>NC_072392.2:29091515-29394545 GCF_028885625.2 Pongo pygmaeus | reverse complement strand
CGCCGCGGCTGCAGCAGGAGCCTCGCTGCAGCCGCGCAGCGGGGGCATTATTTAAAGGGGACGCAGCCTGACTGCCAGGAGCGGAGCGCGAGTCGGTCCAGCCAATGCGCATGCGCGAGGCGCGAGCGGCTTCTGCCGTCACAGTGCTTCCCACGGTTGTCTTAGAAACCCGTCCCTGAGGCTTGGCAGAGCAGGAGCCCTCCGTGGCAGTGCTTGGGTGGCGGGGCTCTGAGGCTCCGGTCTGACCTCTCCACGGGGTCGACGGGAACGTCTCCGGATGCCAGGAGTCGCAAAGGGCCGACCAGGATGAGGAAACCCCAGGCGGAGTCCGGGGGAAGCAGCACGGCATCCCAGCCTCAGGCCTGCCCGGACGCTGTTGGGGTGAGTCTCCCCAAAAGTCGTGCCGCCGTCATCTCGAGGACAGGTCGGCCTGCGTGCCCCTGGGCTCTTCTCTCACCCCAGGCTCGTTCTCGTCGAGAGCAGAACCCCGCAGCCTCAGGGGTTGCCTGGGGGGGGTGTGTTTCCATGCCTCTGCTGTATGACTCTGTTTCTGTGTGTGTGTGTGTGCGTGTATGTGTGCGCGCGTGTGTGCGTGTCTCCCATCCTCTCTTCTCTCTCTGTCTCTCAGTCTCTGTGTCTTTCTTTCCCTCTCTCTGTCGGTTAGTGTGTGCGTGCCCCTCTGCGTGTGTGTCTTTGGCTGAATGTGCCCTGTGCAGCACAAGGCGATTTCTGGCATGTCGGCCTGTCTTTGCTGAGCCTCTTTCTGCGTCTCTGCCTGGGTCATGAGGCCGGCTGTCAATCGTTTTCGCCGCCGCGGATCCGCTTTGGGTGTGTGAAGGCCTGGCCCACGTGAGGAGATGCATCGGTCCCGGAGCAATTGAAATCTCATCCCCATCATGAGCTGCCTCTTTTCTAAGATCAACATGACCACACAGCAACCAAGGAAAAGAGCCCCACAGGAGCTCTTTGTCCCGCAGTAGGGAAGCAGGACCACATCAGAGAAGATGGTTGTACCTTTTCACGGCTCTTCTCTGAGAAATGAAGCCACACCACCATACCGTGTAGAAGAAGCATCCGGGAATGGGAGATGGCAACAATCCCTGTCACTGTCACTGGAACGCTGGCCTCTCTGGACAAGCCACCCTTTTGGAAGCCCTCCCCTTATGCCCGTGGTGGTGGCACGGCGCTGTATCCTGCCGGGGCTCTGGCCTCTGCTCTATCCTCCCTCTTGCTCTGCCTCACCTGTTTCTCAGGGGCCTGGATGCCTCTCGCTCTGGCCCAATGTCTTCAACAAAGATGACTTCCCAGTCCGTCAGGGACACACTTCCTGCAGATCCGTGTCATGATGGTATCTCTCTCCAAACGTCTTTCTGCTTCATTGGGCAGGTCTCATGACCCTGGATTTCTTGGCTTCCATACGTGTCTCAGACAGGGAAGCTTCCTTGTTCTCCATGTTTCCCCTCATGGGTGGGTGGACTGCCTAGAATGAGCGCTAGGCGACCGTGACTGGCCTTGTCTTCTAGGACAGGTGGTGTCGCATTTCCTCTGCACTTCCTGTCTCATTCTTGAGGGACATCCTCTCCTCTGCTCCTGGGTGGACTGACTCCCTTGATCTTGTGGCCCAAACGAATGTCAGGGAACCAGAGGGACTGGGCTGGGGCTGGGGCTGGGGCTGGGTCTGGGGCTGGGGCTGGGGCTGGGGCTGGGGCTGGGGCTGGGGCTGGGTGCAGGGGAAGTTGCGTCAGGGCTACCAGGGAGGAGGAGGGTTGGGGGCGGGGCGAATTCTGCAGAAGATTCTTTGCTCCTCTGATAGGCATTGGAAAACCTGGCTTGGGTCAGGCACAGGCCCCCCACCCACCGAGTCCCAGGTGTCCTTTGATTTCCCTTGGCATTGACCGAAAGGTCACTTGTTCCCCCCTTCCACTGGCACATGCCTGGACACCACCGTTTGTTTCGCCGTCTCCCGGTATGCCTCCGGTGACACACGTTCACACCATCTGCTGTGGGATACGCCAGTGCCACGCGTGGTCACATGGTCTCCACCTCGGATTCGCCCCTGTTCCTGCCTGCACGTGTCCTGTAAAGCGCGGTCGGCTTTCCGGAGCCCCAGGGCTTTTAGAAGCGGAGCAGGCCACTGCTCTTTCGAAGGAGGAGGGAGGCAGAGGGCTGATGGATCAGTGAAGTTTCAGCTGACGCTACGCCTTGAGACCTATGGGATCATTCTGCGCTGCAGCGAGGCCCTGCCTGCCTCACCAGATGTGGTGAGCCCATCCTATCTCACTGGGAGGGGGCCAAAATCGGATCTGAACGGGAGTCCCCAGAACACAGCAGGCGTCCTGAAGCTCCCCTTCCCTCCGTGGAAGTCGGCTCAAGGAGATCCTGAGGGCGGGACTCCTGGGGGTTTGGCCCTGAGACAGGGCACCGGCGGCCCCATCTCCCACGGCGTCCCAAGCTGGACCCCGTATCCACACGCCGCCGCGGCTGCAGCAGGAGCCTCGCTGCAGCCGCGCAGCGGGGGCATTATTTAAAGGGGACGCAGCCTGACTGCCAGGAGCGGAGCGCGAGTCGGTCCAGCCAATGCGCATGCGCGAGGCGCGAGCGGCTTCTGCCGTCACAGTGCTTCCCACGGTTGTCTTAGAAACCCGTCCCTGAGGCTTGGCAGAGCAGGAGCCCTCCGTGGCAGTGCTTGGGTGGCGGGGCTCTGAGGCTCCGGTCTGACCTCTCCACGGGGTCGACGGGAACGTCTCCGGATGCCAGGAGTCGCAAAGGGCCGACCAGGATGAGGAAACCCCAGGCGGAGTCCGGGGGAAGCAGCACGGCATCCCAGCCTCAGGCCTGCCCGGACGCTGTTGGGGTGAGTCTCCCCAAAAGTCGTGCCGCCGTCATCTCGAGGACAGGTCGGCCTGCGTGCCCCTGGGCTCTTCTCTCACCCCAGGGTCGTTCTCGTCGAGAGCAGAACCCCGCAGCCTCAGGGGTTGCCTGGGGGGGTGTGTTTCCATGCCTCTGCTGTATGACTCTGTTTCTGTGTGTGTGTGTGTGCGTGTATGTGTGTGCGCGTGTGTGTGTGTCTCCCATCCTCTCTTCTCTCTCTGTCTCTCAGTCTCTGTGTCTTTCTTTCCCTCTCTCTGTCGGTTAGTGTGTGCGTGCCCCTCTGCGTGTGTGTCTTTGGCTGAATGTGCCCTGTGCAGCACAAGGCGATTTCTGGCATGTCGGCCTGTCTTTGCTGAGCCTCTTTCTGCGTCTCTGCCTGGGTCATGAGGCCGGCTGTCAATCGTTTTCGCCGCCGCGGATCCGCTTTGGGTGTGTGAAGGCCTGGCCCACGTGAGGAGATGCATCGGTCCCGGAGCAATTGAAATCTCATCCCCATCATGAGCTGCCTCTTTTCTAAGATCAACATGACCACACAGCAACCAAGGAAAAGAGCCCCACAGGAGCTCTTTGTCCCGCAGTAGGGAAGCAGGACCACATCAGAGAAGATGGTTGTACCTTTTCACGGCTCTTCTCTGAGAAATGAAGCCACACCACCATACCGTGTAGAAGAAGCAGCCGGGAATGGGAGATGGCAACAATCCCTGTCACTGTCACTGGAACGCTGGCCTCTCTGGACAAGCCACCCTTTTGGAAGCCCTCCCCTTATGCCCGTGGTGGTGGCACGGCGCTGTATCCTGCCGGGGCTCTGGCCTCTGCTCTATCCTCCCTCTTGCTCTGCCTCACCTGTTTCTCAGGGGCCTGGATGCCTCTCGCTCTGGCCCAATGTCTTCAACAAAGATGACTTCCCAGTCCGTCAGGGACACACTTCCTGCAGATCCGTGTCATGATGGTATCTCTCTCCAAACTTCTTTCTGCTTCATTGGGCAGGTCTCATGACCCTGGATTTCTTGGCTTCCATACGTGTCTCAGACAGGGAAGCTTCCTTGTTCTCCATGTTTCCCCTCATGGGTGGGTGGACTGCCTAGAATGAGCGCTAGGCGACCGTGACTGGCCTTGTCTTCTAGGACAGGTGGTGTCGCATTTCCTCTGCACTTCCTGTCTCATTCTTGAGGGACATCCTCTCCTCTGCTCCTGGGTGGACTGACTCCCTTGATCTTGTGGCCCAAACGAATGTCAGGGAACCAGAGGGACTGGGCTGGGGCTGGGGCTGGGGCTGGGTCTGGGGCTGGGGCTGGGGCTGGGGCTGGGGCTGGGGCTGGGGCTGGGTGCAGGGGAAGTTGCGTCAGGGCTACCAGGGAGGAGGAGGGTTGGGGGCGGGGCGAATTCTGCAGAAGATTCTTTGCTCCTCTGATAGGCATTGGAAAACCTGGCTTGGGTCAGGCACAGGCCCCCCACCCACCGAGTCCCAGGTGTCCTTTGATTTCCCTTGGCATTGACCGAAAGGTCACTTGTTCCCCCCTTCCACTGGCACATGCCTGGACACCACCGTTTGTTTCGCCGTCTCCCAGTATGCCTCCGGTGACACACGTTCACACCATCTGCTGTGGGATACGCCAGTGCCACGCGTGGTCACATGGTCTCCACCTCGGATTCGCCCCTGTTCCTGCCTGCACGTGTCCTGTAAAGCGCGGTCGGCTTTCCGGAGCCCCAGGGCTTTTAGAAGCGGAGCAGGCCACTGCTCTTTCGAAGGAGGAGGGAGGCAGAGGGCTGATGGATCAGTGAAGTTTCAGCTGACGCTACGCCTTGAGACCTATGGGATCATTCTGCGCTGCAGCGAGGCCCTGCCTGCCTCACCAGATGTGGTGAGCCCATCCTATCTCACTGGGAGGGGGCCAAAATCGGATCTGAACGGGAGTCCCCAGAACACAGCAGGCGTCCTGAAGCTCCCCTTCCCTCCGTGGAAGTCGGCTCAAGGAGATCCTGAGGGCGGGACTCCTGGGGGTTTGGCCCTGAGACAGGGCACCGGCGGCCCCATCTCCCACGGCGTCCCAAGCTGGACCCCGTATCCACACGCCGCCGCGGCTGCAGCAGGAGCCTCGCTGCAGCCGCGCAGCGGGGGCATTATTTAAAGGGGACGCAGCCTGACTGCCAGGAGCGGAGCGCGAGTCGGTCCAGCCAATGCGCATGCGCGAGGCGCGAGCGGCTTCTGCCGTCACAGTGCTTCCCACGGTTGTCTTAGAAACCCGTCCCTGAGGCTTGGCAGAGCAGGAGTCCTCCGTGGCAGTGCTTGGGTGGCGGGGCTCTGAGGCTCCGGTCTGACCTCTCCACGGGGTCGACGGGAACGTCTCCGGATGCCAGGAGTCGCAAAGGGCCGACCAGGATGAGGAAACCCCAGGCGGAGTCCGGGGGAAGCAGCACGGCATCCCAGCCTCAGGCCTGCCCGGACGCTGTTGGGGTGAGTCTCCCCAAAAGTCGTGCCGCCGTCATCTCGAGGACAGGTCGGCCTGCGTGCCCCTGGGCTCTTCTCTCACCCCAGGGTCGTTCTCGTCGAGAGCAGAACCCCGCAGCCTCAGGGGTTGCCTGGGGGGGGTGTGTTTCCATGCCTCTGCTGTATGACTCTGTTTCTGTGTGTGTGTGTGTGCGTGTATGTGTGCGCGCGTGTGTGCGTGTCTCCCATCCTCTCTTCTCTCTCTGTCTCTCAGTCTCTGTGTCTTTCTTTCCCTCTCTCTGTCGGTTAGTGTGTGCGTGCCCCTCTGCGTGTGTGTCTTTGGCTGAATGTGCCCTGTGCAGCACAAGGCGATTTCTGGCATGTCGGCCTGTCTTTGCTGAGCCTCTTTCTGCGTCTCTGCCTGGGTCATGAGGCCGGCTGTCAATCGTTTTCGCCGCCGCGGATCCGCTTTGGGTGTGTGAAGGCCTGGCCCACGTGAGGAGATGCATCGGTCCCGGAGCAATTGAAATCTCATCCCCATCATGAGCTGCCTCTTTTCTAAGATCAACATGACCACACAGCAACCAAGGAAAAGAGCCCCACAGGAGCTCTTTGTCCCGCAGTAGGGAAGCAGGACCACATCAGAGAAGATGGTTGTACCTTTTCACGGCTCTTCTCTGAGAAATGAAGCCACACCACCATACCGTGTAGAAGAAGCAGCCGGGAATGGGAGATGGCAATCATCCCTGTCACTGTCACTGGAACGCTGGCCTCTCTGGACAAGCCACCCTTTTGGAAGCCCTCCCCTTATGCCCGTGGTGGTGGCACGGCGCTGTATCCTGCCGGGGCTCTGGCCTCTGCTCTATCCTCCCTCTTGCTCTGCCTCACCTGTTTCTCAGGGGCCTGGATGCCTCTCGCTCTGGCCCAATGTCTTCAACAAAGATGACTTCCCAGTCCGTCAGGGACACACTTCCTGCAGATCCGTGTCATGATGGTATCTCTCTCCAAACGTCTTTCTGCTTCATTGGGCAGGTCTCATGACCCTGGATTTCTTGGCTTCCATACGTGTCTCAGACAGGGAAGCTTCCTTGTTCTCCATGTTTCCCCTCATGGGTGGGTGGACTGCCTAGAATGAGCGCTAGGCGACCGTGACTGGCCTTGTCTTCTAGGACAGGTGGTGTCGCATTTCCTCTGCACTTCCTGTCTCATTCTTGAGGGACATCCTCTCCTCTGCTCCTGGGTGGACTGACTCCCTTGATCTTGTGGCCCAAACGAATGTCAGGGAACCAGAGGGACTGGGCTGGGGCTGGGGCTGGGGCTGGGTCTGTGTCTGGGGCTGGGGCTGGGGCTGGGGCTGGGGCTGGGGCTGGGGCTGGGTGCAGGGGAAGTTGCGTCAGGGCTACCAGGGAGGAGGAGGGTTGGGGGCGGGGCGAATTCTGCAGAAGATTCTTTGCTCCTCTGATAGGCATTGGAAAACCTGGCTTGGGTCAGGCACAGGCCCCCCACCCACCGAGTCCCAGGTGTCCTTTGATTTCCCTTGGCATTGACCGAAAGGTCACTTGTTTCCCCCTTCCACTGGCACATGCCTGGACACCACCGTTTGTTTCGCCGTCTCCCGGTATGCCTCCGGTGACACACGTTCACACCATCTGCTGTGGGATACGCCAGTGACACGCGTGGTCACATGGTCTCCACCTCGGATTCGCCCCTGTTCCTGCCTGCACGTGTCCTGTAAAGCGCGGTCGGCTTTCCGGAGCCCCAGGGCTTTTAGAAGCGGAGCAGGCCACTGCTCTTTCGAAGGAGGAGGGAGGCAGAGGGCTGATGGATCAGTGAAGTTTCAGCTGACGCTACGCCTTGAGACCTATGGGATCATTCTGCGCTGCAGCGAGGCCCTGCCTGCCTCACCAGATGTGGTGAGCCCATCCTATCTCACTGGGAGGGGGCCAGAATCGGATCTGAACGGGAGTCCCCAGAACACAGCAGGCGTCCTGAAGCTCCCCTTCCCTCCGTGGAAGTCGGCTCAAGGAGATCCTGAGGGCGGGACTCCTGGGGGTTTGGCCCTGAGACAGGGCACCGGCGGCCCCATCTCCCACGGCGTCCCAAGCTGGACCCCGTATCCACACGCCGCCGCGGCTGCAGCAGGAGCCTCGCTGCAGCCGCGCAGCGGGGGCATTATTTAAAGGGGACGCAGCCTGACTGCCAGGAGCGGAGCGCGAGTCGGTCCAGCCAATGCGCATGCGCGAGGCGCGAACGGCTTCTGCCGTCACAGTGCTTCCCACGGTTGTCTTAGAAACCCGTCCCTGAGGCTTGGCAGAGCAGGAGTCCTCCGTGGCAGTGCTTGGGTGGCGGGGCTCTGAGGCTCCGGTCTGACCTCTCCACGGGGTCGACGGGAACGTCTCCGGATGCCAGGAGTCGCAAAGGGCCGACCAGGATGAGGAAACCCCAGGCGGAGTCCGGGGGAAGCAGCACGGCATCCCAGCCTCAGGCCTGCCCGGACGCTGTTGGGGTGAGTCTCCCCAAAAGTCGTGCCGCCGTCATCTCGAGGACAGGTCGGCCTGCGTGCCCCTGGGCTCTTCTCTCACCCCAGGGTCGTTCTCGTCGAGAGCAGAACCCCGCAGCCTCAGGGGTTGCCTGGGGGTGGTGTGTTTCCATGCCTCTGCTGTATGACTCTGTTTCTGTGTGTGTGTGTGTGCGTGTATGTGTGCGCGCGTGTGTGCGTGTCTCCCATCCTCTCTTCTCTCTCTGTCTCTCAGTCTCTGTGTCTTTCTTTCCCTCTCTCTGTCGGTTAGTGTGTGCGTGCCCCTCTGCGTGTGTGTCTTTGGCTGAATGTGCCCTGTGCAGCACAAGGCGATTTCTGGCATGTCGGCCTGTCTTTGCTGAGCCTCTTTCTGCGTCTCTGCCTGGGTCATGAGGCCGGCTGTCAATCGTTTTCGCCGCCGCGGATCCGCTTTGGGTGTGTGAAGGCCTGGCCCACGTGAGGAGATGCATCGGTCCCGGAGCAATTGAAATCTCATCCCCATCATGAGCTGCCTCTTTTCTAAGATCAACATGACCACACAGCAACCAAGGAAAAGAGCCCCACAGGAGCTCTTTGTCCCGCAGTAGGGAAGCAGGACCACATCAGAGAAGATGGTTGTACCTTTTCACGGCTCTTCTCTGAGAAATGAAGCCACACCACCATACCGTGTAGAAGAAGCAGCCGGGAATGGGAGATGGCAACAATCCCTGTCACTGTCACTGGAACGCTGGCCTCTCTGGACAAGCCACCCTTTTGGAAGCCCTCCCCTTATGCCCGTGGTGGTGGCACGGCGCTGTATCCTGCCGGGGCTCTGGCCTCTGCTCTATCCTCCCTCTTGCTCTGCCTCACCTGTTTCTCAGGGGCCTGGATGCCTCTCGCTCTGGCCCAATGTCTTCAACAAAGATGACTTCCCAGTCCGTCAGGGACACACTTCCTGCAGATCCGTGTCATGATGGTATCTCTCTCCAAACGTCTTTCTGCTTCATTGGGCAGGTCTCATGACCCTGGATTTCTTGGCTTCCATACGTGTCTCAGACAGGGAAGCTTCCTTGTTCTCCATGTTTCCCCTCATGGGTGGGTGGACTGCCTAGAATGAGCGCTAGGCGACCGTGACTGGCCTTGTCTTCTAGGACAGGTGGTGTCGCATTTCCTCTGCACTTCCTGTCTCATTCTTGAGGGACATCCTCTCCTCTGCTCCTGGGTGGACTGACTCCCTTGATCTTGTGGCCCAAACGAATGTCAGGGAACCAGAGGGACTGGGCTGGGGCTGGGGCTGGGGCTGGGTCTGGGGCTGGGGCTGGGGCTGGGGCTGGGGCTGGGGCTGGGGCTGGGTGCAGGGGAAGTTGCGTCAGGGCTACCAGGGAGGAGGAGGGTTGGGGGCGGGGCGAATTCTGCAGAAGATTCTTTGCTCCTCTGATAGGCATTGGAAAACCTGGCTTGGGTCAGGCACAGGCCCCCCACCCACCGAGTCCCAGGTGTCCTTTGATTTCCCTTGGCATTGACCGAAAGGTCACTTGTTCCCCCCTTCCACTGGCACATGCCTGGACACCACCGTTTGTTTCGCCGTCTCCCGGTATGCCTCCGGTGACACACGTTCACACCATCTGCTGTGGGATACGCCAGTGCCACGCGTGGTCACATGGTCTCCACCTCGGATTCGCCCCTGTTCCTGCCTGCACGTGTCCTGTAAAGCGCGGTCGGCTTTCCGGAGCCCCAGGGCTTTTAGAAGCGGAGCAGGCCACTGCTCTTTCGAAGGAGGAGGGAGGCAGAGGGCTGATGGATCAGTGAAGTTTCAGCTGACGCTACGCCTTGAGACCTATGGGATCATTCTGCGCTGCAGCGAGGCCCTGCCTGCCTCACCAGATGTGGTGAGCCCATCCTATCTCACTGGGAGGGGGCCAGAATCGGATCTGAACGGGAGTCCCCAGAACACAGCAGGCGTCCTGAAGCTCCCCTTCCCTCCGTGGAAGTCGGCTCAAGGAGATCCTGAGGGCGGGACTCCTGGGGGTTTGGCCCTGAGACAGGGCACCGGCGGCCCCATCTCCCACGGCGTCCCAAGCTGGACCCCGTATCCACACGCCGCCGCGGCTGCAGCAGGAGCCTCGCTGCAGCCGCGCAGCGGGGGCATTATTTAAAGGGGACGCAGCCTGACTGCCAGGAGCGGAGCGCGAGTCGGTCCAGCCAATGCGCATGCGCGAGGCGCGAACGGCTTCTGCCGTCACAGTGCTTCCCACGGTTGTCTTAGAAACCCGTCCCTGAGGCTTGGCAGAGCAGGAGTCCTCCGTGGCAGTGCTTGGGTGGCGGGGCTCTGAGGCTCCGGTCTGACCTCTCCACGGGGTCGACGGGAACGTCTCCGGATGCCAGGAGTCGCAAAGGGCCGACCAGGATGAGGAAACCCCAGGCGGAGTCCGGGGGAAGCAGCACGGCATCCCAGCCTCAGGCCTGCCCGGACGCTGTTGGGGTGAGTCTCCCCCAAAGTCGTGCCGCCGTCATCTCGAGGACAGGTCGGCCTGCGTGCCCCTGGGCTCTTCTCTCACCCCAGGGTCGTTCTCGTCGAGAGCAGAACCCCGCAGCCTCAGGGGTTGCCTGGGGGGGGTGTGTTTCCATGCCTCTGCTGTATGACTCTGTTTCTGTGTGTGTGTGTGTGCGTGTATGTGTGCGCGCGTGTGTGCGTGTCTCCCATCCTCTCTTCTCTCTCTGTCTCTCAGTCTCTGTGTCTTTCTTTCCCTCTCTCTGTCGGTTAGTGTGTGCGTGCCCCTCTGCGTGTGTGTCTTTGGCTGAATGTGCCCTGTGCAGCACAAGGCGATTTCTGGCATGTCGGCCTGTCTTTGCTGAGCCTCTTTCTGCGTCTCTGCCTGGGTCATGAGGCCGGCTGTCAATCGTTTTCGCCGCCGCGGATCCGCTTTGGGTGTGTGAAGGCCTGGCCCACGTGAGGAGATGCATCGGTCCCGGAGCAATTGAAATCTCATCCCCATCATGAGCTGCCTCTTTTCTAAGATCAACATGACCACACAGCAACCAAGGAAAAGAGCCCCACAGGAGCTCTTTGTCCCGCAGTAGGGAAGCAGGACCACATCAGAGAAGATGGTTGTACCTTTTCACGGCTCTTCTCTGAGAAATGAAGCCACACCACCATACCGTGTAGAAGAAGCAGCCGGGAATGGGAGATGGCAACAATCCCTGTCACTGTCACTGGAACGCTGGCCTCTCTGGACAAGCCACCCTTTTGGAAGCCCTCCCCTTATGCCCGTGGTGGTGGCACGGCGCTGTATCCTGCCGGGGCTCTGGCCTCTGCTCTATCCTCCCTCTTGCTCTGCCTCACCTGTTTCTCAGGGGCCTGGATGCCTCTCGCTCTGGCCCAATGTCTTCAACAAAGATGACTTCCCAGTCCGTCAGGGACACACTTCCTGCAGATCCGTGTCATGATGGTATCTCTCTCCAAACGTCTTTCTGCTTCATTGGGCAGGTCTCATGACCCTGGATTTCTTGGCTTCCATACGTGTCTCAGACAGGGAAGCTTCCTTGTTCTCCATGTTTCCCCTCATGGGTGGGTGGACTGCCTAGAATGAGCGCTAGGCGACCGTGACTGGCCTTGTCTTCTAGGACAGGTGGTGTCGCATTTCCTCTGCACTTCCTGTCTCATTCTTGAGGGACATCCTCTCCTCTGCTCCTGGGTGGACTGACTCCCTTGATCTTGTGGCCCAAACGAATGTCAGGGAACCAGAGGGACTGGGCTGGGGCTGGGGCTGGGGCTGGGTCTGGGGCTGGGGCTGGGGCTGGGGCTGGGGCTGGGGCTGGGGCTGGGTGCAGGGGAAGTTGCGTCAGGGCTACCAGGGAGGAGGAGGGTTGGGGGCGGGGCGAATTCTGCAGAAGATTCTTTGCTCCTCTGATAGGCATTGGAAAACCTGGCTTGGGTCAGGCACAGGCCCCCCACCCACCGAGTCCCAGGTGTCCTTTGATTTCCCTTGGCATTGACCGAAAGGTCACTTGTTCCCCCCTTCCACTGGCACATGCCTGGACACCACCGTTTGTTTCGCCGTCTCCCGGTATGCCCCCGGTGACACACGTTCACACCATCTGCTGTGGGATACGCCAGTGCCACGCGTGGTCACATGGTCTCCACCTCGGATTCGCCCCTGTTCCTGCCTGCACGTGTCCTGTAAAGCGCGGTCGGCTTTCCGGAGCCCCAGGGCTTTTAGAAGCGGAGCAGGCCACTGCTCTTTCGAAGGAGGAGGGAGGCAGAGGGCTGATGGATCAGTGAAGTTTCAGCTGACGCTACGCCTTGAGACCTATGGGATCATTCTGCGCTGCAGCGAGGCCCTGCCTGCCTCACCAGATGTGGTGAGCCCATCCTATCTCACTGGGAGGGGGCCAAAATCGGATCTGAACGGGAGTCCCCAGAACACAGCAGGCGTCCTGAAGCTCCCCTTCCCTCCGTGGAAGTCGGCTCAAGGAGATCCTGAGGGCGGGACTCCTGGGGGTTTGGCCCTGAGACAGGGCACCGGCGGCCCCATCTCCCACGGCGTCCCAAGCTGGACCCCGTATCCACACGCCGCCGCGGCTGCAGCAGGAGCCTCGCTGCAGCCGCGCAGCGGGGGCATTATTTAAAGGGGACGCAGCCTGACTGCCAGGAGCGGAGCGCGAGTCGGTCCAGCCAATGCGCATGCGCGAGGCGTGAACGGCTTCTGCCGTCACAGTGCTTCCCACGGTTGTCTTAGAAACCCGTCCCTGAGGCTTGGCAGAGCAGGAGTCCTCCTTGGCAGTGCTTGGGTGGCGGGGCTCTGAGGCTCCGGTCTGACCTCTCCACGGGGTCGACGGGAACGTCTCCGGATGCCAGGAGTCGCAAAGGGCCGACCAGGATGAGGAAACCCCAGGCGGAGTCCGGGGGAAGCAGCACGGCATCCCAGCCTCAGGCCTGCCCGGACGCTGTTGGGGTGAGTCTCCCCAAAAGTCGTGCCGCCGTCATCTCGAGGACAGGTCGGCCTGCGTGCCCCTGGGCTCTTCTCTCACCCCAGGGTCGTTCTCGTCGAGAGCAGAACCCCGCAGCCTCAGGGGTTGCCTGGGGGGGGTGTGTTTCCATGCCTCTGCTGTATGACTCTGTTTCTGTGTGTGTGTGTGTGCGTGTATGTGTGCGCGCGTGTGTGCGTGTCTCCCATCCTCTCTTCTCTCTCTGTCTCTCAGTCTCTGTGTCTTTCTTTCCCTCTCTCTGTCGGTTAGTGTGTGCGTGCCCCTCTGCGTGTGTGTCTTTGGCTGAATGTGCCCTGTGCAGCACAAGGCGATTTCTGGCATGTCGGCCTGTCTTTGCTGAGCCTCTTTCTGCGTCTCTGCCTGGGTCATGAGGCCGGCTGTCAATCGTTTTCGCCGCCGCGGATCCGCTTTGGGTGTGTGAAGGCCTGGCCCACGTGAGGAGATGCATCGGTCCCGGAGCAATTGAAATCTCATCCCCATCATGAGCTGCCTCTTTTCTAAGATCAACATGACCACACAGCAACCAAGGAAAAGAGCCCCACAGGAGCTCTTTGTCCCGCAGTAGGGAAGCAGGACCACATCAGAGAAGATGGTTGTACCTTTTCACGGCTCTTCTCTGAGAAATGAAGCCACACCACCATACCGTGTAGAAGAAGCAGCCGGGAATGGGAGATGGCAACAATCCCTGTCACTGTCACTGGAACGCTGGCCTCTCTGGACAAGCCACCCTTTTGGAAGCCCTCCCCTTATGCCCGTGGTGGTGGCACGGCGCTGTATCCTGCCGGGGCTCTGGCCTCTGCTCTATCCTCCCTCTTGCTCTGCCTCACCTGTTTCTCAGGGGCCTGGATGCCTCTCGCTCTGGCCCAATGTCTTCAACAAAGATGACTTCCCAGTCCGTCAGGGACACACTTCCTGCAGATCCGTGTCATGATGGTATCTCTCTCCAAACGTCTTTCTGCTTCATTGGGCAGGTCTCATGACCCTGGATTTCTTGGCTTCCATACGTGTCTCAGACAGGGAAGCTTCCTTGTTCTCCATGTTTCCCCTCATGGGTGGGTGGACTGCCTAGAATGAGCGCTAGGCGACCGTGACTGGCCTTGTCTTCTAGGACAGGTGGTGTCGCATTTCCTCTGCACTTCCTGTCTCATTCTTGAGGGACATCCTCTCCTCTGCTCCTGGGTGGACTGACTCCCTTGATCTTGTGGCCCAAACGAATGTCAGGGAACCAGAGGGACTGGGCTGGGGCTGGGGCTGGGGCTGGGTCTGGGGCTGGGGCTGGGGCTGGGGCTGGGGCTGGGGCTGGGGCTGGGTGCAGGGGAAGTTGCGTCAGGGCTACCAGGGAGGAGGAGGGTTGGGGGCGGGGCGAATTCTGCAGAAGATTCTTTGCTCCTCTGATAGGCATTGGAAAACCTGGCTTGGGTCAGGCACAGGCCCCCCACCCACCGAGTCCCAGGTGTCCTTTGATTTCCCTTGGCATTGACCGAAAGGTCACTTGTTCCCCCCTTCCACTGGCACATGCCTGGACACCACCGTTTGTTTCGCCGTCTCCCGGTATGCCTCCGGTGACACACGTTCACACCATCTGCTGTGGGATACGCCAGTGCCACGCGTGGTCACATGGTCTCCACCTCGGATTCGCCCCTGTTCCTGCCTGCACGTGTCCTGTAAAGCGCGGTCGGCTTTCCGGAGCCCCAGGGCTTTTAGAAGCGGAGCAGGCCACTGCTCTTTCGAAGGAGGAGGGAGGCAGAGGGCTGATGGATCAGTGAAGTTTCAGCTGACGCTACGCCTTGAGACCTATGGGATCATTCTGCGCTGCAGCGAGGCCCTGCCTGCCTCACCAGATGTGGTGAGCCCATCCTATCTCACTGGGAGGGGGCCAAAATCGGATCTGAACGGGAGTCCCCAGAACACAGCAGGCGTCCTGAAGCTCCCCTTCCCTCCGTGGAAGTCGGCTCAAGGAGATCCTGAGGGCGGGACTCCTGGGGGTTTGGCCCTGAGACAGGGCACCGGCGGCCCCATCTCCCACGGCGTCCCAAGCTGGACCCCGTATCCACACGCCGCCGCGGCTGCAGCAGGAGCCTCGCTGCAGCCGCGCAGCGGGGGCATTATTTAAAGGGGACGCAGCCTGACTGCCAGGAGCGGAGCGCGAGTCGGTCCAGCCAATGCGCATGCGCGAGGCGCGAACGGCTTCTGCCGTCACAGTGCTTCCCACGGTTGTCTTAGAAACCCGTCCCTGAGGCTTGGCAGAGCAGGAGTCCTCCGTGGCAGTGCTTGGGTGGCGGGGCTCTGAGGCTCCGGTCTGACCTCTCCACGGGGTCGACGGGAACGTCTCCGGATGCCAGGAGTCGCAAAGGGCCGACCAGGATGAGGAAACCCCAGGCGGAGTCCGGGGGAAGCAGCACGGCATCCCAGCCTCAGGCCTGCCCGGACGCTGTTGGGGTGAGTCTCCCCAAAAGTCGTGCCGCCGTCATCTCGAGGACAGGTCGGCCTGCGTGCCCCTGGGCTCTTCTCTCACCCCAGGGTCGTTCTCGTCGAGAGCAGAACCCCGCAGCCTCAGGGGTTGCCTGGGGGGGGTGTGTTTCCATGCCTCTGCTGTATGACTCTGTTTCTGTGTGTGTGTGTGTGCGTGTATGTGTGCGCGCGTGTGTGCGTGTCTCCCATCCTCTCTTCTCTCTCTGTCTCTCAGTCTCTGTGTCTTTCTTTCCCTCTCTCTGTCGGTTAGTGTGTGCGTGCCCCTCTGCGTGTGTGTCTTTGGCTGAATGTGCCCTGTGCAGCACAAGGCGATTTCTGGCATGTCGGCCTGTCTTTGCTGAGCCTCTTTCTGCGTCTCTGCCTGGGTCATGAGGCCGGCTGTCAATCGTTTTCGCCGCCGCGGATCCGCTTTGGGTGTGTGAAGGCCTGGCCCACGTGAGGAGATGCATCGGTCCCGGAGCAATTGAAATCTCATCCCCATCATGAGCTGCCTCTTTTCTAAGATCAACATGACCACACAGCAACCAAGGAAAAGAGCCCCACAGGAGCTCTTTGTCCCGCAGTAGGGAAGCAGGACCACATCAGAGAAGATGGTTGTACCTTTTCACGGCTCTTCTCTGAGAAATGAAGCCACACCACCATACCGTGTAGAAGAAGCAGCCGGGAATGGGAGATGGCAACAATCCCTGTCACTGTCACTGGAACGCTGGCCTCTCTGGACAAGCCACCCTTTTGGAAGCCCTCCCCTTATGCCCGTGGTGGTGGCACGGCGCTGTATCCTGCCGGGGCTCTGGCCTCTGCTCTATCCTCCCTCTTGCTCTGCCTCACCTGTTTCTCAGGGGCCTGGATGCCTCTCGCTCTGGCCCAATGTCTTCAACAAAGATGACTTCCCAGTCCGTCAGGGACACACTTCCTGCAGATCCGTGTCATGATGGTATCTCTCTCCAAACGTCTTTCTGCTTCATTGGGCAGGTCTCATGACCCTGGATTTCTTGGCTTCCATACGTGTCTCAGACAGGGAAGCTTCCTTGTTCTCCATGTTTCCCCTCATGGGTGGGTGGACTGCCTAGAATGAGCGCTAGGCGACCGTGACTGGCCTTGTCTTCTAGGACAGGTGGTGTCGCATTTCCTCTGCACTTCCTGTCTCATTCTTGAGGGACATCCTCTCCTCTGCTCCTGGGTGGACTGACTCCCTTGATCTTGTGGCCCAAACGAATGTCAGGGAACCAGAGGGACTGGGCTGGGGCTGGGGCTGGGGCTGGGTCTGGGGCTGGGGCTGGGGCTGGGGCTGGGGCTGGGGCTGGGGCTGGGTGCAGGGGAAGTTGCGTCAGGGCTACCAGGGAGGAGGAGGGTTGGGGGCGGGGCGAATTCTGCAGAAGATTCTTTGCTCCTCTGATAGGCATTGGAAAACCTGGCTTGGGTCAGGCACAGGCCCCCCACCCACCGAGTCCCAGGTGTCCTTTGATTTCCCTTGGCATTGACCGAAAGGTCACTTGTTCCCCCCTTCCACTGGCACATGCCTGGACACCACCGTTTGTTTCGCCGTCTCCCGGTATGCCTCCGGTGACACACGTTCACACCATCTGCTGTGGGATACGCCAGTGCCACGCGTGGTCACATGGTCTCCACCTCGGATTCGCCCCTGTTCCTGCCTGCACGTGTCCTGTAAAGCGCGGTCGGCTTTCCGGAGCCCCAGGGCTTTTAGAAGCGGAGCAGGCCACTGCTCTTTCGAAGGAGGAGGGAGGCAGAGGGCTGATGGATCAGTGAAGTTTCAGCTGACGCTACGCCTTGAGACCTATGGGATCATTCTGCGCTGCAGCGAGGCCCTGCCTGCCTCACCAGATGTGGTGAGCCCATCCTATCTCACTGGGAGGGGGCCAAAATCGGATCTGAACGGGAGTCCCCAGAACACAGCAGGCGTCCTGAAGCTCCCCTTCCCTCCGTGGAAGTCGGCTCAAGGAGATCCTGAGGGCGGGACTCCTGGGGGTTTGGCCCTGAGACAGGGCACCGGCGGCCCCATCTCCCACGGCGTCCCAAGCTGGACCCCGTATCCACACGCCGCCGCGGCTGCAGCAGGAGCCTCGCTGCAGCCGCGCAGCGGGGGCATTATTTAAAGGGGACGCAGCCTGACTGCCAGGAGCGGAGCGCGAGTCGGTCCAGCCAATGCGCATGCGCGAGGCGCGAGCGGCTTCTGCCGTCACAGTGCTTCCCACGGTTGTCTTAGAAACCCGTCCCTGAGGCTTGGCAGAGCAGGAGCCCTCCGTGGCAGTGCTTGGGTGGCGGGGCTCTGAGGCTCCGGTCTGACCTCTCCACGGGGTCGACGGGAACGTCTCCGGATGCCAGGAGTCGCAAAGGGCCGACCAGGATGAGGAAACCCCAGGCGGAGTCCGGGGGAAGCAGCACGGCATCCCAGCCTCAGGCCTGCCCGGACGCTGTTGGGGTGAGTCTCCCCAAAAGTCGTGCCGCCGTCATCTCGAGGACAGGTCGGCCTGCGTGCCCCTGGGCTCTTCTCTCACCCCAGGCTCGTTCTCGTCGAGAGCAGAACCCCGCAGCCTCAGGGGTTGCCTGGGGGGGGTGTGTTTCCATGCCTCTGCTGTATGACTCTGTTTCTGTGTGTGTGTGTGTGCGTGTATGTGTGCGCGCGTGTGTGCGTGTCTCCCATCCTCTCTTCTCTCTCTGTCTCTCAGTCTCTGTGTCTTTCTTTCCCTCTCTCTGTCGGTTAGTGTGTGCGTGCCCCTCTGCGTGTGTGTCTTTGGCTGAATGTGCCCTGTGCAGCACAAGGCGATTTCTGGCATGTCGGCCTGTCTTTGCTGAGCCTCTTTCTGCGTCTCTGCCTGGGTCATGAGGCCGGCTGTCAATCGTTTTCGCCGCCGCGGATCCGCTTTGGGTGTGTGAAGGCCTGGCCCACGTGAGGAGATGCATCGGTCCCGGAGCAATTGAAATCTCATCCCCATCATGAGCTGCCTCTTTTCTAAGATCAACATGACCACACAGCAACCAAGGAAAAGAGCCCCACAGGAGCTCTTTGTCCCGCAGTAGGGAAGCAGGACCACATCAGAGAAGATGGTTGTACCTTTTCACGGCTCTTCTCTGAGAAATGAAGCCACACCACCATACCGTGTAGAAGAAGCAGCCGGGAATGGGAGATGGCAACAATCCCTGTCACTGTCACTGGAACGCTGGCCTCTCTGGACAAGCCACCCTTTTGGAAGCCCTCCCCTTATGCCCGTGGTGGTGGCACGGCGCTGTATCCTGCCGGGGCTCTGGCCTCTGCTCTATCCTCCCTCTTGCTCTGCCTCACCTGTTTCTCAGGGGCCTGGATGCCTCTCGCTCTGGCCCAATGTCTTCAACAAAGATGACTTCCCAGTCCGTCAGGGACACACTTCCTGCAGATCCGTGTCATGATGGTATCTCTCTCCAAACGTCTTTCTGCTTCATTGGGCAGGTCTCATGACCCTGGATTTCTTGGCTTCCATACGTGTCTCAGACAGGGAAGCTTCCTTGTTCTCCATGTTTCCCCTCATGGGTGGGTGGACTGCCTAGAATGAGCGCTAGGCGACCGTGACTGGCCTTGTCTTCTAGGACAGGTGGTGTCGCATTTCCTCTGCACTTCCTGTCTCATTCTTGAGGGACATCCTCTCCTCTGCTCCTGGGTGGACTGACTCCCTTGATCTTGTGGCCCAAACGAATGTCAGGGAACCAGAGGGACTGGGCTGGGGCTGGGGCTGGGGCTGGGTCTGGGGCTGGGGCTGGGGCTGGGGCTGGGGCTGGGGCTGGGGCTGGGTGCAGGGGAAGTTGCGTCAGGGCTACCAGGGAGGAGGAGGGTTGGGGGCGGGGCGAATACTGCAGAAGATTCTTTGCTCCTCTGATAGGCATTGGAAAACCTGGCTTGGGTCAGGCACAGGCCCCCCACCCACCGAGTCCCAGGTGTCCTTTGATTTCCCTTGGCATTGACCGAAAGGTCACTTGTTCCCCCCTTCCACTGGCACATGCCTGGACACCACCGTTTGTTTCGCCGTCTCCCGGTATGCCTCCGGTGACACACGTTCACACCATCTGCTGTGGGATACGCCAGTGCCACGCGTGGTCACATGGTCTCCACCTCGGATTCGCCCCTGTTCCTGCCTGCACGTGTCCTGTAAAGCGCGGTCGGCTTTCCGGAGCCCCAGGGCTTTTAGAAGCGGAGCAGGCCACTGCTCTTTCGAAGGAGGAGGGAGGCAGAGGGCTGATGGATCAGTGAAGTTTCAGCTGACGCTACGCCTTGAGACCTATGGGATCATTCTGCGCTGCAGCGAGGCCCTGCCTGCCTCACCAGATGTGGTGAGCCCATCCTATCTCACTGGGAGGGGGCCAAAATCGGATCTGAACGGGAGTCCCCAGAACACAGCAGGCGTCCTGAAGCTCCCCTTCCCTCCGTGGAAGTCGGCTCAAGGAGATCCTGAGGGCGGGACTCCTGGGGGTTTGGCCCTGAGACAGGGCACCGGCGGCCCCATCTCCCACGGCGTCCCAAGCTGGACCCCGTATCCACACGCCGCCGCGGCTGCAGCAGGAGCCTCGCTGCAGCCGCGCAGCGGGGGCATTATTTAAAGGGGACGCAGCCTGACTGCCAGGAGCGGAGCGCGAGTCGGTCCAGCCAATGCGCATGCGCGAGGCGCGAGCGGCTTCTGCCGTCACAGTGCTTCCCACGGTTGTCTTAGAAACCCGTCCCTGAGGCTTGGCAGAGCAGGAGCCCTCCGTGGCAGTGCTTGGGTGGCGGGGCTCTGAGGCTCCGGTCTGACCTCTCCACGGGGTCGACGGGAACGTCTCCGGATGCCAGGAGTCGCAAAGGGCCGACCAGGATGAGGAAACCCCAGGCGGAGTCCGGGGGAAGCAGCACGGCATCCCAGCCTCAGGCCTGCCCGGACGCTGTTGGGGTGAGTCTCCCCAAAAGTCGTGCCGCCGTCATCTCGAGGACAGGTCGGCCTGCGTGCCCCTGGGCTCTTCTCTCACCCCAGGGTCGTTCTCGTCGAGAGCAGAACCCCGCAGCCTCAGGGGTTGCCTGGGGGGGTGTGTTTCCATGCCTCTGCTGTATGACTCTGTTTCTGTGTGTGTGTGTGTGCGTGTATGTGTGCGCGCGTGTGTGTGTGTCTCCCATCCTCTCTTCTCTCTCTGTCTCTCAGTCTCTGTGTCTTTCTTTCCCTCTCTCTGTCGGTTAGTGTGTGCGTGCCCCTCTGCGTGTGTGTCTTTGGCTGAATGTGCCCTGTGCAGCACAAGGCGATTTCTGGCATGTCGGCCTGTCTTTGCTGAGCCTCTTTCTGCGTCTCTGCCTGGGTCATGAGGCCGGCTGTCAATCGTTTTCGCCGCCGCGGATCCGCTTTGGGTGTGTGAAGGCCTGGCCCACGTGAGGAGATGCATCGGTCCCGGAGCAATTGAAATCTCATCCCCATCATGAGCTGCCTCTTTTCTAAGATCAACATGACCACACAGCAACCAAGGAAAAGAGCCCCACAGGAGCTCTTTGTCCCGCAGTAGGGAAGCAGGACCACATCAGAGAAGATGGTTGTACCTTTTCACGGCTCTTCTCTGAGAAATGAAGCCACACCACCATACCGTGTAGAAGAAGCATCCGGGAATGGGAGATGGCAACAATCCCTGTCACTGTCACTGGAACGCTGGCCTCTCTGGACAAGCCACCCTTTTGGAAGCCCTCCCCTTATGCCCGTGGTGGTGGCACGGCGCTGTATCCTGCCGGGGCTCTGGCCTCTGCTCTATCCTCCCTCTTGCTCTGCCTCACCTGTTTCTCAGGGGCCTGGATGCCTCTCGCTCTGGCCCAATGTCTTCAACAAAGATGACTTCCCAGTCCGTCAGGGACACACTTCCTGCAGATCCGTGTCATGATGGTATCTCTCTCCAAACGTCTTTCTGCTTCATTGGGCAGGTCTCATGACCCTGGATTTCTTGGCTTCCATACGTGTCTCAGACAGGGAAGCTTCCTTGTTCTCCATGTTTCCCCTCATGGGTGGGTGGACTGCCTAGAATGAGCGCTAGGCGACCGTGACTGGCCTTGTCTTCTAGGACAGGTGGTGTCGCATTTCCTCTGCACTTCCTGTCTCATTCTTGAGGGACATCCTCTCCTCTGCTCCTGGGTGGACTGACTCCCTTGATCTTGTGGCCCAAACGAATGTCAGGGAACCAGAGGGACTGGGCTGGGGCTGGGGCTGGGGCTGGGTCTGGGGCTGGGGCTGGGGCTGGGGCTGGGGCTGGGGCTGGGGCTGGGTGCAGGGGAAGTTGCGTCAGGGCTACCAGGGAGGAGGAGGGTTGGGGGCGGGGCGAATTCTGCAGAAGATTCTTTGCTCCTCTGATAGGCATTGGAAAACCTGGCTTGGGTCAGGCACAGGCCCCCCACCCACCGAGTCCCAGGTGTCCTTTGATTTCCCTTGGCATTGACCGAAAGGTCACTTGTTCCCCCCTTCCACTGGCACATGCCTGGACACCACCGTTTGTTTCGCCGTCTCCCGGTATGCCTCCGGTGACACACGTTCACACCATCTGCTGTGGGATACGCCAGTGCCACGCGTGGTCACATGGTCTCCACCTCGGATTCGCCCCTGTTCCTGCCTGCACGTGTCCTGTAAAGCGCGGTCGGCTTTCCGGAGCCCCAGGGCTTTTAGAAGCGGAGCAGGCCACTGCTCTTTCGAAGGAGGAGGGAGGCAGAGGGCTGATGGATCAGTGAAGTTTCAGCTGACGCTACGCCTTGAGACCTATGGGATCATTCTGCGCTGCAGCGAGGCCCTGCCTGCCTCACCAGATGTGGTGAGCCCATCCTATCTCACTGGGAGGGGGCCAAAATCGGATCTGAACGGGAGTCCCCAGAACACAGCAGGCGTCCTGAAGCTCCCCTTCCCTCCGTGGAAGTCGGCTCAAGGAGATCCTGAGGGCGGGACTCCTGGGGGTTTGGCCCTGAGACAGGGCACCGGCGGCCCCATCTCCCACGGCGTCCCAAGCTGGACCCCGTATCCACACGCCGCCGCGGCTGCAGCAGGAGCCTCGCTGCAGCCGCGCAGCGGGGGCATTATTTAAAGGGGACGCAGCCTGACTGCCAGGAGCGGAGCGCGAGTCGGTCCAGCCAATGCGCATGCGCGAGGCGCGAGCGGCTTCTGCCGTCACAGTGCTTCCCACGGTTGTCTTAGAAACCCGTCCCTGAGGCTTGGCAGAGCAGGAGCCCTCCGTGGCAGTGCTTGGGTGGCGGGGCTCTGAGGCTCCGGTCTGACCTCTCCACGGGGTCGACGGGAACGTCTCCGGATGCCAGGAGTCGCAAAGGGCCGACCAGGATGAGGAAACCCCAGGCGGAGTCCGGGGGAAGCAGCACGGCATCCCAGCCTCAGGCCTGCCCGGACGCTGTTGGGGTGAGTCTCCCCAAAAGTCGTGCCGCCGTCATCTCGAGGACAGGTCGGCCTGCGTGCCCCTGGGCTCTTCTCTCACCCCAGGGTCGTTCTCGTCGAGAGCAGAACCCCGCAGCCTCAGGGGTTGCCTGGGGGGGTGTGTTTCCATGCCTCTGCTGTATGACTCTGTTTCTGTGTGTGTGTGTGTGCGTGTATGTGTGTGCGCGTGTGTGTGTGTCTCCCATCCTCTCTTCTCTCTCTGTCTCTCAGTCTCTGTGTCTTTCTTTCCCTCTCTCTGTCGGTTAGTGTGTGCGTGCCCCTCTGCGTGTGTGTCTTTGGCTGAATGTGCCCTGTGCAGCACAAGGCGATTTCTGGCATGTCGGCCTGTCTTTGCTGAGCCTCTTTCTGCGTCTCTGCCTGGGTCATGAGGCCGGCTGTCAATCGTTTTCGCCGCCGCGGATCCGCTTTGGGTGTGTGAAGGCCTGGCCCACGTGAGGAGATGCATCGGTCCCGGAGCAATTGAAATCTCATCCCCATCATGAGCTGCCTCTTTTCTAAGATCAACATGACCACACAGCAACCAAGGAAAAGAGCCCCACAGGAGCTCTTTGTCCCGCAGTAGGGAAGCAGGACCACATCAGAGAAGATGGTTGTACCTTTTCACGGCTCTTCTCTGAGAAATGAAGCCACACCACCATACCGTGTAGAAGAAGCAGCCGGGAATGGGAGATGGCAACAATCCCTGTCACTGTCACTGGAACGCTGGCCTCTCTGGACAAGCCACCCTTTTGGAAGCCCTCCCCTTATGCCCGTGGTGGTGGCACGGCGCTGTATCCTGCCGGGGCTCTGGCCTCTGCTCTATCCTCCCTCTTGCTCTGCCTCACCTGTTTCTCAGGGGCCTGGATGCCTCTCGCTCTGGCCCAATGTCTTCAACAAAGATGACTTCCCAGTCCGTCAGGGACACACTTCCTGCAGATCCGTGTCAT
Organism: Pongo pygmaeus; assembly: GCF_028885625.2. NCBI lineage: Eukaryota > Metazoa > Chordata > Mammalia > Primates > Hominidae > Pongo > Pongo pygmaeus. Next base: position 29,370,941 of record NC_072392.2, on the reverse strand, counting down.
GATGGTATCTCTCTCCAAACTTCTTTCTGCTTCATTGGGCAGGTCTCATGACCCTGGATTTCTTGGCTTCCATACGTGTCTCAGACAGGGAAGCTTCCTTGTTCTCCATGTTTCCCCTCATGGGTGGGTGGACTGCCTAGAATGAGCGCTAGGCGACCGTGACTGGCCTTGTCTTCTAGGACAGGTGGTGTCGCATTTCCTCTGCACTTCCTGTCTCATTCTTGAGGGACATCCTCTCCTCTGCTCCTGGGTGGACTGACTCCCTTGATCTTGTGGCCCAAACGAATGTCAGGGAACCAGAGGGACTGGGCTGGGGCTGGGGCTGGGGCTGGGTCTGTGTCTGGGGCTGGGGCTGGGGCTGGGGCTGGGGCTGGGGCTGGGTGCAGGGGAAGTTGCGTCAGGGCTACCAGGGAGGAGGAGGGTTGGGGGCGGGGCGAATTCTGCAGAAGATTCTTTGCTCCTCTGATAGGCATTGGAAAACCTGGCTTGGGTCAGGCACAGGCCCCCCACCCACCGAGTCCCAGGTGTCCTTTGATTTCCCTTGGCATTGAACGAAAGGTCACTTGTTCCCCCCTTCCACTGGCACATGCCTGGACACCACCGTTTGTTTCGCCGTCTCCCGGTATGCCTCCGGTGACACACGTTCACACCATCTGCTGTGGGATACGCCAGTGCCACGCGTGGTCACATGGTCTCCACCTCGGATTCGCCCCTGTTCCTGCCTGCACGTGTCCTGTAAAGCGCGGTCGGCTTTCCGGAGCCCCAGGGCTTTTAGAAGCGGAGCAGGCCACTGCTCTTTCGAAGGAGGAGGGAGGCAGAGGGCTGATGGATCAGTGAAGTTTCAGCTGACGCTACGCCTTGAGACCTATGGGATCATTCTGCGCTGCAGCGAGGCCCTGCCTGCCTCACCAGATGTGGTGAGCCCATCCTATCTCACTGGGAGGGGGCCAAAATCGGATCTGAACGGGAGTCCCCAGAACACAGCAGGCGTCCTGAAGCTCCCCTTCCCTCCGTGGAAGTCGGCTCAAGGAGATCCTGAGGGCGGGACTCCTGGGGGTTTGGCCCTGAGACAGGGCACCGGCGGCCCCATCTCCCACGGCGTCCCAAGCTGGACCCCGTATCCACACGCCGCCGCGGCTGCAGCAGGAGCCTCGCTGCAGCCGCGCAGCGGGGGCATTATTTAAAGGGGACGCAGCCTGACTGCCAGGAGCGGAGCGCGAGTCGGTCCAGCCAATGCGCATGCGCGAGGCGCGAGCGGCTTCTGCCGTCACAGTGCTTCCCACGGTTGTCTTAGAAACCCGTCCCTGAGGCTTGGCAGAGCAGGAGCCCTCCGTGGCAGTGCTTGGGTGGCGGGGCTCTGAGGCTCCGGTCTGACCTCTCCACGGGGTCGACGGGAACGTCTCCGGATGCCAGGAGTCGCAAAGGGCCGACCAGGATGAGGAAACCCCAGGCGGAGTCCGGGGGAAGCAGCACGGCATCCCAGCCTCAGGCCTGCCCGGACGCTGTTGGGGTGAGTCTCCCCAAAAGTCGTGCCGCCGTCATCTCGAGGACAGGTCGGCCTGCGTGCCCCTGGGCTCTTCTCTCACCCCAGGGTCGTTCTCGTCGAGAGCAGAACCCCGCAGCCTCAGGGGTTGCCTGGGGGGGTGTGTTTCCATGCCTCTGCTGTATGACTCTGTTTCTGTGTGTGTGTGTGTGCGTGTATGTGTGCGCGCGTGTGTGTGTGTCTCCCATCCTCTCTTCTCTCTCTGTCTCTCAGTCTCTGTGTCTTTCTTTCCCTCTCTCTGTCGGTTAGTGTGTGCGTGCCCCTCTGCGTGTGTGTCTTTGGCTGAATGTGCCCTGTGCAGCACAAGGCGATTTCTGGCATGTCGGCCTGTCTTTGCTGAGCCTCTTTCTGCGTCTCTGCCTGGGTCATGAGGCCGGCTGTCAATCGTTTTCGCCGCCGCGGATCCGCTTTGGGTGTGTGAAGGCCTGGCCCACGTGAGGAGATGCATCGGTCCCGGAGCAATGGAAATCTCATCCCCATCATGAGCTGCCTCTTTTCTAAGATCAACATGACCACACAGCAACCAAGGAAAAGAGCCCCACAGGAGCTCTTTGTCCCGCAGTAGGGAAGCAGGACCACATCAGAGAAGATGGTTGTACCTTTTCACGGCTCTTCTCTGAGAAATGAAGCCACACCACCATACCGTGTAGAAGAAGCAGCCGGGAATGGGAGATGGCAACAATCCCTGTCACTGTCACTGGAACGCTGGCCTCTCTGGACAAGCCACCCTTTTGGAAGCCCTCCCCTTATGCCCGTGGTGGTGGCACGGCGCTGTATCCTGCCGGGGCTCTGGCCTCTGCTCTATCCTCCCTCTTGCTCTGCCTCACCTGTTTCTCAGGGGCCTGGATGCCTCTCGCTCTGGCCCAATGTCTTCAACAAAGATGACTTCCCAGTCCGTCAGGGACACACTTCCTGCAGATCCGTGTCATGATGGTATCTCTCTCCAAACGTCTTTCTGCTTCATTGGGCAGGTCTCATGACCCTGGATTTCTTGGCTTCCATACGTGTCTCAGACAGGGAAGCTTCCTTGTTCTCCATGTTTCCCCTCATGGGTGGGTGGACTGCCTAGAATGAGCGCTAGGCGACCGTGACTGGCCTTGTCTTCTAGGACAGGTGGTGTCGCATTTCCTCTGCACTTCCTGTCTCATTCTTGAGGGACATCCTCTCCTCTGCTCCTGGGTGGACTGACTCCCTTGATCTTGTGGCCCAAACGAATGTCAGGGAACCAGAGGGACTGGGCTGGGGCTGGGGCTGGGGCTGGGTCTGGGTCTGGGGCTGGGGCTGGGGCTGGGGCTGGGGCTGGGGCTGGGTGCAGGGGAAGTTGCGTCAGGGCTACCAGGGAGGAGGAGGGTTGGGGGCGGGGCGAATTCTGCAGAAGATTCTTTGCTCCTCTGATAGGCATTGGAAAACCTGGCTTGGGTCAGGCACAGGCCCCCCACCCACCGAGTCCCAGGTGTCCTTTGATTTCCCTTGGCATTGACCGAAAGGTCACTTGTTCCCCCCTTCCACTGGCACATGCCTGGACACCACCGTTTGTTTCGCCGTCTCCCGGTATGCCTCCGGTGACACACGTTCACACCATCTGCTGTGGGATACGCCAGTGCCACGCGTGGTCACATGGTCTCCACCTCGGATTCGCCCCTGTTCCTGCCTGCACGTGTCCTGTAAAGCGCGGTCGGCTTTCCGGAGCCCCAGGGCTTTTAGAAGCGGAGCAGGCCACTGCTCTTTCGAAGGAGGAGGGAGGCAGAGGGCTGATGGATCAGTGAAGTTTCAGCTGACGCTACGCCTTGAGACCTATGGGATCATTCTGCGCTGCAGCGAGGCCCTGCCTGCCTCACCAGATGTGGTGAGCCCATCCTATCTCACTGGGAGGGGGCCAAAATCGGATCTGAACGGGAGTCCCCAGAACACAGCAGGCGTCCTGAAGCTCCCCTTCCCTCCGTGGAAGTCGGCTCAAGGAGATCCTGAGGGCGGGACTCCTGGGGGTTTGGCCCTGAGACAGGGCACCGGCGGCCCCATCTCCCACGGCGTCCCAAGCTGGACCCCGTATCCACACGCCGCCGCGGCTGCAGCAGGAGCCTCGCTGCAGCCACGCAGCGGGGGCATTATTTAAAGGGGACGCAGCCTGACTGCCAGGAGCGGAGCGCGAGTCGGTCCAGCCAATGCGCATGCGCGAGGCGCGAGCGGCTTCTGCCGTCACAGTGCTTCCCACGGTTGTCTTAGAAACCCGTCCCTGAGGCTTGGCAGAGCAGGAGCCCTCCGTGGCAGTGCTTGGGTGGCGGGGCTCTGAGGCTCCGGTCTGACCTCTCCACGGGGTCGACGGGAACGTCTCCGGATGCCAGGAGTCGCAAAGGGCCGACCAGGATGAGGAAACCCCAGGCGGAGTCCGGGGGAAGCAGCACGGCATCCCAGCCTCAGGCCTGCCCGGACGCTGTTGGGGTGAGTCTCCCCAAAAGTCGTGCCGCCGTCATCTCGAGGACAGGTCGGCCTGCGTGCCCCTGGGCTCTTCTCTCACCCCAGGGTCGTTCTCGTCGAGAGCAGAACCCCGCAGCCTCAGGGGTTGCCTGGGGGGGTGTGTTTCCATGCCTCTGCTGTATGACTCTGTTTCTGTGTGTGTGTGTGTGCGTGTATGTGTGCGCGCGTGTGTGTGTGTCTCCCATCCTCTCTTCTCTCTCTGTCTCTCAGTCTCTGTGTCTTTCTTTCCCTCTCTCTGTCGGTTAGTGTGTGCGTGCCCCTCTGCGTGTGTGTCTTTGGCTGAATGTGCCCTGTGCAGCACAAGGCGATTTCTGGCATGTCGGCCTGTCTTTGCTGAGCCTCTTTCTGCGTCTCTGCCTGGGTCATGAGGCCGGCTGTCAATCGTTTTCGCCGCCGCGGATCCGCTTTGGGTGTGTGAAGGCCTGGCCCACGTGAGGAGATGCATCGGTCCCGGAGCAATGGAAATCTCATCCCCATCATGAGCTGCCTCTTTTCTAAGATCAACATGACCACACAGCAACCAAGGAAAAGAGCCCCACAGGAGCTCTTTGTCCCGCAGTAGGGAAGCAGGACCACATCAGAGAAGATGGTTGTACCTTTTCACGGCTCTTCTCTGAGAAATGAAGCCACACCACCATACCGTGTAGAAGAAGCAGCCGGGAATGGGAGATGGCAACAATCCCTGTCACTGTCACTGGAACGCTGGCCTCTCTGGACAAGCCACCCTTTTGGAAGCCCTCCCCTTATGCCCGTGGTGGTGGCACGGCGCTGTATCCTGCCGGGGCTCTGGCCTCTGCTCTATCCTCCCTCTTGCTCTGCCTCACCTGTTTCTCAGGGGCCTGGATGCCTCTCGCTCTGGCCCAATGTCTTCAACAAAGATGACTTCCCAGTCCGTCAGGGACACACTTCCTGCAGATCCGTGTCATGATGGTATCTCTCTCCAAACGTCTTTCTGCTTCATTGGGCAGGTCTCATGACCCTGGATTTCTTGGCTTCCATACGTGTCTCAGACAGGGAAGCTTCCTTGTTCTCCATGTTTCCCCTCATGGGTGGGTGGACTGCCTAGAATGAGCGCTAGGCGACCGTGACTGGCCTTGTCTTCTAGGACAGGTGGTGTCGCATTTCCTCTGCACTTCCTGTCTCATTCTTGAGGGACATCCTCTCCTCTGCTCCTGGGTGGACTGACTCCCTTGATCTTGTGGCCCAAACGAATGTCAGGGAACCAGAGGGACTGGGCTGGGGCTGGGGCTGGGGCTGGGTCTGTGTCTGGGGCTGGGGCTGGGGCTGGGGCTGGGGCTGGGGCTGGGTGCAGGGGAAGTTGCGTCAGGGCTACCAGGGAGGAGGAGGGTTGGGGGCGGGGCGAATTCTGCAGAAGATTCTTTGCTCCTCTGATAGGCATTGGAAAACCTGGCTTGGGTCAGGCACAGGCCCCCCACCCACCGAGTCCCAGGTGTCCTTTGATTTCCCTTGGCATTGACCGAAAGGTCACTTCTTCCCCCCTTCCACTGGCACATGCCTGGACACCACCGTTTGTTTCGCCGTCTCCCGGTATGCCTCCGGTGACACACGTTCACACCATCTGCTGTGGGATACGCCAGTGCCACGCGTGGTCACATGGTCTCCACCTCGGATTCGCCCCTGTTCCTGCCTGCACGTGTCCTGTAAAGCGCGGTCGGCTTTCCGGAGCCCCAGGGCTTTTAGAAGCGGAGCAGGCCACTGCTCTTTCGAAGGAGGAGGGAGGCAGAGGGCTGATGGATCAGTGAAGTTTCAGCTGACGCTACGCCTTGAGACCTATGGGATCATTCTGCGCTGCAGCGAGGCCCTGCCTGCCTCACCAGATGTGGTGAGCCCATCCTATCTCACTGGGAGGGGGCCAGAATCGGATCTGAACGGGAGTCCCCAGAACACAGCAGGCGTCCTGAAGCTCCCCTTCCCTCCGTGGAAGTCGGCTCAAGGAGATCCTGAGGGCGGGACTCCTGGGGGTTTGGCCCTGAGACAGGGCACCGGCGGCCCCATCTCCCACGGCGTCCCAAGCTGGACCCCGTATCCACACGCCGCCGCGGCTGCAGCAGGAGCCTCGCTGCAGCCGCGCAGCGGGGGCATTATTTAAAGGGGACGCAGCCTGACTGCCAGGAGCGGAGCGCGAGTCGGTCCAGCCAATGCGCATGCGCGAGGCGCGAACGGCTTCTGCCGTCACAGTGCTTCCCACGGTTGTCTTAGAAACCCGTCCCTGAGGCTTGGCAGAGCAGGAGTCCTCCGTGGCAGTGCTTGGGTGGCGGGGCTCTGAGGCTCCGGTCTGACCTCTCCACGGGGTCGACGGGAACGTCTCCGGATGCCAGGAGTCGCAAAGGGCCGACCAGGATGAGGAAACCCCAGGCGGAGTCCGGGGGAAGCAGCACGGCATCCCAGCCTCAGGCCTGCCCGGACGCTGTTGGGGTGAGTCTCCCCAAAAGTCGTGCCGCCGTCATCTCGAGGACAGGTCGGCCTGCGTGCCCCTGGGCTCTTCTCTCACCCCAGGGTCGTTCTCGTCGAGAGCAGAACCCCGCAGCCTCAGGGGTTGCCTGGGGGGGGTGTGTTTCCATGCCTCTGCTGTATGACTCTGTTTCTGTGTGTGTGTGTGTGCGTGTATGTGTGCGCGCGTGTGTGCGTGTCTCCCATCCTCTCTTCTCTCTCTGTCTCTCAGTCTCTGTGTCTTTCTTTCCCTCTCTCTGTCGGTTAGTGTGTGCGTGCCCCTCTGCGTGTGTGTCTTTGGCTGAATGTGCCCTGTGCAGCACAAGGCGATTTCTGGCATGTCGGCCTGTCTTTGCTGAGCCTCTTTCTGCGTCTCTGCCTGGGTCATGAGGCCGGCTGTCAATCGTTTTCGCCGCCGCGGATCCGCTTTGGGTGTGTGAAGGCCTGGCCCACGTGAGGAGATGCATCGGTCCCGGAGCAATTGAAATCTCATCCCCATCATGAGCTGCCTCTTTTCTAAGATCAACATGACCACACAGCAACCAAGGAAAAGAGCCCCACAGGAGCTCTTTGTCCCGCAGTAGGGAAGCAGGACCACATCAGAGAAGATGGTTGTACCTTTTCACGGCTCTTCTCTGAGAAATGAAGCCACACCACCATACCGTGTAGAAGAAGCAGCCGGGAATGGGAGATGGCAACAATCCCTGTCACTGTCACTGGAACGCTGGCCTCTCTGGACAAGCCACCCTTTTGGAAGCCCTCCCCTTATGCCCGTGGTGGTGGCACGGCGCTGTATCCTGCCGGGGCTCTGGCCTCTGCTCTATCCTCCCTCTTGCTCTGCCTCACCTGTTTCTCAGGGGCCTGGATGCCTCTCGCTCTGGCCCAATGTCTTCAACAAAGATGACTTCCCAGTCCGTCAGGGACACACTTCCTGCAGATCCGTGTCATGATGGTATCTCTCTCCAAACGTCTTTCTGCTTCATTGGGCAGGTCTCATGACCCTGGATTTCTTGGCTTCCATACGTGTCTCAGACAGGGAAGCTTCCTTGTTCTCCATGTTTCCCCTCATGGGTGGGTGGACTGCCTAGAATGAGCGCTAGGCGACCGTGACTGGCCTTGTCTTCTAGGACAGGTGGTGTCGCATTTCCTCTGCACTTCCTGTCTCATTCTTGAGGGACATCCTCTCCTCTGCTCCTGGGTGGACTGACTCCCTTGATCTTGTGGCCCAAACGAATGTCAGGGAACCAGAGGGACTGGGCTGGGGCTGGGGCTGGGGCTGGGTCTGGGGCTGGGGCTGGGGCTGGGGCTGGGGCTGGGGCTGGGGCTGGGTGCAGGGGAAGTTGCGTCAGGGCTACCAGGGAGGAGGAGGGTTGGGGGCGGGGCGAATTCTGCAGAAGATTCTTTGCTCCTCTGATAGGCATTGGAAAACCTGGCTTGGGTCAGGCACAGGCCCCCCACCCACCGAGTCCCAGGTGTCCTTTGATTTCCCTTGGCATTGACCGAAAGGTCACTTGTTCCCCCCTTCCACTGGCACATGCCTGGACACCACCGTTTGTTTCGCCGTCTCCCGGTATGCCTCCGGTGACACACGTTCACACCATCTGCTGTGGGATACGCCAGTGCCACGCGTGGTCACATGGTCTCCACCTCGGATTCGCCCCTGTTCCTGCCTGCACGTGTCCTGTAAAGCGCGGTCGGCTTTCCGGAGCCCCAGGGCTTTTAGAAGCGGAGCAGGCCACTGCTCTTTCGAAGGAGGAGGGAGGCAGAGGGCTGATGGATCAGTGAAGTTTCAGCTGACGCTACGCCTTGAGACCTATGGGATCATTCTGCGCTGCAGCGAGGCCCTGCCTGCCTCACCAGATGTGGTGAGCCCATCCTATCTCACTGGGAGGGGGCCAAAATCGGATCTGAACGGGAGTCCCCAGAACACAGCAGGCGTCCTGAAGCTCCCCTTCCCTCCGTGGAAGTCGGCTCAAGGAGATCCTGAGGGCGGGACTCCTGGGGGTTTGGCCCTGAGACAGGGCACCGGCGGCCCCATCTCCCACGGCGTCCCAAGCTGGACCCCGTATCCACACGCCGCCGCGGCTGCAGCAGGAGCCTCGCTGCAGCCGCGCAGCGGGGGCATTATTTAAAGGGGACGCAGCCTGACTGCCAGGAGCGGAGCGCGAGTCGGTCCAGCCAATGCGCATGCGCGAGGCGCGAGCGGCTTCTGCCGTCACAGTGCTTCCCACGGTTGTCTTAGAAACCCGTCCCTGAGGCTTGGCAGAGCAGGAGCCCTCCGTGGCAGTGCTTGGGTGGCGGGGCTCTGAGGCTCCGGTCTGACCTCTCCACGGGGTCGACGGGAACGTCTCCGGATGCCAGGAGTCGCAAAGGGCCGACCAGGATGAGGAAACCCCAGGCGGAGTCCGGGGGAAGCAGCACGGCATCCCAGCCTCAGGCCTGCCCGGACGCTGTTGGGGTGAGTCTCCCCAAAAGTCGTGCCGCCGTCATCTCGAGGACAGGTCGGCCTGCGTGCCCCTGGGCTCTTCTCTCACCCCAGGGTCGTTCTCGTCGAGAGCAGAACCCCGCAGCCTCAGGGGTTGCCTGGGGGGGTGTGTTTCCATGCCTCTGCTGTATGACTCTGTTTCTGTGTGTGTGTGTGTGCGTGTATGTGTGTGCGCGTGTGTGTGTGTCTCCCATCCTCTCTTCTCTCTCTGTCTCTCAGTCTCTGTGTCTTTCTTTCCCTCTCTCTGTCGGTTAGTGTGTGCGTGCCCCTCTGCGTGTGTGTCTTTGGCTGAATGTGCCCTGTGCAGCACAAGGCGATTTCTGGCATGTCGGCCTGTCTTTGCTGAGCCTCTTTCTGCGTCTCTGCCTGGGTCATGAGGCCGGCTGTCAATCGTTTTCGCCGCCGCGGATCCGCTTTGGGTGTGTGAAGGCCTGGCCCACGTGAGGAGATGCATCGGTCCCGGAGCAATTGAAATCTCATCCCCATCATGAGCTGCCTCTTTTCTAAGATCAACATGACCACACAGCAACCAAGGAAAAGAGCCCCACAGGAGCTCTTTGTCCCGCAGTAGGGAAGCAGGACCACATCAGAGAAGATGGTTGTACCTTTTCACGGCTCTTCTCTGAGAAATGAAGCCACACCACCATACCGTGTAGAAGAAGCAGCCGGGAATGGGAGATGGCAACAATCCCTGTCACTGTCACTGGAACGCTGGCCTCTCTGGACAAGCCACCCTTTTGGAAGCCCTCCCCTTATGCCCGTGGTGGTGGCACGGCGCTGTATCCTGCCGGGGCTCTGGCCTCTGCTCTATCCTCCCTCTTGCTCTGCCTCACCTGTTTCTCAGGGGCCTGGATGCCTCTCGCTCTGGCCCAATGTCTTCAACAAAGATGACTTCCCAGTCCGTCAGGGACACACTTCCTGCAGATCCGTGTCATGATGGTATCTCTCTCCAAACGTCTTTCTGCTTCATTGGGCAGGTCTCATGACCCTGGATTTCTTGGCTTCCATACGTGTCTCAGACAGGGAAGCTTCCTTGTTCTCCATGTTTCCCCTCATGGGTGGGTGGACTGCCTAGAATGAGCGCTAGGCGACCGTGACTGGCCTTGTCTTCTAGGACAGGTGGTGTCGCATTTCCTCTGCACTTCCTGTCTCATTCTTGAGGGACATCCTCTCCTCTGCTCCTGGGTGGACTGACTCCCTTGATCTTGTGGCCCAAACGAATGTCAGGGAACCAGAGGGACTGGGCTGGGGCTGGGGCTGGGGCTGGGTCTGGGGCTGGGGCTGGGGCTGGGGCTGGGGCTGGGGCTGGGGCTGGGTGCAGGGGAAGTTGCGTCAGGGCTACCAGGGAGGAGGAGGGTTGGGGGCGGGGCGAATTCTGCAGAAGATTCTTTGCTCCTCTGATAGGCATTGGAAAACCTGGCTTGGGTCAGGCACAGGCCCCCCACCCACCGAGTCCCAGGTGTCCTTTGATTTCCCTTGGCATTGACCGAAAGGTCACTTGTTCCCCCCTTCCACTGGCACATGCCTGGACACCACCGTTTGTTTCGCCGTCTCCCGGTATGCCTCCGGTGACACACGTTCACACCATCTGCTGTGGGATACGCCAGTGCCACGCGTGGTCACATGGTCTCCACCTCGGATTCGCCCCTGTTCCTGCCTGCACGTGTCCTGTAAAGCGCGGTCGGCTTTCCGGAGCCCCAGGGCTTTTAGAAGCGGAGCAGGCCACTGCTCTTTCGAAGGAGGAGGGAGGCAGAGGGCTGATGGATCAGTGAAGTTTCAGCTGACGCTACGCCTTGAGACCTATGGGATCATTCTGCGCTGCAGCGAGGCCCTGCCTGCCTCACCAGATGTGGTGAGCCCATCCTATCTCACTGGGAGGGGGCCAAAATCGGATCTGAACGGGAGTCCCCAGAACACAGCAGGCGTCCTGAAGCTCCCCTTCCCTCCGTGGAAGTCGGCTCAAGGAGATCCTGAGGGCGGGACTCCTGGGGGTTTGGCCCTGAGACAGGGCACCGGCGGCCCCATCTCCCACGGCGTCCCAAGCTGGACCCCGTATCCACACGCCGCCGCGGCTGCAGCAGGAGCCTCGCTGCAGCCGCGCAGCGGGGGCATTATTTAAAGGGGACGCAGCCTGACTGCCAGGAGCGGAGCGCGAGTCGGTCCAGCCAATGCGCATGCGCGAGGCGCGAACGGCTTCTGCCGTCACAGTGCTTCCCACGGTTGTCTTAGAAACCCGTCCCTGAGGCTTGGCAGAGCAGGAGTCCTCCGTGGCAGTGCTTGGGTGGCGGGGCTCTGAGGCTCCGGTCTGACCTCTCCACGGGGTCGACGGGAACGTCTCCGGATGCCAGGAGTCGCAAAGGGCCGACCAGGATGAGGAAACCCCAGGCGGAGTCCGGGGGAAGCAGCACGGCATCCCAGCCTCAGGCCTGCCCGGACGCTGTTGGGGTGAGTCTCCCCAAAAGTCGTGCCGCCGTCATCTCGAGGACAGGTCGGCCTGCGTGCCCCTGGGCTCTTCTCTCACCCCAGGGTCGTTCTCGTCGAGAGCAGAACCCCGCAGCCTCAGGGGTTGCCTGGGGGGGGTGTGTTTCCATGCCTCTGCTGTATGACTCTGTTTCTGTGTGTGTGTGTGTGCGTGTATGTGTGCGCGCGTGTGTGCGTGTCTCCCATCCTCTCTTCTCTCTCTGTCTCTCAGTCTCTGTGTCTTTCTTTCCCTCTCTCTGTCGGTTAGTGTGTGCGTGCCCCTCTGCGTGTGTGTCTTTGGCTGAATGTGCCCTGTGCAGCACAAGGCGATTTCTGGCATGTCGGCCTGTCTTTGCTGAGCCTCTTTCTGCGTCTCTGCCTGGGTCATGAGGCCGGCTGTCAATCGTTTTCGCCGCCGCGGATCCGCTTTGGGTGTGTGAAGGCCTGGCCCACGTGAGGAGATGCATCGGTCCCGGAGCAATTGAAATCTCATCCCCATCATGAGCTGCCTCTTTTCTAAGATCAACATGACCACACAGCAACCAAGGAAAAGAGCCCCACAGGAGCTCTTTGTCCCGCAGTAGGGAAGCAGGACCACATCAGAGAAGATGGTTGTACCTTTTCACGGCTCTTCTCTGAGAAATGAAGCCACACCACCATACCGTGTAGAAGAAGCAGCCGGGAATGGGAGATGGCAACAATCCCTGTCACTGTCACTGGAACGCTGGCCTCTCTGGACAAGCCACCCTTTTGGAAGCCCTCCCCTTATGCCCGTGGTGGTGGCACGGCGCTGTATCCTGCCGGGGCTCTGGCCTCTGCTCTATCCTCCCTCTTGCTCTGCCTCACCTGTTTCTCAGGGGCCTGGATGCCTCTCGCTCTGGCCCAATGTCTTCAACAAAGATGACTTCCCAGTCCGTCAGGGACACACTTCCTGCAGATCCGTGTCATGATGGTATCTCTCTCCAAACGTCTTTCTGCTTCATTGGGCAGGTCTCATGACCCTGGATTTCTTGGCTTCCATACGTGTCTCAGACAGGGAAGCTTCCTTGTTCTCCATGTTTCCCCTCATGGGTGGGTGGACTGCCTAGAATGAGCGCTAGGCGACCGTGACTGGCCTTGTCTTCTAGGACAGGTGGTGTCGCATTTCCTCTGCACTTCCTGTCTCATTCTTGAGGGACATCCTCTCCTCTGCTCCTGGGTGGACTGACTCCCTTGATCTTGTGGCCCAAACGAATGTCAGGGAACCAGAGGGACTGGGCTGGGGCTGGGGCTGGGGCTGGGTCTGGGGCTGGGGCTGGGGCTGGGGCTGGGGCTGGGGCTGGGGCTGGGTGCAGGGGAAGTTGCGTCAGGGCTACCAGGGAGGAGGAGGGTTGGGGGCGGGGCGAATTCTGCAGAAGATTCTTTGCTCCTCTGATAGGCATTGGAAAACCTGGCTTGGGTCAGGCACAGGCCCCCCACCCACCGAGTCCCAGGTGTCCTTTGATTTCCCTTGGCATTGACCGAAAGGTCACTTGTTCCCCCCTTCCACTGGCACATGCCTGGACACCACCGTTTGTTTCGCCGTCTCCCGGTATGCCTCCGGTGACACACGTTCACACCATCTGCTGTGGGATACGCCAGTGCCACGCGTGGTCACATGGTCTCCACCTCGGATTCGCCCCTGTTCCTGCCTGCACGTGTCCTGTAAAGCGCGGTCGGCTTTCCGGAGCCCCAGGGCTTTTAGAAGCGGAGCAGGCCACTGCTCTTTCGAAGGAGGAGGGAGGCAGAGGGCTGATGGATCAGTGAAGTTTCAGCTGACGCTACGCCTTGAGACCTATGGGATCATTCTGCGCTGCAGCGAGGCCCTGCCTGCCTCACCAGATGTGGTGAGCCCATCCTATCTCACTGGGAGGGGGCCAAAATCGGATCTGAACGGGAGTCCCCAGAACACAGCAGGCGTCCTGAAGCTCCCCTTCCCTCCGTGGAAGTCGGCTCAAGGAGATCCTGAGGGCGGGACTCCTGGGGGTTTGGCCCTGAGACAGGGCACCGGCGGCCCCATCTCCCACGGCGTCCCAAGCTGGACCCCGTATCCACACGCCGCCGCGGCTGCAGCAGGAGCCTCGCTGCAGCCGCGCAGCGGGGGCATTATTTAAAGGGGACGCAGCCTGACTGCCAGGAGCGGAGCGCGAGTCGGTCCAGCCAATGCGCATGCGCGAGGCGCGAGCGGCTTCTGCCGTCACAGTGCTTCCCACGGTTGTCTTAGAAACCCGTCCCTGAGGCTTGGCAGAGCAGGAGCCCTCCGTGGCAGTGCTTGGGTGGCGGGGCTCTGAGGCTCCGGTCTGACCTCTCCACGGGGTCGACGGGAACGTCTCCGGATGCCAGGAGTCGCAAAGGGCCGACCAGGATGAGGAAACCCCAGGCGGAGTCCGGGGGAAGCAGCACGGCATCCCAGCCTCAGGCCTGCCCGGACGCTGTTGGGGTGAGTCTCCCCAAAAGTCGTGCCGCCGTCATCTCGAGGACAGGTCGGCCTGCGTGCCCCTGGGCTCTTCTCTCACCCCAGGGTCGTTCTCGTCGAGAGCAGAACCCCGCAGCCTCAGGGGTTGCCTGGGGGGGTGTGTTTCCATGCCTCTGCTGTATGACTCTGTTTCTGTGTGTGTGTGTGTGCGTGTATGTGTGTGCGCGTGTGTGTGTGTCTCCCATCCTCTCTTCTCTCTCTGTCTCTCAGTCTCTGTGTCTTTCTTTCCCTCTCTCTGTCGGTTAGTGTGTGCGTGCCCCTCTGCGTGTGTGTCTTTGGCTGAATGTGCCCTGTGCAGCACAAGGCGATTTCTGGCATGTCGGCCTGTCTTTGCTGAGCCTCTTTCTGCGTCTCTGCCTGGGTCATGAGGCCGGCTGTCAATCGTTTTCGCCGCCGCGGATCCGCTTTGGGTGTGTGAAGGCCTGGCCCACGTGAGGAGATGCATCGGTCCCGGAGCAATTGAAATCTCATCCCCATCATGAGCTGCCTCTTTTCTAAGATCAACATGACCACACAGCAACCAAGGAAAAGAGCCCCACAGGAGCTCTTTGTCCCGCAGTAGGGAAGCAGGACCACATCAGAGAAGATGGTTGTACCTTTTCACGGCTCTTCTCTGAGAAATGAAGCCACACCACCATACCGTGTAGAAGAAGCAGCCGGGAATGGGAGATGGCAACAATCCCTGTCACTGTCACTGGAACGCTGGCCTCTCTGGACAAGCCACCCTTTTGGAAGCCCTCCCCTTATGCCCGTGGTGGTGGCACGGCGCTGTATCCTGCCGGGGCTCTGGCCTCTGCTCTATCCTCCCTCTTGCTCTGCCTCACCTGTTTCTCAGGGGCCTGGATGCCTCTCGCTCTGGCCCAATGTCTTCAACAAAGATGACTTCCCAGTCCGTCAGGGACACACTTCCTGCAGATCCGTGTCATGATGGTATCTCTCTCCAAACGTCTTTCTGCTTCATTGGGCAGGTCTCATGACCCTGGATTTCTTGGCTTCCATACGTGTCTCAGACAGGGAAGCTTCCTTGTTCTCCATGTTTCCCCTCATGGGTGGGTGGACTGCCTAGAATGAGCGCTAGGCGACCGTGACTGGCCTTGTCTTCTAGGACAGGTGGTGTCGCATTTCCTCTGCACTTCCTGTCTCATTCTGGAGGGACATCCTCTCCTCTGCTCCTGGGTGGACTGACTCCCTTGATCTTGTGGCCCAAACGAATGTCAGGGAACCAGAGGGACTGGGCTGGGGCTGGGGCTGGGGCTGGGTCTGGGGCTGGGGCTGGGGCTGGGGCTGGGGCTGGGGCTGGGGCTGGGTGCAGGGGAAGTTGCGTCAGGGCTACCAGGGAGGAGGAGGGTTGGGGGCGGGGCGAATTCTGCAGAAGATTCTTTGCTCCTCTGATAGGCATTGGAAAACCTGGCTTGGGTCAGGCACAGGCCCCCCACCCACCGAGTCCCAGGTGTCCTTTGATTTCCCTTGGCATTGACCGAAAGGTCACTTGTTCCCCCCTTCCACTGGCACATGCCTGGACACCACCGTTTGTTTCGCCGTCTCCCGGTATGCCTCCGGTGACACACGTTCACACCATCTGCTGTGGGATACGCCAGTGCCACGCGTGGTCACATGGTCTCCACCTCGGATTCGCCCCTGTTCCTGCCTGCACGTGTCCTGTAAAGCGCGGTCGGCTTTCCGGAGCCCCAGGGCTTTTAGAAGCGGAGCAGGCCACTGCTCTTTCGAAGGAGGAGGGAGGCAGAGGGCTGATGGATCAGTGAAGTTTCAGCTGACGCTACGCCTTGAGACCTATGGGATCATTCTGCGCTGCAGCGAGGCCCTGCCTGCCTCACCAGATGTGGTGAGCCCATCCTATCTCACTGGGAGGGGGCCAAAATCGGATCTGAACGGGAGTCCCCAGAACACAGCAGGCGTCCTGAAGCTCCCCTTCCCTCCGTGGAAGTCGGCTCAAGGAGATCCTGAGGGCGGGACTCCTGGGGGTTTGGCCCTGAGACAGGGCACCGGCGGCCCCATCTCCCACGGCGTCCCAAGCTGGACCCCGTATCCACACGCCGCCGCGGCTGCAGCAGGAGCCTCGCTGCAGCCGCGCAGCGGGGGCATTATTTAAAGGGGACGCAGCCTGACTGCCAGGAGCGGAGCGCGAGTCGGTCCAGCCAATGCGCATGCGCGAGGCGCGAGCGGCTTCTGCCGTCACAGTGCTTCCCACGGTTGTCTTAGAAACCCGTCCCTGAGGCTTGGCAGAGCAGGAGCCCTCCGTGGCAGTGCTTGGGTGGCGGGGCTCTGAGGCTCCAGTCTGACCTCTCCACGGGGTCGACGGGAACGTCTCCGGATGCCAGGAGTCGCAAAGGGCCGACCAGGATGAGGAAACCCCAGGCGGAGTCCGGGGGAAGCAGCACGGCATCCCAGCCTCAGGCCTGCCCGGACGCTGTTGGGGTGAGTCTCCCCAAAAGTCGTGCCGCCGTCATCTCGAGGACAGGTCGGCCTGCGTGCCCCTGGGCTCTTCTCTCACCCCAGGGTCGTTCTCGTCGAGAGCAGAACCCCGCAGCCTCAGGGGTTGCCTGGGGGGGTGTGTTTCCATGCCTCTGCTGTATGACTCTGTTTCTGTGTGTGTGTGTGTGCGTGTATGTGTGTGCGCGTGTGTGTGTGTCTCCCATCCTCTCTTCTCTCTCTGTCTCTCAGTCTCTGTGTCTTTCTTTCCCTCTCTCTGTCGGTTAGTGTGTGCGTGCCCCTCTGCGTGTGTGTCTTTGGCTGAATGTGCCCTGTGCAGCACAAGGCGATTTCTGGCATGTCGGCCTGTCTTTGCTGAGCCTCTTTCTGCGTCTCTGCCTGGGTCATGAGGCCGGCTGTCAATCGTTTTCGCCGCCGCGGATCCGCTTTGGGTGTGTGAAGGCCTGGCCCACGTGAGGAGATGCATCGGTCCCGGAGCAATTGAAATCTCATCCCCATCATGAGCTGCCTCTTTTCTAAGATCAACATGACCACACAGCAACCAAGGAAAAGAGCCCCACAGGAGCTCTTTGTCCCGCAGTAGGGAAGCAGGACCACATCAGAGAAGATGGTTGTACCTTTTCACGGCTCTTCTCTGAGAAATGAAGCCACACCACCATACCGTGTAGAAGAAGCAGCCGGGAATGGGAGATGGCAACAATCCCTGTCACTGTCACTGGAACGCTGGCCTCTCTGGACAAGCCACCCTTTTGGAAGCCCTCCCCTTATGCCCGTGGTGGTGGCACGGCGCTGTATCCTGCCGGGGCTCTGGCCTCTGCTCTATCCTCCCTCTTGCTCTGCCTCACCTGTTTCTCAGGGGCCTGGATGCCTCTCGCTCTGGCCCAATGTCTTCAACAAAGATGACTTCCCAGTCCGTCAGGGACACACTTCCTGCAGATCCGTGTCATGATGGTATCTCTCTCCAAACTTCTTTCTGCTTCATTGGGCAGGTCTCATGACCCTGGATTTCTTGGCTTCCATACGTGTCTCAGACAGGGAAGCTTCCTTGTTCTCCATGTTTCCCCTCATGGGTGGGTGGACTGCCTAGAATGAGCGCTAGGCGACCGTGACTGGCCTTGTCTTCTAGGACAGGTGGTGTCGCATTTCCTCTGCACTGCCTGTCTCATTCTTGAGGGACATCCTCTCCTCTGCTCCTGGGTGGACTGACTCCCTTGATCTTGTGGCCCAAACGAATGTCAGGGAACCAGAGGGACTGGGCTGGGGCTGGGGCTGGGGCTGGGTCTGGGGCTGGGGCTGGGGCTGGGGCTGGGGCTGGGGCTGGGGCTGGGTGCAGGGGAAGTTGCGTCAGGGCTACCAGGGAGGAGGAGGGTTGGGGGCGGGGCGAATTCTGCAGAAGATTCTTTGCTCCTCTGATAGGCATTGGAAAACCTGGCTTGGGTCAGGCACAGGCCCCCCACCCACCGAGTCCCAGGTGTCCTTTGATTTCCCTTGGCATTGAACGAAAGGTCACTTGTTCCCCCCTTCCACTGGCACATGCCTGGACACCACCGTTTGTTTCGCCGTCTCCCGGTATGCCTCCGGTGACACACGTTCACACCATCTGCTGTGGGATACGCCAGTGCCACGCGTGGTCACATGGTCTCCACCTCGGATTCGCCCCTGTTCCTGCCTGCACGTGTCCTGTAAAGCGCGGTCGGCTTTCCGGAGCCCCAGGGCTTTTAGAAGCGGAGCAGGCCACTGCTCTTTCGAAGGAGGAGGGAGGCAGAGGGCTGATGGATCAGTGAAGTTTCAGCTGACGCTACGCCTTGAGACCTATGGGATCATTCTGCGCTGCAGCGAGGCCCTGCCTGCCTCACCAGATGTGGTGAGCCCATCCTATCTCACTGGGAGGGGGCCAAAATCGGATCTGAACGGGAGTCCCCAGAACACAGCAGGCGTCCTGAAGCTCCCCTTCCCTCCGTGGAAGTCGGCTCAAGGAGATCCTGAGGGCGGGACTCCTGGGGGTTTGGCCCTGAGACAGGGCACCGGCGGCCCCATCTCCCACGGCGTCCCAAGCTGGACCCCGTATCCACACGCCGCCGCGGCTGCAGCAGGAGCCTCGCTGCAGCCGCGCAGCGGGGGCATTATTTAAAGGGGACGCAGCCTGACTGCCAGGAGCGGAGCGCGAGTCGGTCCAGCCAATGCGCATGCGCGAGGCGCGAGCGGCTTCTGCCGTCACAGTGCTTCCCACGGTTGTCTTAGAAACCCGTCCCTGAGGCTTGGCAGAGCAGGAGCCCTCCGTGGCAGTGCTTGGGTGGCGGGGCTCTGAGGCTCCGGTCTGACCTCTCCACGGGGTCGACGGGAACGTCTCCGGATGCCAGGAGTCGCAAAGGGCCGACCAGGATGAGGAAACCCCAGGCGGAGTCCGGGGGAAGCAGCACGGCATCCCAGCCTCAGGCCTGCCCGGACGCTGTTGGGGTGAGTCTCCCCAAAAGTCGTGCCGCCGTCATCTCGAGGACAGGTCGGCCTGCGTGCCCCTGGGCTCTTCTCTCACCCCAGGGTCGTTCTCGTCGAGAGCAGAACCCCGCAGCCTCAGGGGTTGCCTGGGGGGGTGTGTTTCCATGCCTCTGCTGTATGACTCTGTTTCTGTGTGTGTGTGTGTGCGTGTATGTGTGCGCGCGTGTGTGTGTGTCTCCCATCCTCTCTTCTCTCTCTGTCTCTCAGTCTCTGTGTCTTTCTTTCCCTCTCTCTGTCGGTTAGTGTGTGCGTGCCCCTCTGCGTGTGTGTCTTTGGCTGAATGTGCCCTGTGCAGCACAAGGCGATTTCTGGCATGTCGGCCTGTCTTTGCTGAGCCTCTTTCTGCGTCTCTGCCTGGGTCATGAGGCCGGCTGTCAATCGTTTTCGCCGCCGCGGATCCGCTTTGGGTGTGTGAAGGCCTGGCCCACGTGAGGAGATGCATCGGTCCCGGAGCAATGGAAATCTCATCCCCATCATGAGCTGCCTCTTTTCTAAGATCAACATGACCACACAGCAACCAAGGAAAAGAGCCCCACAGGAGCTCTTTGTCCCGCAGTAGGGAAGCAGGACCACATCAGAGAAGATGGTTGTACCTTTTCACGGCTCTTCTCTGAGAAATGAAGCCACACCACCATACCGTGTAGAAGAAGCAGCCGGGAATGGGAGATGGCAACAATCCCTGTCACTGTCACTGGAACGCTGGCCTCTCTGGACAAGCCACCCTTTTGGAAGCCCTCCCCTTATGCCCGTGGTGGTGGCACGGCGCTGTATCCTGCCGGGGCTCTGGCCTCTGCTCTATCCTCCCTCTTGCTCTGCCTCACCTGTTTCTCAGGGGCCTGGATGCCTCTCGCTCTGGCCCAATGTCTTCAACAAAGATGACTTCCCAGTCCGTCAGGGACACACTTCCTGCAGATCCGTGTCATGATGGTATCTCTCTCCAAACGTCTTTCTGCTTCATTGGGCAGGTCTCATGACCCTGGATTTCTTGGCTTCCATACGTGTCTCAGACAGGGAAGCTTCCTTGTTCTCCATGTTTCCCCTCATGGGTGGGTGGACTGCCTAGAATGAGCGCTAGGCGACCGTGACTGGCCTTGTCTTCTAGGACAGGTGGTGTCGCATTTCCTCTGCACTTCCTGTCTCATTCTTGAGGGACATCCTCTCCTCTGCTCCTGGGTGGACTGACTCCCTTGATCTTGTGGCCCAAACGAATGTCAGGGAACCAGAGGGACTGGGCTGGGGCTGGGGCTGGGGCTGGGTCTGTGTCTGGGGCTGGGGCTGGGGCTGGGGCTGGGGCTGGGGCTGGGTGCAGGGGAAGTTGCGTCAGGGCTACCAGGGAGGAGGAGGGTTGGGGGCGGGGCGAATTCTGCAGAAGATTCTTTGCTCCTCTGATAGGCATTGGAAAACCTGGCTTGGGTCAGGCACAGGCCCCCCACCCACCGAGTCCCAGGTGTCCTTTGATTTCCCTTGGCATTGACCGAAAGGTCACTTGTTCCCCCCTTCCACTGGCACATGCCTGGACACCACCGTTTGTTTCGCCGTCTCCCGGTATGCCTCCGGTGACACACGTTCACACCATCTGCTGTGGGATACGCCAGTGCCACGCGTGGTCACATGGTCTCCACCTCGGATTCGCCCCTGTTCCTGCCTGCACGTGTCCTGTAAAGCGCGGTCGGCTTTCCGGAGCCCCAGGGCTTTTAGAAGCGGAGCAGGCCACTGCTCTTTCGAAGGAGGAGGGAGGCAGAGGGCTGATGGATCAGTGAAGTTTCAGCTGACGCTACGCCTTGAGACCTATGGGATCATTCTGTGCTGCAGCGAGGCCCTGCCTGCCTCACCAGATGTGGTGAGCCCATCCTATCTCACTGGGAGGGGGCCAAAATCGGATCTGAACGGGAGTCCCCAGAACACAGCAGGCGTCCTGAAGCTCCCCTTCCCTCCGTGGAAGTCGGCTCAAGGAGATCCTGAGGGCGGAACTCCTGGGGGTTTGGCCCTGAGACAGGGCACCGGCGGCCCCATCTCCCACGGCGTCCCAAGCTGGACCCCGTATCCACACGCCGCCGCGGCTGCAGCAGGAGCCTCGCTGCAGCCGCGCAGCGGGGGCATTATTTAAAGGGGACGCAGCCTGACTGCCAGGAGCGGAGCGCGAGTCGGTCCAGCCAATGCGCATGCGCGAGGCGCGAGCGGCTTCTGCCGTCACAGTGCTTCCCACGGTTGTCTTAGAAACACGTCCCTGAGGCTTGGCAGAGCAGGAGCCCTCCGTGGCAGTGCTTGGGTGGCGGGGCTCTGAGGCTCCGGTCTGACCTCTCCACGGGGTCGACGGGAACGTCTCCGGATGCCAGGAGTCGCAAAGGGCCGACCAGGATGAGGAACCCCCAGGCGGAGTCCGGGGGAAGCAGCACGGCATCCCAGCCTCAGGCCTGCCCGGACGCTGTTGGGGTGATTCTCCCCAAAAGTCGTGCCGCCGTCATCTCGAGGACAGGTCGGCCTGCGTGCCCCTGGGCTGTTCTCTCACCCCAGGGTCGTTCTCGTCGAGAGCAGAACCCCGCAGCCTCAGGGGTTGCCTGGGGGGGTGTGTTTCCATGCCTCTGCTGTATGACTCTGTTTCTGTGTGTGTGTGTGTGCGTGTATGTGTGCGCGCGTGTGTGTGTGTCTCCCATCCTCTCTTCTCTCTCTGTCTCTCAGTCTCTGTGTCTTTCTTTCCCTCTCTCTGTCGGTTAGTGTGTGCGTGCCCCTCTGCGTGTGTGTCTTTGGCTGAATGTGCCCTGTGCAGCACAAGGCGATTTCTGGCATGTCGGCCTGTCTTTGCTGAGCCTCTTTCTGCGTCTCTGCCTGGGTCATGAGGCCGGCTGTCAATCGTTTTCGCCGCCGCGGATCCGCTTTGGGTGTGTGAAGGCCTGGCCCACGTGAGGAGATGCATCGGTCCCGGAGCAATTGAAATCTCATCCCCATCATGAGCTGCCTCTTTTCTAAGATCAACATGACCACACAGCAACCAAGGAAAAGAGCCCCACAGGAGCTCTTTGTCCCGCAGTAGGGAAGCAGGACCACATCAGAGAAGATGGTTGTACCTTTTCACGGCTCTTCTCTGAGAAATGAAGCCACACCACCATACCGTGTAGAAGCAGCAGCCGGGAATGGGAGATGGCAACAATCCCTGTCACTGTCACTGGAACGCTGGCCTCTCTGGACAAGCCACCCTTTTGGAAGCCCTCCCCTTATGCCCGTGGTGGTGGCACGGCGCTGTATCCTGCCGGGGCTCTGGCCTCTGCTCTATCCTCCCTCTTGCTCTGCCTCACCTGTTTCTCAGGGGCCTGGATGCCTCTCGCTCTGGCCCAATGTCTTCAACAAAGATGACTTCCCAGTCCGTCAGGGACACACTTCCTGCAGATCCGTGTCATGATGGTATCTCTCTCCAAACGTCTTTCTGCTTCATTGGGCAGGTCTCATGACCCTGGATTTCTTGGCTTCCATACGTGTCTCAGACAGGGAAGCTTCCTTGTTCTCCATGTTTCCCCTCATGGGTGGGTGGACTGCCTAGAATGAGCGCTAGGCGACCGTGACTGGCCTTGTCTTCTAGGACAGGTGGTGTCGCATTTCCTCTGCACTTCCTGTCTCATTCTTGAGGGACATCCTCTCCTCTGCTCCTGGGTGGACTGACTCCCTTGATCTTGTGGCCCAAACGAATGTCAGGGAACCAGAGGGACTGGGCTGGGGCTGGGGCTGGGGCTGGGTCTGTGTCTGGGGCTGGGGCTGGGGCTGGGGCTGGGGCTGGGTGCAGGGGAAGTTGCGTCAGGGCTACCAGGGAGGAGGAGGGTTGGGGGCGGGGCGAATTCTGCAGAAGATTCTTTGCTCCTCTGATAGGCATTGGAAAACCTGGCTTGGGTCAGGCACAGGCCCCCCACCCACCGAGTCCCAGGTGTCCTTTGATTTCCCTTGGCATTGACCGAAAGGTCACTTCTTCCCCCCTTCCACTGGCACATGCCTGGACACCACCGTTTGTTTCGCCGTCTCCCGGTATGCCTCCGGTGACACATGTTCACACCATCTGCTGTGGGATACGCCAGTGCCACGCGTGGTCACATGGTCTCCACCTCGGATTCGCCCCTGTTCCTGCCTGCACGTGTCCTGTAAAGCGCGGTCGGCTTTCCGGAGCCCCAGGGCTTTTAGAAGCGGAGCAGGCCACTGCTCTTTCGAAGGAGGAGGGAGGCAGAGGGCTGATGGATCAGTGAAGTTTCAGCTGACGCTACGCCTTGAGACCTATGGGATCATTCTGCGCTGCAGCGAGGCCCTGCCTGCCTCACCAGATGTGGTGAGCCCAGCCTATCTCACTGGGAGGGGGCCAAAATCGGATCTGAACGGGAGTCCCCAGAACACAGCAGGCGTCCTGAAGCTCCCCTTCCCTCCGTGGTAGTCGGCTCAAGGAGATCCTGAGGGCGGGACTCCTGGGGGTTTGGCCCTGAGACAGGGCACCGGCGGCCCCATCTCCCACGGCGTCCCAAGCTTGACCCCGTATCCACACGCCGCCGCGGCTGCAGCAGGAGCCTCGCTGCAGCCGCGCAGCGGGGGCATTATTTAAAGGGGACGCAGCCTGACTGCCAGGAGCGGAGCGCGAGTCGGTCCAGCCAATGCGCATGCGCGAGGCGCGAGCGGCTTCTGCCATCACAGTGCTTCCCACGGTTGTCTTAGAAACCCGTCCCTGAGGCTTGGCAGAACAGGAGCCCTCCGTGGCAGTGCTTGGGTGGCGGGGCTCTGAGGCTCCGGTCTGACCTCTCCACGGGGTCGACGGGAACGTCTCCGGATGCCAGGAGTCGCAAAGGGCCGACCAGGATGAGGAAACCCCAGGCGGAGTCCGGGGGAAGCAGCACGGCATCCCAGCCTCAGGCCTGCCCGGACGCTGTTGGGGTGAGTCTCCCCAAAAGTCGTGCCGCCGTCATCTCGAGGACAGGTCGGCCTGCGTGCCCCTGGGCTGTTCTCTCACCCCAGGGTCGTTCTCGTCGAGAGCAGAACCCCGCAGCCTCAGGGGTTGCCTGGGGGGGTGTGTTTCCATGCCTCTGCTGTATGACTCTGTTTCTGTGTGTGTGTGTGTGCGTGTATGTGTGCGCGCGTGTGTGTGTGTCTCCCATCCTCTCTTCTCTCTCTGTCTCTCAGTCTCTGTGTCTTTCTTTCCCTCTCTCTGTCGGTTAGTGTGTGCGTGTCCCTCTGCGTGTGTGTCTTTGGCTGAATGTGCCCTGTGCAGCACAAGGCGATTTCTGGCATGTCGGCCTGTCTTTGCTGAGCCTCTTTCTGCGTCTCTGCCTGGGTCATGAGGCCGGCTGTCAATCGTTTTCGCCGCCGCGGATCCGCTTTGGGTGTGTGAAGGCCTGGCCCACGTGAGGAGATGCATCGGTCCCGGAGCAATTGAAATCTCATCCCCATCAGGAGCTGCCTCTTTTCTAAGATCAACATGACCACACAGCAACCAAGGAAAAGAGCCCCACAGGAGCTCTTTGTCCCGCAGTAGGGAAGCAGGACCACATCAGAGCAGATGGTTGTACCTTTTCATGGCTCTTCTCTGAGAAATGAAGCCACACCACCATACCGTGTAGAAGAAGCAGCCGGGAATGGGAGATGGCAACAATCCCTGTCACTGTCACTGGAACGCTGGCCTCTCTGGACAAGCCACCCTTTTGGAAGCCCTCCCCTTATGCCCGTGGTGGTGGCACGGCGCTGTATCCTGCCGGGGCTCTGGCCTCTGCTCTATCCTCCCTCTTGCTCTGCCTCACCTGTTTCTCAGGGGCCTGGATGCCTCTCGCTCTGGCCCAATGTCTTCAACAAAGATGACTTTCCAGTCCGTCAGGGACACACTTCCTGCAGATCCGTGTCATGATGGTATCTCTCTCCAAACGTCTTTCTGCTTCATTGGGCAGGTCTCATGACCCTGGATTTCTTGGCTTCCATACGTGTCTCAGACAGGGAAGCTTCCTTGTTCTCCATGTTTCCCCTCATGGGTGGGTGGACTGCCTAGAATGAGCGCTAGGCGACCGTGACTGGCCTTGTCTTCTAGGATAGGTGGTGTCGCATTTCCTCTGCACTTCCTGTCTCATTCTTGAGGGACATCCTCTCCTCTGCTCCTGGGTGGACTGACTCCCTTGATCTTGTGGCCCAAACGAATGTCAGGGAACCAGAGGGACTGGGCTGGGGCTGGGGCTGGGGCTGGGTCTGTGTCTGGGGCTGGGGCTGGGGCTGGGGCTGGGGCTGGGTGCAGGGGAAGTTGCGTCAGGGCTACCAGGGAGGAGGAGGGTTGGGGGCGGGGCGAATTCTGCAGAAGATTCTTTGCTCCTCTGATAGGCATTGGAAAACCTGGCTTGGGTCAGGCACAGGCCCCCCACCCACCGAGTCCCAGGTGTCCTTTGATTTCCCTTGGCATTGACCGAAAGGTCACTTCTTCCCCCCTTCCACTGGCACATGCCTGGACACCACCGTTTGTTTCGCCGTCTCCCGGTATGCCTCCGGTGACACACGTTCACACCATCTGCTGTGGGATACGCCAGTGCCACGCGTGGTCACATGGTCTCCACCTCGGATTCGCCCCTGTTCCTGCCTGCACGTGTCCTGTAAAGCGCGGTCGGCTTTCCGGAGCCCCAGGGCTTTTAGAAGCGGAGCAGGCCACTGCTCTTTCGAAGGAGGAGGGAGGCAGAGGGCTGATGGATCAGTGAAGTTTCAGCTGACGCTACGCCTTGAGACCTATGGGATCATTCTGCGCTGCAGCGAGGCCCTGCCTGCCTCACCAGATGTGGTGAGCCCAGCCTATCTCACTGGGAGGGGGCCAAAATCGGATCTGAACGGGAGTCCCCAGAACACAGCAGGCGTCCTGAAGCTCCCCTTCCCTCCGTGGAAGTCGGCTCAAGGAGATCCTGAGGGCGGGACTCCTGGGGGTTTGGCCCTGAGACAGGGCACCGGCGGCCCCATCTCCCACGGCGTCCCAAGCTGGACCCCGTATCCACACGCCGCCGCGGCTGCAGCAGGAGCCTCGCTGCAGCCGCGCAGCGGGGGCATTATTTAAAGGGGACGCAGCCTGACTGCCAGGAGCGGAGCGCGAGTCGGTCCAGCCAATGCGCATGCGCGAGGCGCGAGCGGCTTCTGCCGTCACAGTGCTTCCCACGGTTGTCTTAGAAACCCGTCCCTGAGGCTTGGCAGAACAGGAGCCCTCCGTGGCAGTGCTTGGGTGGCGGGGCTCTGAGGCTCCGGTCTGACCTCTCCACGGGGTCGACGGGAACGTCTCCGGATGCCAGGAGTCGCAAAGGGCCGACCAGGATGAGGAAACCCCAGGCGGAGTCCGGGGGAAGCAGCACGGCATCCCAGCCTCAGGCCTGCCCGGACGCTGTTGGGGTGAGTCTCCCCGAAAGTCGTGCCGCCGTCATCTCGAGGACAGGTCGGCCTGCGTGCCCCTGGGCTGTTCTCTCACCCCAGGGTCGTTCTCGTCGAGAGCAGAACCCCGCAGCCTCAGGGGTTGCCTGGGGGGGTGTGTTTCCATGCCTCTGCTGTATGACTCTGTTTCTGTGTGTGTGTGTGTGCGTGTATGTGTGCGCGCGTGTGTGTGTGTCTCCCATCCTCTCTTCTCTCTCTGTCTCTCAGTCTCTGTGTCTTTCTTTCCCTCTCTCTGTCGGTTAGTGTGTGCGTGCCCCTCTGCGTGTGTGTCTTTGGCTGAATGTGCCCTGTGCAGCACAAGGCGATTTCTGGCATGTCGGCCTGTCTTTGCTGAGCCTCTTTCTGCGTCTCTGCCTGGGTCATGAGGCCGGCTGTCAATCGTTTTCGCCGCCGCGGATCCGCTTTGGGTGTGTGAAGGCCTGGCCCACGTGAGGAGATGCATCGGTCCCGGAGCAATTGAAATCTCATCCCCATCATGAGCTGCCTCTTTTCTAAGATCAACATGACCACACAGCAACCAAGGAAAAGAGCCCCACGGGAGCTCTTTGTCCCGCAGTAGGGAAGCAGGACCACATCAGAGAAGATGGTTGTACCTTTTCACGGCTCTTCTCTGAGAAATGAAGCCACACCACCATACCGTGTAGAAGAAGCAGCCGGGAATGGGAGATGGCAACAATCCCTGTCACTGTCACTGGAACGCTGGCCTCTCTGGACAAGCCACCCTTTTGGAAGCCCTCCCCTTATGCCCGTGGTGGTGGCACGGCGCTGTATCCTGCCGGGGCTCTGGCCTCTGCTCTATCCTCCCTCTTGCTCTGCCTCACCTGTTTCTCAGGGGCCTGGATGCCTCTCGCTCTGGCCCAATGTCTTCAACAAAGATGACTTCCCAGTCCGTCAGGGACACACTTCCTGCAGATCCGTGTCATGATGGTATCTCTCTCCAAACGTCTTTCTGCTTCATTGGGCAGGTCTCATGACCCTGGATTTCTTGGCTTCCATACGTGTCTCAGACAGGGAAGCTTCCTTGTTCTCCATGTTTCCCCTCATGGGTGGGTGGACTGCCTAGAATGAGCGCTAGGCGACCGTGACTGGCCTTGTCTTCTAGGACAGGTGGTGTCGCATTTCCTCTGCACTTCCTGTCTCATTCTTGAGGGACATCCTCTCCTCTGCTCCTGGGTGGACTGACTCCCTTGATCTTGTGGCCCAAACGAATGTCAGGGAACCAGAGGGACTGGGCTGGGGCTGGGGCTGGGGCTGGGTCTGTGTCTGGGGCTGGGGCTGGGGCTGGGGCTGGGGCTGGGTGCAGGGGAAGTTGCGTCAGGGCTACCAGGGAGGAGGAGGGTTGGGGGCGGGGCGAATTCTGCAGAAGATTCTTTGCTCCTCTGATAGGCATTGGAAAACCTGGCTTGGGTCAGGCACAGGTCCCCCACCCACCGAGTCCCAGGTGTCCTTTGATTTCCCTTGGCATTGACCGAAAGGTCACTTCTTCCCCCCTTCCACTGGCACATGCCTGGACACCACCGTTTGTTTCGCCGTCTCCCGGTATGCCTCCGGTGACACACGTTCACACCATCTGCTGTGGGATACGCCAGTGCCACGCGTGGTCACATGGTCTCCACCTCGGATTCGCCCCTGTTCCTGCCTGCACGTGTCCTGTAAAGCGCGGTCGGCTTTCCGGAGCCCCAGGGCTTTTAGAAGCGGAGCAGGCCACTGCTCTTTCGAAGGAGGAGGGAGGCAGAGGGCTGATGGATCAGTGAAGTTTCAGCTGACGCTACGCCTTGAGACCTATGGGATCATTCTGCGCTGCAGCGAGGCCCTGCCTGCCTCACCAGATGTGGTGAGCCCAGCCTATCTCACTGGGAGGGGGCCAAAATCGGATCTGAACGGGAGTCCCCAGAACACAGCAGGCGTCCTGAAGCTCCCCTTCCCTCCGTGGAAGTCGGCTCAAGGAGATCCTGAGGGCGGGACTCCTGGGGGTTTGGCCCTGAGACAGGGCACCGGCGGCCCCATCTCCCACGGCGTCCCAAGCTGGACCCCGTATCCACACGCCGCCGCGGCTGCAGCAGGAGCCTCGCTGCAGCCGCGCAGCGGGGGCATTATTTAAAGGGGACGCAGCCTGACTGCCAGGAGCGGAGCGCGAGTCGGTCCAGCCAATGCGCATGCGCGAGGCGCGAGCGGCTTCTGCCGTCACAGTGCTTCCCACGGTTGTCTTAGAAACCCGTCCCTGAGGCTTGGCAGAACAGGAGCCCTCCGTGGCAGTGCTTGGGTGGCGGGGCTCTGAGGCTCCGGTCTGACCTCTCCACGGGGTCGACGGGAACGTCTCCGGATGCCAGGAGTCGCAAAGGGCCGACCAGGATGAGGAAACCCCAGGCGGAGTCCGGGGGAAGCAGCACGGCATCCCAGCCTCAGGCCTGCCCGGACGCTGTTGGGGTGAGTCTCCCCAAAAGTCGTGCCGCCGTCATCTCGAGGACAGGTCGGCCTGCGTGCCCCTGGGCTCTTCTCTCACCCCAGGGTCGTTCTCGTCGAGAGCAGAACCCCGCAGCCTCAGGGGTTGCCTGGGGGGGTGTGTTTCCATGCCTCTGCTGTATGACTCTGTTTCTGTGTGTGTGTGTGTGCGTGTATGTGTGCGCGCATGTGTGTGTGTCTCCCATCCTCTCTTCTCTCTCTGTCTCTCAGTCTCTGTGTCTTTCTTTCCCTCTCTCTGTCGGTTAGTGTGTGCGTGCCCCTCTGCGTGTGTGTCTTTGGCTGAATGTGCCCTGTGCAGCACAAGGCGATTTCTGGCATGTCGGCCTGTCTTTGCTGAGCCTCTTTCTGCGTCTCTGCCTGGGTCATGAGGCCGGCTGTCAATCGTTTTCGCCGCCGCGGATCCGCTTTGGGTGTGTGAAGGCCTGGCCCACGTGAGGAGATGCATCGGTCCCGGAGCAATTGAAATCTCATCCCCATCATGAGCTGCCTCTTTTCTAAGATCAACATGACCACACAGCAACCAAGGAAAAGAGCCCCACAGGAGCTCTTTGTCCCGCAGTAGGGAAGCAGGACCACATCAGAGAAGATGGTTGTACCTTTTCACGGCTCTTCTCTGAGAAATGAAGCCACACCACCATACCGTGTAGAAGAAGCAGCCGGGAATGGGAGATGGCAACAATCCCTGTCACTGTCACTGGAACGCTGGCCTCTCTGGACAAGCCACCCTTTTGGAAGCCCTCCCCTTATGCCCGTGGTGGTGGCACGGCGCTGTATCCTGCCGGGGCTCTGGCCTCTGCTCTATCCTCCCTCTTGCTCTGCCTCACCTGTTTCTCAGGGGCCTGGATGCCTCTCGCTCTGGCCCAATGTCTTCAACAAAGATGACTTCCCAGTCCGTCAGGGACACACTTCCTGCAGATCCGTGTCATGATGGTATCTCTCTCCAAACGTCTTTCTGCTTCATTGGGCAGGTCTCATGACCCTGGATTTCTTGGCTTCCATACGTGTCTCAGACAGGGAAGCTTCCTTGTTCTCCATGTTTCCCCTCATGGGTGGGTGGACTGCCTAGAATGAGCGCTAGGCGACCGTGACTGGCCTTGTCTTCTAGGACAGGTGGTGTCGCATTTCCTCTGCACTTCCTGTCTCATTCTTGAGGGACATCCTCTCCTCTGCTCCTGGGTGGACTGACTCCCTTGATCTTGTGGCCCAAACGAATGTCAGGGAACCAGAGGGACCGGGCTGGGGCTGGGGCTGGGGCTGGGTCTGTGTCTGGGGCTGGGGCTGGGGCTGGGGCTGGGGCTGGGGCTGGGTGCAGGGGAAGTTGCGTCAGGGCTACCAGGGAGGAGGAGGGTTGGGGGCGGGGCGAATTCTGCAGAAGATTCTTTGCTCCTCTGATAGGCATTGGAAAACCTGGCTTGGGTCAGGCACAGGCCCCCCACCCACCGAGTCCCAGGTGTCCTTTGATTTCCCTTGGCATTGACCGAAAGGTCACTTCTTCCCCCCTTCCACTGGCACATGCCTGGACACCACCGTTTGTTTCGCCGTCTCCCGGTATGCCTCCGGTGACACACGTTCACACCATCTGCTGTGGGATACGCCAGTGCCACGCGTGGTCACATGGTCTCCACCTCGGATTCGCCCCTGTTCCTGCCTGCACGTGTCCTGTAAAGCGCGGTCGGCTTTCCGGAGCCCCAGGGCTTTTAGAAGCGGAGCAGGCCACTGCTCTTTCGAAGGAGGAGGGAGGCAGAGGGCTGATGGATCAGTGAAGTTTCAGCTGACGCTACGCCTTGAGACCTATGGGATCATTCTGCGCTGCAGCGAGGCCCTGCCTGCCTCACCAGATGTGGTGAGCCCATCCTATCTCACTGGGAGGGGGCCAAAATCGGATCTGAACGGGAGTCCCCAGAACACAGCAGGCGTCCTGAAGCTCCCCTTCCCTCCGTGGAAGTCGGCTCAAGGAGATCCTGAGGGCGGGACTCCTGGGGGTTTGGCCCTGAGACAGGGCACCGGCGGCCCCATCTCCCACGGCGTCCCAAGCTGGACCCCGTATCCACACGCCGCCGCGGCTGCAGCAGGAGCCTCGCTGCAGCCGCGCAGCGGGGGCATTATTTAAAGGGGACGCAGCCTGACTGCCAGGAGCGGAGCGCGAGTCGGTCCAGCCAATGCGCATGCGCGAGGCGCGAGCGGCTTCTGCCGTCACAGTGCTTCCCACGGTTGTCTTAGAAACCCGTCCCTGAGGCTTGGCAGAGCAGGAGCCCTCCGTGGCAGTGCTTGGGTGGCGGGGCTCTGAGGCTCCGGTCTGACCTCTCCACGGGGTCGACGGGAACGTCTCCGGATGCCAGGAGTCGCAAAGGGCCGACCAGGATGAGGAAACCCCAGGCGGAGTCCGGGGGAAGCAGCACGGCATCCCAGCCTCAGGCCTGCCCGGACGCTGTTGGGGTGAGTCTCCCCAAAAGTCGTGCCGCCGTCATCTCGAGGACAGGTCGGCCTGCGTGCCCCTGGGCTGTTCTCTCACCCCAGGGTCGTTCTCGTCGAGAGCAGAACCCCGCAGCCTCAGGGGTTGCCTGGGGGGGTGTGTTTCCATGCCTCTGCTGTATGACTCTGTTTCTGTGTGTGTGTGTGTGCGTGTATGTGTGCGCGCGTGTGTGTGTGTCTCCCATCCTCTCTTCTCTCTCTGTCTCTCAGTCTCTGTGTCTTTCTTTCCCTCTCTCTGTCGGTTAGTGTGTGCGTGCCCCTCTGCGTGTGTGTCTTTGGCTGAATGTGCCCTGTGCAGCACAAGGCGATTTCTGGCATGTCGGCCTGTCTTTGCTGAGCCTCTTTCTGCGTCTCTGCCTGGGTCATGAGGCCGGCTGTCAATCGTTTTCGCCGCCGCGGATCCGCTTTGGGTGTGTGAAGGCCTGGCCCACGTGAGGAGATGCATCGGTCCCGGAGCAATGGAAATCTCATCCCCATCATGAGCTGCCTCTTTTCTAAGATCAACATGACCACACAGCAACCAAGGAAAAGAGCCCCACAGGAGCTCTTTGTCCCGCAGTAGGGAAGCAGGACCACATCAGAGAAGATGGTTGTACCTTTTCACGGCTCTTCTCTGAGAAATGAAGCCACACCACCATACCGTGTAGAAGAAGCAGCCGGGAATGGGAGATGGCAACAATCCCTGTCACTGTCACTGGAACGCTGGCCTCTCTGGACAAGCCACCCTTTTGGAAGCCCTCCCCTTATGCCCGTGGTGGTGGCACGGCGCTGTATCCTGCCGGGGCTCTGGCCTCTGCTCTATCCTCCCTCTTGCTCTGCCTCACCTGTTTCTCAGGGGCCTGGATGCCTCTCGCTCTGGCCCAATGTCTTCAACAAAGATGACTTCCCAGTCCGTCAGGGACACACTTCCTGCAGATCCGTGTCATGATGGTATCTCTCTCCAAACGTCTTTCTGCTTCATTGGGCAGGTCTCATGACCCTGGATTTCTTGGCTTCCATACGTGTCTCAGACAGGGAAGCTTCCTTGTTCTCCATGTTTCCCCTCATGGGTGGGTGGACTGCCTAGAATGAGCGCTAGGCGACCGTGACTGGCCTTGTCTTCTAGGACAGGTGGTGTCGCATTTCCTCTGCACTTCCTGTCTCATTCTTGAGGGACATCCTCTCCTCTGCTCCTGGGTGGACTGACTCCCTTGATCTTGTGGCCCAAACGAATGTCAGGGAACCAGAGGGACTGGGCTGGGGCTGGGGCTGGGGCTGGGTCTGGGTCTGGGGCTGGGGCTGGGGCTGGGGCTGGGGCTGGGGCTGGGTGCAGGGGAAGTTGCGTCAGGGCTACCAGGGAGGAGGAGGGTTGGGGGCGGGGCGAATTCTGCAGAAGATTCTTTGCTCCTCTGATAGGCATTGGAAAACCTGGCTTGGGTCAGGCACAGGCCCCCCACCCACCGAGTCCCAGGTGTCCTTTGATTTCCCTTGGCATTGACCGAAAGGTCACTTGTTCCCCCCTTCCACTGGCACATGCCTGGACACCACCGTTTGTTTCGCCGTCTCCCGGTATGCCTCCGGTGACACACGTTCACACCATCTGCTGTGGGATACGCCAGTGCCACGCGTGGTCACATGGTCTCCACCTCGGATTCGCCCCTGTTCCTGCCTGCACGTGTCCTGTAAAGCGCGGTCGGCTTTCCGGAGCCCCAGGGCTTTTAGAAGCGGAGCAGGCCACTGCTCTTTCGAAGGAGGAGGGAGGCAGAGGGCTGATGGATCAGTGAAGTTTCAGCTGACGCTACGCCTTGAGACCTATGGGATCATTCTACGCTGCAGCGAGGCCCTGCCTGCCTCACCAGATGTGGTGAGCCCATCCTATCTCACTGGGAGGGGGCCAAAATCGGATCTGAACGGGAGTCCCCAGAACACAGCAGGCGTCCTGAAGCTCCCCTTCCCTCCGTGGAAGTCGGCTCAAGGAGATCCTGAGGGCGGGACTCCTGGGGGTTTGGCCCTGAGACAGGGCACCGGCGGCCCCATCTCCCACGGCGTCCCAAGCTGGACCCCGTATCCACACGCCGCCGCGGCTGCAGCAGGAGCCTCGCTGCAGCCGCGCAGCGGGGGCATTATTTAAAGGGGACGCAGCCTGACTGCCAGGAGCGGAGCGCGAGTCGGTCCAGCCAATGCGCATGCGCGAGGCGCGAGCGGCTTCTGCCGTCACAGTGCTTCCCACGGTTGTCTTAGAAACCCGTCCCTGAGGCTTGGCAGAGCAGGAGCCCTCCGTGGCAGTGCTTGGGTGGCGGGGCTCTGAGGCTCCGGTCTGACCTCTCCACGGGGTCGACGGGAACGTCTCCGGATGCCAGGAGTCGCAAAGGGCCGACCAGGATGAGGAAACCCCAGGCGGAGTCCGGGGGAAGCAGCACGGCATCCCAGCCTCAGGCCTGCCCGGACGCTGTTGGGGTGAGTCTCCCCAAAAGTCGTGCCGCCGTCATCTCGAGGACAGGTCGGCCTGCGTGCCCCTGGGCTGTTCTCTCACCCCAGGGTCGTTCTCGTCGAGAGCAGAACCCCGCAGCCTCAGGGGTTGCCTGGGGGGGTGTGTTTCCATGCCTCTGCTGTATGACTCTGTTTCTGTGTGTGTGTGTGTGCGTGTATGTGTGCGCGCGTGTGTGTGTGTCTCCCATCCTCTCTTCTCTCTCTGTCTCTCAGTCTCTGTGTCTTTCTTTCCCTCTCTCTGTCGGTTAGTGTGTGCGTGCCCCTCTGCGTGTGTGTCTTTGGCTGAATGTGCCCTGTGCAGCACAAGGCGATTTCTGGCATGTCGGCCTGTCTTTGCTGAGCCTCTTTCTGCGTCTCTGCCTGGGTCATGAGGCCGGCTGTCAATCGTTTTCGCCGCCGCGGATCCGCTTTGGGTGTGTGAAGGCCTGGCCCACGTGAGGAGATGCATCGGTCCCGGAGCAATTGAAATCTCATCCCCATCATGAGCTGCCTCTTTTCTAAGATCAACATGACCACACAGCAACCAAGGAAAAGAGCCCCACAGGAGCTCTTTGTCCCGCAGTAGGGAAGCAGGACCACATCAGAGAAGATGGTTGTACCTTTTCACGGCTCTTCTCTGAGAAATGAAGCCACACCACCATACCGTGTAGAAGAAGCAGCCGGGAATGGGAGATGGCAACAATCCCTGTCACTGTCACTGGAACGCTGGCCTCTCTGGACAAGCCACCCTTTTGGAAGCCCTCCCCTTATGCCCGTGGTGGTGGCACGGCGCTGTATCCTGCCGGGGCTCTGGCCTCTGCTCTATCCTCCCTCTTGCTCTGCCTCACCTGTTTCTCAGGGGCCTGGATGCCTCTCGCTCTGGCCCAATGTCTTCAACAAAGATGACTTCCCAGTCCGTCAGGGACACACTTCCTGCAGATCCGTGTCATGATGGTATCTCTCTCCAAACGTCTTTCTGCTTCATTGGGCAGGTCTCATGACCCTGGATTTCTTGGCTTCCATACGTGTCTCAGACAGGGAAGCTTCCTTGTTCTCCATGTTTCCCCTCATGGGTGGGTGGACTGCCTAGAATGAGCGCTAGGCGACCGTGACTGGCCTTGTCTTCTAGGACAGGTGGTGTCGCATTTCCTCTGCACTTCCTGTCTCATTCTTGAGGGACATCCTCTCCTCTGCTCCTGGGTGGACTGACTCCCTTGATCTTGTGGCCCAAACGAATGTCAGGGAACCAGAGGGACCGGGCTGGGGCTGGGGCTGGGGCTGGGTCTGTGTCTGGGGCTGGGGCTGGGGCTGGGGCTGGGGCGGGGGCTGGGTGCAGGGGAAGTTGCGTCAGGGCTACCAGGGAGGAGGAGGGTTGGGGGCGGGGCGAATTCTGCAGAAGATTCTTTGCTCCTCTGATAGGCATTGGAAAACCTGGCTTGGGTCAGGCACAGGCCCCCCACCCACCGAGTCCCAGGTGTCCTTTGATTTCCCTTGGCATTGACCGAAAGGTCACTTCTTCCCCCCTTCCACTGGCACATGCCTGGACACCACCGTTTGTTTCGCCGTCTCCCGGTATGCCTCCGGTGACACACGTTCACACCATCTGCTGTGGGATACGCCAGTGCCACGCGTGGTCACATGGTCTCCACCTCGGATTCGCCCCTGTTCCTGCCTGCACGTGTCCTGTAAAGCGCGGTCGGCTTTCCGGAGCCCCAGGGCTTTTAGAAGCGGAGCAGGCCACTGCTCTTTCGAAGGAGGAGGGAGGCAGAGGGCTGATGGATCAGTGAAGTTTCAGCTGACGCTACGCCTTGAGACCTATGGGATCATTCTGCGCTGCAGCGAGGCCCTGCCTGCCTCACCAGATGTGGTGAGCCCAGCCTATCTCACTGGGAGGGGGCCAAAATCGGATCTGAACGGGAGTCCCCAGAACACAGCAGGCGTCCTGAAGCTCCCCTTCCCTCCGTGGAAGTCGGCTCAAGGAGATCCTGAGGGCGGGACTCCTGGGGGTTTGGCCCTGAGACAGGGCACCGGCGGCCCCATCTCCCACGGCATCCCAAGCTGGACCCCGTATCCACACGCCGCCGCGGCTGCAGCAGGAGCCTCGCTGCAGCCGCGCAGCGGGGGCATTATTTAAAGGGGACGCAGCCTGACTGCCAGGAGCGGAGCGCGAGTCGGTCCAGCCAATGCGCATGCGCGAGGCGCGAGCGGCTTCTGCCGTCACAGTGCTTCCCACGGTTGTCTTAGAAACCCGTCCCTGAGGCTTGGTAGAACAGGAGCCCTCCGTGGCAGTGCTTGGGTGGCGGGGCTCTGAGGCTCCGGTCTGACCTCTCCACGGGGTCGACGGGAACGTCTCCGGATGCCAGGAGTCGCAAAGGGCCGACCAGGATGAGGAAACCCCAGGCGGAGTCCGGGGGAAGCAGCACGGCATCCCAGCCTCAGGCCTGCCCGGACGCTGTTGGGGTGAGTCTCCCCAAAAGTCGTGCCGCCGTCATCTCGAGGACAGGTCGGCCTGCGTGCCCCTGGGCTCTTCTCTCACCCCAGGGTCGTTCTCGTCGAGAGCAGAACCCCGCAGCCTCAGGGGTTGCCTGGGGGGGTGTGTTTCCATGCCTCTGCTGTATGACTCTGTTTCTGTGTGTGTGTGTGTGCGTGTATGTGTGCGCGCATGTGTGTGTGTCTCCCATCCTCTCTTCTCTCTCTGTCTCTCAGTCTCTGTGTCTTTCTTTCCCTCTCTCTGTCGGTTAGTGTGTGCGTGCCCGTCTGCGTGTGTGTCTTTGGCTGAATGTGCCCTGTGCAGCACAAGGCGATTTCTGGCATGTCGGCCTGTCTTTGCTGAGCCTCTTTCTGCGTCTCTGCCTGGGTCATGAGGCCGGCTGTCAATCGTTTTCGCCGCCGCGGATCCGCTTTGGGTGTGTGAAGGCCTGGCCCACGTGAGGAGATGCATCGGTCCCGGAGCAATTGAAATCTCATCCCCATCATGAGCTGCCTCTTTTCTAAGATCAACATGACCACACAGCAACCAAGGAAAAGAGCCCCACAGGAGCTCTTTGTCCCGCAGTAGGGAAGCAGGACCACATCAGAGAAGATGGTTGTACCTTTTCACGGCTCTTCTCTGAGAAATGAAGCCACACCACCATACCGTGTAGAAGAAGCAGCCGGGAATGGGAGATGGCAACAATCCCTGTCACTGTCACTGGAACGCTGGCCTCTCTGGACAAGCCACCCTTTTGGAAGCCCTCCCCTTATGCCCGTGGTGGTGGCACGGCGCTGTATCCTGCCGGGGCTCTGGCCTCTGCTCTATCCTCCCTCTTGCTCTGCCTCACCTGTTTCTCAGGGGCCTGGATGCCTCTCGCTCTGGCCCAATGTCTTCAACAAAGATGACTTCCCAGTCCGTCAGGGACACACTTCCTGCAGATCCGTGTCATGATGGTATCTCTCTCCAAACGTCTTTCTGCTTCATTGGGCAGGTCTCATGACCCTGGATTTCTTGGCTTCCATACGTGTCTCAGACAGGGAAGCTTCCTTGTTCTCCATGTTTCCCCTCATGGGTGGGTGGACTGCCTAGAATGAGCGCTAGGCGACCGTGACTGGCCTTGTCTTCTAGGACAGGTGGTGTCGCATTTCCTCTGCACTTCCTGTCTCATTCTTGAGGGACATCCTCTCCTCTGCTCCTGGGTGGACTGACTCCCTTGATCTTGTGGCCCAAACGAATGTCAGGGAACCAGAGGGACTGGGCTGGGGCTGGGGCTGGGGCTGGGTCTGGGGCTGGGGCTGGGGCTGGGGCTGGGGCTGGGGCTGGGGCTGGGTGCAGGGGAAGTTGCGTCAGGGCTACCAGGGAGGAGGAGGGCTGGGGGCGGGGCGAATTCTGCAGAAGATTCTTTGCTCCTCTGATAGGCATTGGAAAACCTGGCTTGGGTCAGGCACAGGCCCCCCACCCACCGAGTCCCAGGTGTCCTTTGATTTCCCTTGGCATTGACCGAAAGGTCACTTCTTCCCCCCTTCCACTGGCACATGCCTGGACACCACCGTTTGTTTCGCCGTCTCCCGGTATGCCTCCGGTGACACACGTTCACACCATCTGCTGTGGGATACGCCAGTGCCACGCGTGGTCACATGGTCTCCACCTCGGATTCGCCCCTGTTCCTGCCTGCACGTGTCCTGTAAAGCGCGGTCGGCTTTCCGGAGCCCCAGGGCTTTTAGAAGCGGAGCAGGCCACTGCTCTTTCGAAGGAGGAGGGAGGCAGAGGGCTGATGGATCAGTGAAGTTTCAGCTGACGCTACGCCTTGAGACCTATGGGATCATTCTGCGCTGCAGCGAGGCCCTGCCTGCCTCACCAGATGTGGTGAGCCCATCCTATCTCACTGGGAGGGGGCCAAAATCGGATCTGAACGGGAGTCCCCAGAACACAGCAGGCGTCCTGAAGCTCCCCTTCCCTCCGTGGAAGTCGGCTCAAGGAGATCCTGAGGGCGGGACTCCTGGGGGTTTGGCCCTGAGACAGGGCACCGGCGGCCCCATCTCCCACGGCGTCCCAAGCTGGACCCCGTATCCACACGCCGCCGCGGCTGCAGCAGGAGCCTCGCTGCAGCCGCGCAGCAGGGGCATTATTTAAAGGGGACGCAGCCTGAATGCCAGGAGCGGAGCGCGAGTCGGTCCAGCCAATGCGCATGCGCGAGGCGCGAGCGGCTTCTGCCGTCACAGTGCTTCCCACGGTTGTCTTAGAAACCCGTCCCTGAGGCTTGGCAGAGCAGGAGTCCTCCGTGGCAGTGCTTGGGTGGCGGGGCTCTGAGGCTCCGGTCTGACCTCTCCACGGGGTCGACGGGAACGTCTCCGGATGCCAGGAGTCGCAAAGGGCCGACCAGGATGAGGAAACCCCAGGCGGAGTCCGGGGGAAGCAGCACGGCATCCCAGCCTCAGGCCTGCCCGGACGCTGTTGGGGTGAGTCTCCCCAAAAGTCGTGCCGCCGTCATCTCGGGGACAGGTCGGCCTGCGTGCCCCTGGGCTGTTCTCTCACCCCAGGGTCGTTCTCGTCGAGAGCAGAACCCCGCAGCCTCAGGGGTTGCCTGGGGGGGTGTGTTTCCATGCCTCTGCTGTATGACTCTGTTTCTGTGTGTGTGTGTGTGCGTGTATGTGTGCGCGCGTGTGTGTGTGTCTCCCATCCTCTCTTCTCTCTCTGTCTCTCAGTCTCTGTGTCTTTCTTTCCCTCTCTCTGTCGGTTAGTGTGTGCGTGCCCCTCTGCGTGTGTGTCTTTGGCTGAATGTGCCCTGTGCAGCACAAGGCGATTTCTGGCATGTCGGCCTGTCTTTGCTGAGCCTCTTTCTGCGTCTCTGCCTGGGTCATGAGGCCGGCTGTCAATCGTTTTCGCCGCCGCGGATCCGCTTTGGGTGTGTGAAGGCCTGGCCCACGTGAGGAGATGCATCGGTCCCGGAGCAATTGAAATCTCATCCCCATCATGAGCTGCCTCTTTTCTAAGATCAACATGACCACACAGCAACCAAGGAAAAGAGCCCCACGGGAGCTCTTTGTCCCGCAGTAGGGAAGCAGGACCACATCAGAGAAGATGGTTGTACCTTTTCACGGCTCTTCTCTGAGAAATGAAGCCACACCACCATACCGTGTAGAAGAAGCAGCCGGGAATGGGAGATGGCAACAATCCCTGTCACTGTCACTGGAACGCTGGCCTCTCTGGACAAGCCACCCTTTTGGAAGCCCTCCCCTTATGCCCGTGGTGGTGGCACGGCGCTGTATCCTGCCGGGGCTCTGGCCTCTGCTCTATCCTCCCTCTTGCTCTGCCTCACCTGTTTCTCAGGGGCCTGGATGCCTCTCGCTCTGGCCCAATGTCTTCAACAAAGATGACTTCCCAGTCCGTCAGGGACACACATCCTGCAGATCCGTGTCATGATGGTATCTCTCTCCAAACGTCTTTCTGCTTCATTGGGCAGGTCTCATGACCCTGGATTTCTTGGCTTCCATACGTGTCTCAGACAGGGAAGCTTCCTTGTTCTCCATGTTTCCCCTCATGGGTGGGTGGACTGCCTAGAATGAGCGCTAGGCGACCGTGACTGGCCTTGTCTTCTAGGACAGGTGGTGTCGCATTTCCTCTGCACTTCCTGTCTCATTCTTGAGGGACATCCTCTCCTCTGCTCCTGGGTGGACTGACTCCCTTGATCTTGTGGCCCAAACGAATGTCAGGGAACCAGAGGGACTGGGCTGGGGCTGGGGCTGGGGCTGGGTCTGTGTCTGGGGCTGGGGCTGGGGCTGGGGCTGGGGCTGGGGCTGGGTGCAGGGGAAGTTGCGTCAGGGCTACCAGGGAGGAGGAGGGTTGGGGGCGGGGCGAATTCTGCAGAAGATTCTTTGCTCCTCTGATAGGCATTGGAAAACCTGGCTTGGGTCAGGCACAGGCCCCCCACCCACCGAGTCCCAGGTGTCCTTTGATTTCCCTTGGCATTGACCGAAAGGTCACTTGTTCCCCCCTTCCACTGGCACATGCCTGGACACCACCGTTTGTTTCGCCGTCTCCCGGTATGCCTCCGGTGACACACGTTCACACCATCTGCTGTGGGATACGCCAGTGCCACGCGTGGTCACATGGTCTCCACCTCGGATTCGCCCCTGTTCCTGCCTGCACGTGTCCTGTAAAGCGCGGTCGGCTTTCCGGAGCCCCAGGGCTTTTAGAAGCGGAGCAGGCCACTGCTCTTTCGAAGGAGGAGGGAGGCAGAGGGCTGATGGATCAGTGAAGTTTCAGCTGACGCTACGCCTTGAGACCTATGGGATCATTCTGCGCTGCAGCGAGGCCCTGCCTGCCTCACCAGATGTGGTGAGCCCAGCCTATCTCACTGGGAGGGGGCCAAAATCGGATCTGAACGGGAGTCCCCAGAACACAGCAGGCGTCCTGAAGCTCCCCTTCCCTCCGTGGAAGTCGGCTCAAGGAGATCCTGAGGGCGGGACTCCTGGGGGTTTGGCCCTGAGACAGGGCACCGGCGGCCCCATCTCCCACGGCGTCCCAAGCTGGACCCCGTATCCACACGCCGCCGCGGCTGCAGCAGGAGCCTCGCTGCAGCCGCGCAGCGGGGGCATTATTTAAAGGGGACGCAGCCTGACTGCCAGGAGCGGAGCGCGAGTCGGTCCAGCCAATGCGCATGCGCGAGGCGCGAGCGGCTTCTGCCGTCACAGTGCTTCCCACGGTTGTCTTAGAAACCCGTCCCTGAGGCTTGGCAGAGCAGGAGTCCTCCGTGGCAGTGCTTGGGTGGCGGGGCTCTGAGGCTCCGGTCTGACCTCTCCACGGGGTCGACGGGAACGTCTCCAGATGCCAGGAGTCGCAAAGGGCCGACCAGGATGAGGAAACCCCAGGCGGAGTCCGGGGGAAGCAGCACGGCATCCCAGCCTCAGGCCTGCCCGGACGCTGTTGGGGTGAGTCTCCCCAAAAGTCGTGCCGCCGTCATCTCGAGGACAGGTCGGCCTGCGTGCCCCTGGGCTCTTCTCTCACCCCAGGGTCGTTCTCGTCGAGAGCAGAACCCCGCAGCCTCAGGGGTTGCATGGGGGGGGGTGTGTTTCCATGCCTCTGCTGTATGACTCTGTTTCTGTGTGTGTGTGTGTGCGTGTATGTGTGCGCGCGTGTGTGCGTGTCTCCCATCCTCTCTTCTCTCTCTGTCTCTCAGTCTCTGTGTCTTTCTTTCCCTCTCTCTGTCGGTTAGTGTGTGCGTGCCCCTCTGCGTGTGTGTCTTTGGCTGAATGTGCCCTGTGCAGCACAAGGCGATTTCTGGCATGTCGGCCTGTCTTTGCTGAGCCTCTTTCTGCGTCTCTGCCTGGGTCATGAGGCCGGCTGTCAATCGTTTTCGCCGCCGCGGATCCGCTTTGGGTGTGTGAAGGCCTGGCCCACGTGAGGAGATGCATCGGTCCCGGAGCAATTGAAATCTCATCCCCATCATGAGCTGCCTCTTTTCTAAGATCAACATGACCACACAGCAACCAAGGAAAAGAGCCCCACGGGAGCTCTTTGTCCCGCAGTAGGGAAGCAGGACCACATCAGAGAAGATGGTTGTACCTTTTCACGGCTCTTCTCTGAGAAATGAAGCCACCCCACCATACCGTGTAGAAGAAGCAGCCGGGAATGGGAGATGGCAACAATCCCTGTCACTGTCACTGGAACACTGGCCTCTCTGGACAAGCCACCCTTTTGGAAGCCCTCCCCTTATGCCCGTGGTGGTGGCACGGCGTTGTATCCTGCCGGGGCTCTGGCCTCTGCTCTATCCTCCCTCTTGCTCTGCCTCACCTGTTTCTCAGGGGCCTGGATGCCTCTCGCTCTGGCCCAATGTCTTCAACAAAGATGACTTCCCAGTTCGTCAGGGACACACTTCCTGCAGATCCGTGTCATGATGGTATCTCTCTCCAAACGTCTTTCTGCTTCATTGGGCAGGTCTCATGACCCTGGATTTCTTGGCTTCCATACGTGTCTCAGACAGGGAAGCTTCCTTGTTCTCCATGTTTCCCCTCATGGGTGGGTGGACTGCCTAGAATGAGCGCTAGGCGACCGTGACTGGCCTTGTCTTCTAGGACAGGTGGTGTCGCATTTCCTCTGCACTTCCTGTCTCATTCTTGAGGGACATCCTCTCCTCTGCTCCTCTGTGGACTGACTCCCTTGATCTTGTGGCCCAAACGAATGTCAGGGAACCAGAGGGACTGGGCTGGGGCTGGGGCTGGGGCTGGGTCTGTGTCTGGGGCTGGGGCTGGGGCTGGGGCTGGGGCTGGGGCTGGGTGCAGGGGAAGTTGCGTCAGGGCTACCAGGGAGGAGGAGGGTTGGGGGCGGGGCGAATTCTGCAGAAGATTCTTTGCTCCTCTGATAGGCATTGGAAAACCTGGCTTGGGTCAGGCACAGGCCCCCCACCCACCGAGTCCCAGGTGTCCTTTGATTTCCCTTGGCATTGACCGAAAGGTCACTTC
Organism: Pongo pygmaeus; assembly: GCF_028885625.2. NCBI lineage: Eukaryota > Metazoa > Chordata > Mammalia > Primates > Hominidae > Pongo > Pongo pygmaeus. The sequence continues at coordinate 29,328,365 of NC_072392.2, read as the reverse complement.
TTCCCCCCTTCCACTGGCACATGCCTGGACACCACCGTTTGTTTCGCCGTCTCCCGGTATGCCTCCGGTGACACACGTTCACACCATCTGCTGTGGGATACGCCAGTGCCACGCGTGGTCACATGGTCTCCACCTCGGATTCGCCCCTGTTCCTGCCTGCACGTGTCCTGTAAAGCGCGGTCGGCTTTCCGGAGCCCCAGGGCTTTTAGAAGCGGAGCAGGCCACTGCTCTTTCGAAGGAGGAGGGAGGCAGAGGGCTGATGGATCAGTGAAGTTTCAGCTGACGCTACGCCTTGAGACCTATGGGATCATTCTGCGCTGCAGCGAGGCCCTGCCTGCCTCACCAGATGTGGTGAGCCCATCCTATCTCACTGGGAGGGGGCCAAAATCGGATCTGAACGGGAGTCCCCAGAACACAGCAGGCGTCCTGAAGCTCCCCTTCCCTCCGTGGAAGTCGGCTCAAGGAGATCCTGAGGGCGGGACTCCTGGGGGTTTGGCCCTGAGACAGGGCACCGGCGGCCCCATCTCCCACGGCGTCCCAAGCTGGACCCCGTATCCACACGCCGCCGCGGCTGCAGCAGGAGCCTCGCTGCAGCCGCGCAGCGGGGGCATTATTTAAAGGGGAGGCAGCCTGACTGCCAGGAGCGGAGCGCGAGTCGGTCCAGCCAATGCGCATGCGCGAGGCGCGAGCGGCTTCTGCCGTCACAGTGCTTCCCACGGTTGTCTTAGAAACCCGTCCCTGAGGCTTGGCAGAGCAGAAGCCCTCCGTGGCAGTGCTTGGGTGGCGGGGCTCTGAGGCTCCGGTCTGACCTCTCCACGGGGTCGACGGGAACGTCTCCGGATGCCAGGAGTCGCAAAGGGCCGACCAGGATGAGGAAACCCCAGGCGGAGTCCGGGGGAAGCAGCACGGCATCCCAGCCTCAGGCCTGCCCGGACGCTGTTGGGGTGAGTCTCCCCAAAAGTCGTGCCGCCGTCATCTCGAGGACAGGTCGGTCTGCGTGCCCCTGGGCTGTTCTCTCACCCCAGGGTCGTTCTCGTCGAGAGCAGAACCCCGCAGCCTCAGGGGTTGCCTGGGGGGGTGTGTTTCCATGCCTCTGCTGTATGACTCTGTTTCTGTGTGTGTGTGTGTGCGTGTATGTGTGCGCGCGTGTGTGTGTGTCTCCCATCCTCTCTTCTCTCTCTGTCTCTCAGTCTCTGTGTCTTTCTTTCCCTCTCTCTGTCGGTTAGTGTGTGCGTGCCCCTCTGCGTGTGTGTCTTTGGCTGAATGTGCCCTGTGCAGCACAAGGCGATTTCTGGCATGTCGGCCTGTCTTTGCTGAGCCTCTTTCTGCGTCTCTGCCTGGGTCATGAGGCCGGCTGTCAATCGTTTTCGCCGCCGCGGATCCGCTTTGGGTGTGTGAAGGCCTGGCCCACGTGAGGAGATGCATCGGTCCCGGAGCAATTGAAATCTCATCCCCATCATGAGCTGCCTCTTTTCTAAGATCAACATGACCACACAGCAACCAAGGAAAAGAGCCCCACAGGAGCTCTTTGTCCCGCAGTAGGGAAGCAGGACCACATCAGAGAAGATGGTTGTACCTTTTCACGGCTCTTCTCTGAGAAATGAAGCCACACCACCATACCGTGTAGAAGAAGCAGCCGGGAATGGGAGATGGCAACAATCCCTGTCACTGTCACTGGAACGCTGGCCTCTCTGGACAAGCCACCCTTTTGGAAGCCCTCCCCTTATGCCCGTGGTGGTGGCACGGCGCTGTATCCTGCCGGGGCTCTGGCCTCTGCTCTATCCTCCCTCTTGCTCTGCCTCACCTGTTTCTCAGGGGCCTGGATGCCTCTCGCTCTGGCCCAATGTCTTCAACAAAGATGACTTCCCAGTCCGTCAGGGACACACTTCCTGCAGATCCGTGTCATGATGGTATCTCTCTCCAAACGTCTTTCTGCTTCATTGGGCAGGTCTCATGACCCTGGATTTCTTGGCTTCCATACGTGTCTCAGACAGGGAAGCTTCCTTGTTCTCCATGTTTCCCCTCATGGGTGGGTGGACTGCCTAGAATGAGCGCTAGGCGACCGTGACTGGCCTTGTCTTCTAGGACAGGTGGTGTCGCATTTCCTCTGCACTTCCTGTCTCATTCTTGAGGGACATCCTCTCCTCTGCTCCTGGGTGGACTGACTCCCTTGATCTTGTGGCCCAAACGAATGTCAGGGAACCAGAGGGACTGGGCTGGGGCTGGGGCTGGGGCTGGGTCTGTGTCTGGGGCTGGGGCTGGGGCTGGGGCTGGGGCTGGGGCTGGGTGCAGGGGAAGTTGCGTCAGGGCTACCAGGGAGGAGGAGGGTTGGGGGCGGGGCGAATTCTGCAGAAGATTCTTTGCTCCTCTGATAGGCATTGGAAAACCTGGCTTGGGTCAGGCACAGGCCCCCCACCCACCGAGTCCCAGGTGTCCTTTGATTTCCCTTGGCATTGACCGAAAGGTCACTTCTTCCCCCCTTCCACTGGCACATGCCTGGACACCACCGTTTGTTTCGCCGTCTCCCGGTATGCCTCCGGTGACACACGTTCACACCATCTGCTGTGGGATACGCCAGTGCCACGCGTGGTCACATGGTCTCCACCTCGGATTCGCCCCTGTTCCTGCCTGCACGTGTCCTGTAAAGCGCGGTCGGCTTTCCGGAGCCCCAGGGCTTTTAGAAGCGGAGCAGGCCACTGCTCTTTCGAAGGAGGAGGGAGGCAGAGGGCTGATGGATCAGTGAAGTTTCAGCTGACGCTACGCCTTGAGACCTATGGGATCATTCTGCGCTGCAGCGAGGCCCTGCCTGCCTCACCAGATGTGGTGAGCCCAGCCTATCTCACTGGGAGGGGGCCAAAATCGGATCTGAACGGGAGTCCCCAGAACACAGCAGGCGTCCTGAAGCTCCCCTTCCCTCCGTGGAAGTCGGCTCAAGGAGATCCTGAGGGCGGGACTCCTGGGGGTTTGGCCCTGAGACAGGGCACCGGCGGCCCCATCTCCCACGGCGTCCCAAGCTGGACCCCGTATCCACACGCCGCCGCGGCTGCAGCAGGAGCCTCGCTGCAGCCGCGCAGCGGGGGCATTATTTAAAGGGGACGCAGCCTGACTGCCAGGAGCGGAGCGCGAGTCGGTCCAGCCAATGCGCATGCGCGAGGCGCGAGCGGCTTCTGCCGTCACAGTGCTTCCCACGGTTGTCTTAGAAACCCGTCCCTGAGGCTTGGCAGAACAGGAGCCCTCCGTGGCAGTGCTTGGGTGGCGGGGCTCTGAGGCTCCGGTCTGACCTCTCCACGGGGTCGACGGGAACGTCTCCGGATGCCAGGAGTCGCAAAGGGCCGACCAGGATGAGGAAACCCCAGGCGGAGTCCGGGGGAAGCAGCACGGCATCCCAGCCTCAGGCCTGCCCGGACGCTGTTGGGGTGAGTCTCCCCAAAAGTCGTGCCGCCGTCATCTCGAGGACAGGTCGGCCTGCGTGCCCCTGGGCTCTTCTCTCACCCCAGGGTCGTTCTCGTCGAGAGCAGAACCCCGCAGCCTCAGGGGTTGCCTGGGGGGGTGTGTTTCCATGCCTCTGCTGTATGACTCTGTTTCTGTGTGTGTGTGTGTGTGCGTGTATGTGTGCGCGCGTGTGTGTGTGTCTCCCATCCTCTCTTCTCTCTCTGTCTCTCAGTCTCTGTGTCTTTCTTTCCCTCTCTCTGTCGGTTAGTGTGTGCGTGCCCCTCTGCGTGTGTGTCTTTGGCTGAATGTGCCCTGTGCAGCACAAGGCGATTTCTGGCATGTCGGCCTGTCTTTGCTGAGCCTCTTTCTGCGTCTCTGCCTGGGTCATGAGGCCGGCTGTCAATCGTTTTCGCCGCCGCGGATCCGCTTTGGGTGTGTGAAGGCCTGGCCCACGTGAGGAGATGCATCGGTCCCGGAGCAATTGAAATCTCATCCCCATCATGAGCTGCCTCTTTTCTAAGATCAACATGACCACACAGCAACCAAGGAAAAGAGCCCCACAGGAGCTCTTTGTCCCGCAGTAGGGAAGCAGGACCACATCAGAGAAGATGGTTGTACCTTTTCACGGCTCTTCTCTGAGAAATGAAGCCACACCACCATACCGTGTAGAAGAAGCAGCCGGGAATGGGAGATGGCAACAATCCCTGTCACTGTCACTGGAACGCTGGCCTCTCTGGACAAGCCACCCTTTTGGAAGCCCTCCCCTTATGCCCGTGGTGGTGGCACGGCGCTGTATCCTGCCGGGGCTCTGGCCTCTGCTCTATCCTCCCTCTTGCTCTGCCTCACCTGTTTCTCAGGGGCCTGGATGCCTCTCGCTCTGGCCCAATGTCTTCAACAAAGATGACTTCCCAGTCCGTCAGGGACACACTTCCTGCAGATCCGTGTCATGATGGTATCTCTCTCCAAACGTCTTTCTGCTTCATTGGGCAGGTCTCATGACCCTGGATTTCTTGGCTTCCATACGTGTCTCAGACAGGGAAGCTTCCTTGTTCTCCATGTTTCCCCTCATGGGTGGGTGGACTGCCTAGAATGAGCGCTAGGCGACCGTGACTGGCCTTGTCTTCTAGGACAGGTGGTGTCGCATTTCCTCTGCACTTCCTGTCTCATTCTTGAGGGACATCCTCTCCTCTGCTCCTGGGTGGACTGACTCCCTTGATCTTGTGGCCCAAACGAATGTCAGGGAACCAGAGGGACTGGGCTGGGGCTGGGGCTGGGGCTGGGTCTGTGTCTGGGGCTGGGGCTGGGGCTGGGGCTGGGGCTGGGTGCAGGGGAAGTTGCGTCAGGGCTACCAGGGAGGAGGAGGGTTGGGGGCGGGGCGAATTCTGCAGAAGATTCTTTGCTCCTCTGATAGGCATTGGAAAACCTGGCTTGGGTCAGGCACAGGCCCCCCACCCACCGAGTCCCAGGTGTCCTTTGATTTCCCTTGGCATTGACCGAAAGGTCACTTCTTCCCCCCTTCCACTGGCACATGCCTGGACACCACCGTTTGTTTCGCCGTCTCCCGGTATGCCTCCGGTGACACACGTTCACACCATCTGCTGTGGGATACGCCAGTGCCACGCGTGGTCACATGGTCTCCACCTCGGATTCGCCCCTGTTCCTGCCTGCACGTGTCCTGTAAAGCGCGGTCGGCTTTCCGGAGCCCCAGGGCTTTTAGAAGCGGAGCAGGCCACTGCTCTTTCGAAGGAGGAGGGAGGCAGAGGGCTGATGGATCAGTGAAGTTTCAGCTGACGCTACGCCTTGAGACCTATGGGATCATTCTGCGCTGCAGCGAGGCCCTGCCTGCCTCACCAGATGTGGTGAGCCCAGCCTATCTCACTGGGAGGGGGCCAAAATCGGATCTGAACGGGAGTCCCCAGAACACAGCAGGCGTCCTGAAGCTCCCCTTCCCTCCGTGGAAGTCGGCTCAAGGAGATCCTGAGGGCGGGACTCCTGGGGGTTTGGCCCTGAGACAGGGCACCGGCGGCCCCATCTCCCACGGCGTCCCAAGCTGGACCCCGTATCCACACGCCGCCGCGGCTGCAGCAGGAGCCTCGCTGCAGCCGCGCAGCGGGGGCATTATTTAAAGGGGACGCAGCCTGACTGCCAGGAGCGGAGCGCGAGTCGGTCCAGCCAATGCGCATGCGCGAGGCGCGAGCGGCTTCTGCCGTCACAGTGCTTCCCACGGTTGTCTTAGAAACCCGTCCCTGAGGCTTGGCAGAACAGGAGCCCTCCGTGGCAGTGCTTGGGTGGCGGGGCTCTGAGGCTCCGGTCTGACCTCTCCACGGGGTCGACGGGAACGTCTCCGGATGCCAGGAGTCGCAAAGGGCCGACCAGGATGAGGAAACCCCAGGCGGAGTCCGGGGGAAGCAGCACGGCATCCCAGCCTCAGGCCTGCCCGGACGCTGTTGGGGTGAGTCTCCCCAAAAGTCGTGCCGCCGTCATCTCGAGGACAGGTCGGCCTGCGTGCCCCTGGGCTCTTCTCTCACCCCAGGGTCGTTCTCGTCGAGAGCAGAACCCCGCAGCCTCAGGGGTTGCCTGGGGGGGTGTGTTTCCATGCCTCTGCTGTATGACTCTGTTTCTGTGTGTGTGTGTGTGCGTGTATGTGTGCGCGCGTGTGTGTGTGTCTCCCATCCTCTCTTCTCTCTCTGTCTCTCAGTCTCTGTGTCTTTCTTTCCCTCTCTCTGTCGGTTAGTGTGTGCGTGCCCCTCTGCGTGTGTGTCTTTGGCTGAATGTGCCCTGTGCAGCACAAGGCGATTTCTGGCATGTCGGCCTGTCTTTGCTGAGCCTCTTTCTGCGTCTCTGCCTGGGTCATGAGGCCGGCTGTCAATCGTTTTCGCCGCCGCGGATCCGCTTTGGGTGTGTGAAGGCCTGGCCCACGTGAGGAGATGCATCGGTCCCGGAGCAATTGAAATCTCATCCCCATCATGAGCTGCCTCTTTTCTAAGATCAACATGACCACACAGCAACCAAGGAAAAGAGCCCCACGGGAGCTCTTTGTCCCGCAGTAGGGAAGCAGGACCACATCAGAGAAGATGGTTGTACCTTTTCACGGCTCTTCTCTGAGAAATGAAGCCACACCACCATACCGTGTAGAAGAAGCAGCCGGGAATGGGAGATGGCAACAATCCCTGTCACTGTCACTGGAACGCTGGCCTCTCTGGACAAGCCACCCTTTTGGAAGCCCTCCCCTTATGCCCGTGGTGGTGGCACGGCGCTGTATCCTGCCGGGGCTCTGGCCTCTGCTCTATCCTCCCTCTTGCTCTGCCTCACCTGTTTCTCAGGGGCCTGGATGCCTCTCGCTCTGGCCCAATGTCTTCAACAAAGATGACTTCCCAGTCCGTCAGGGACACACATCCTGCAGATCCGTGTCATGATGGTATCTCTCTCCAAACGTCTTTCTGCTTCATTGGGCAGGTCTCATGACCCTGGATTTCTTGGCTTCCATACGTGTCTCAGACAGGGAAGCTTCCTTGTTCTCCATGTTTCCCCTCATGGGTGGGTGGACTGCCTAGAATGAGCGCTAGGCGACCGTGACTGGCCTTGTCTTCTAGGACAGGTGGTGTCGCATTTCCTCTGCACTTCCTGTCTCATTCTTGAGGGACATCCTCTCCTCTGCTCCTGGGTGGACTGACTCCCTTGATCTTGTGGCCCAAACGAATGTCAGGGAACCAGAGGGACTGGGCTGGGGCTGGGGCTGGGGCTGGGTCTGTGTCTGGGGCTGGGGCTGGGGCTGGGGCTGGGGCTGGGGCTGGGTGCAGGGGAAGTTGCGTCAGGGCTACCAGGGAGGAGGAGGGTTGGGGGCGGGGCGAATTCTGCAGAAGATTCTTTGCTCCTCTGATAGGCATTGGAAAACCTGGCTTGGGTCAGGCACAGGCCCCCCACCCACCGAGTCCCAGGTGTCCTTTGATTTCCCTTGGCATTGACCGAAAGGTCACTTGTTCCCCCCTTCCACTGGCACATGCCTGGACACCACCGTTTGTTTCGCCGTCTCCCGGTATGCCTCCGGTGACACACGTTCACACCATCTGCTGTGGGATACGCCAGTGCCACGCGTGGTCACATGGTCTCCACCTCGGATTCGCCCCTGTTCCTGCCTGCACGTGTCCTGTAAAGCGCGGTCGGCTTTCCGGAGCCCCAGGGCTTTTAGAAGCGGAGCAGGCCACTGCTCTTTCGAAGGAGGAGGGAGGCAGAGGGCTGATGGATCAGTGAAGTTTCAGCTGACGCTACGCCTTGAGACCTATGGGATCATTCTGCGCTGCAGCGAGGCCCTGCCTGCCTCACCAGATGTGGTGAGCCCAGCCTATCTCACTGGGAGGGGGCCAAAATCGGATCTGAACGGGAGTCCCCAGAACACAGCAGGCGTCCTGAAGCTCCCCTTCCCTCCGTGGAAGTCGGCTCAAGGAGATCCTGAGGGCGGGACTCCTGGGGGTTTGGCCCTGAGACAGGGCACCGGCGGCCCCATCTCCCACGGCGTCCCAAGCTGGACCCCGTATCCACACGCCGCCGCGGCTGCAGCAGGAGCCTCGCTGCAGCCGCGCAGCGGGGGCATTATTTAAAGGGGACGCAGCCTGACTGCCAGGAGCGGAGCGCGAGTCGGTCCAGCCAATGCGCATGCGCGAGGCGCGAGCGGCTTCTGCCGTCACAGTGCTTCCCACGGTTGTCTTAGAAACCCGTCCCTGAGGCTTGGCAGAGCAGGAGTCCTCCGTGGCAGTGCTTGGGTGGCGGGGCTCTGAGGCTCCGGTCTGACCTCTCCACGGGGTCGACGGGAACGTCTCCAGATGCCAGGAGTCGCAAAGGGCCGACCAGGATGAGGAAACCCCAGGCGGAGTCCGGGGGAAGCAGCACGGCATCCCAGCCTCAGGCCTGCCCGGACGCTGTTGGGGTGAGTCTCCCCAAAAGTCGTGCCGCCGTCATCTCGAGGACAGGTCGGCCTGCGTGCCCCTGGGCTCTTCTCTCACCCCAGGGTCGTTCTCGTCGAGAGCAGAACCCCGCAGCCTCAGGGGTTGCATGGGGGGGGGTGTGTTTCCATGCCTCTGCTGTATGACTCTGTTTCTGTGTGTGTGTGTGTGCGTGTATGTGTGCGCGCGTGTGTGCGTGTCTCCCATCCTCTCTTCTCTCTCTGTCTCTCAGTCTCTGTGTCTTTCTTTCCCTCTCTCTGTCGGTTAGTGTGTGCGTGCCCCTCTGCGTGTGTGTCTTTGGCTGAATGTGCCCTGTGCAGCACAAGGCGATTTCTGGCATGTCGGCCTGTCTTTGCTGAGCCTCTTTCTGCGTCTCTGCCTGGGTCATGAGGCCGGCTGTCAATCGTTTTCGCCGCCGCGGATCCGCTTTGGGTGTGTGAAGGCCTGGCCCACGTGAGGAGATGCATCGGTCCCGGAGCAATTGAAATCTCATCCCCATCATGAGCTGCCTCTTTTCTAAGATCAACATGACCACACAGCAACCAAGGAAAAGAGCCCCACGGGAGCTCTTTGTCCCGCAGTAGGGAAGCAGGACCACATCAGAGAAGATGGTTGTACCTTTTCACGGCTCTTCTCTGAGAAATGAAGCCACCCCACCATACCGTGTAGAAGAAGCAGCCGGGAATGGGAGATGGCAACAATCCCTGTCACTGTCACTGGAACACTGGCCTCTCTGGACAAGCCACCCTTTTGGAAGCCCTCCCCTTATGCCCGTGGTGGTGGCACGGCGTTGTATCCTGCCGGGGCTCTGGCCTCTGCTCTATCCTCCCTCTTGCTCTGCCTCACCTGTTTCTCAGGGGCCTGGATGCCTCTCGCTCTGGCCCAATGTCTTCAACAAAGATGACTTCCCAGTTCGTCAGGGACACACTTCCTGCAGATCCGTGTCATGATGGTATCTCTCTCCAAACGTCTTTCTGCTTCATTGGGCAGGTCTCATGACCCTGGATTTCTTGGCTTCCATACGTGTCTCAGACAGGGAAGCTTCCTTGTTCTCCATGTTTCCCCTCATGGGTGGGTGGACTGCCTAGAATGAGCGCTAGGCGACCGTGACTGGCCTTGTCTTCTAGGACAGGTGGTGTCGCATTTCCTCTGCACTTCCTGTCTCATTCTTGAGGGACATCCTCTCCTCTGCTCCTCTGTGGACTGACTCCCTTGATCTTGTGGCCCAAACGAATGTCAGGGAACCAGAGGGACTGGGCTGGGGCTGGGGCTGGGGCTGGGTCTGTGTCTGGGGCTGGGGCTGGGGCTGGGGCTGGGGCTGGGGCTGGGTGCAGGGGAAGTTGCGTCAGGGCTACCAGGGAGGAGGAGGGTTGGGGGCGGGGCGAATTCTGCAGAAGATTCTTTGCTCCTCTGATAGGCATTGGAAAACCTGGCTTGGGTCAGGCACAGGCCCCCCACCCACCGAGTCCCAGGTGTCCTTTGATTTCCCTTGGCATTGACCGAAAGGTCACTTCTTCCCCCCTTCCACTGGCACATGCCTGGACACCACCGTTTGTTTCGCCGTCTCCCGGTATGCCTCCGGTGACACACGTTCACACCATCTGCTGTGGGATACGCCAGTGCCACGCGTGGTCACATGGTCTCCACCTCGGATTCGCCCCTGTTCCTGCGTGCACGTGTCCTGTAAAGCGCGGTCGGCTTTCCGGAGCCCCAGGGCTTTTAGAAGCGGAGCAGGCCACTGCTCTTTCGAAGGAGGAGGGAGGCAGAGGGCTGATGGATCAGTGAAGTTTCAGCTGACGCTACGCCTTGAGACCTATGGGATCATTCTGCGCTGCAGCGAGGCCCTGCCTGCCTCACCAGATGTGGTGAGCCCATCCTATCTCACTGGGAGGGGGCCAAAATCGGATCTGAACGGGAGTCCCCAGAACACAGCAGGCGTCCTGAAGCTCCCCTTCCCTCCGTGGAAGTCGGCTCAAGGAGATCCTGAGGGCGGGACTCCTGGGGGTTTGGCCCTGAGACAGGGCACCGGCGGCCCCATCTCCCACGGCGTCCCAAGCTGGACCCCGTATCCACACGCCGCCGCGGCTGCAGCAGGAGCCTCGCTGCAGCCGCGCAGCGGGGGCATTATTTAAAGGGGAGGCAGCCTGACTGCCAGGAGCGGAGCGCGAGTCGGTCCAGCCAATGCGCATGCGCGAGGCGCGAGCGGCTTCTGCCGTCACAGTGCTTCCCACGGTTGTCTTAGAAACCCGTCCCTGAGGCTTGGCAGAGCAGAAGCCCTCCGTGGCAGTGCTTGGGTGGCGGGGCTCTGAGGCTCCGGTCTGACCTCTCCACGGGGTCGACGGGAACGTCTCCGGATGCCAGGAGTCGCAAAGGGCCGACCAGGATGAGGAAACCCCAGGCGGAGTCCGGGGGAAGCAGCACGGCATCCCAGCCTCAGGCCTGCCCGGACGCTGTTGGGGTGAGTCTCCCCAAAAGTCGTGCCGCCGTCATCTCGAGGACAGGTCGGTCTGCGTGCCCCTGGGCTGTTCTCTCACCCCAGGGTCGTTCTCGTCGAGAGCAGAACCCCGCAGCCTCAGGGGTTGCCTGGGGGGGTGTGTTTCCATGCCTCTGCTGTATGACTCTGTTTCTGTGTGTGTGTGTGTGCGTGTATGTGTGCGCGCGTGTGTGTGTGTCTCCCATCCTCTCTTCTCTCTCTGTCTCTCAGTCTCTGTGTCTTTCTTTCCCTCTCTCTGTCGGTTAGTGTGTGCGTGCCCCTCTGCGTGTGTGTCTTTGGCTGAATGTGCCCTGTGCAGCACAAGGCGATTTCTGGCATGTCGGCCTGTCTTTGCTGAGCCTCTTTCTGCGTCTCTGCCTGGGTCATGAGGCCGGCTGTCAATCGTTTTCGCCGCCGCGGATCCGCTTTGGGTGTGTGAAGGCCTGGCCCACGTGAGGAGATGCATCGGTCCCGGAGCAATTGAAATCTCATCCCCATCATGAGCTGCCTCTTTTCTAAGATCAACATGACCACACAGCAACCAAGGAAAAGAGCCCCACAGGAGCTCTTTGTCCCGCAGTAGGGAAGCAGGACCACATCAGAGAAGATGGTTGTACCTTTTCACGGCTCTTCTCTGAGAAATGAAGCCACACCACCATACCGTGTAGAAGAAGCAGCCGGGAATGGGAGATGGCAACAATCCCTGTCACTGTCACTGGAACGCTGGCCTCTCTGGACAAGCCACCCTTTTGGAAGCCCTCCCCTTATGCCCGTGGTGGTGGCACGGCGCTGTATCCTGCCGGGGCTCTGGCCTCTGCTCTATCCTCCCTCTTGCTCTGCCTCACCTGTTTCTCAGGGGCCTGGATGCCTCTCGCTCTGGCCCAATGTCTTCAACAAAGATGACTTCCCAGTCCGTCAGGGACACACTTCCTGCAGATCCGTGTCATGATGGTATCTCTCTCCAAACGTCTTTCTGCTTCATTGGGCAGGTCTCATGACCCTGGATTTCTTGGCTTCCATACGTGTCTCAGACAGGGAAGCTTCCTTGTTCTCCATGTTTCCCCTCATGGGTGGGTGGACTGCCTAGAATGAGCGCTAGGCGACCGTGACTGGCCTTGTCTTCTAGGACAGGTGGTGTCGCATTTCCTCTGCACTTCCTGTCTCATTCTTGAGGGACATCCTCTCCTCTGCTCCTGGGTGGACTGACTCCCTTGATCTTGTGGCCCAAACGAATGTCAGGGAACCAGAGGGACTGGGCTGGGGCTGGGGCTGGGGCTGGGTCTGTGTCTGGGGCTGGGGCTGGGGCTGGGGCTGGGGCTGGGGCTGGGTGCAGGGGAAGTTGCGTCAGGGCTACCAGGGAGGAGGAGGGTTGGGGGCGGGGCGAATTCTGCAGAAGATTCTTTGCTCCTCTGATAGGCATTGGAAAACCTGGCTTGGGTCAGGCACAGGCCCCCCACCCACCGAGTCCCAGGTGTCCTTTGATTTCCCTTGGCATTGACCGAAAGGTCACTTGTTCCCCCCTTCCACTGGCACATGCCTGGACACCACCGTTTGTTTCGCCGTCTCCCGGTATGCCTCCGGTGACACACGTTCACACCATCTGCTGTGGGATACGCCAGTGCCACGCGTGGTCACATGGTCTCCACCTCGGATTCGCCCCTGTTCCTGCCTGCACGTGTCCTGTAAAGCGCGGTCGGCTTTCCGGAGCCCCAGGGCTTTTAGAAGCGGAGCAGGCCACTGCTCTTTCGAAGGAGGAGGGAGGCAGAGGGCTGATGGATCAGTGAAGTTTCAGCTGACGCTACGCCTTGAGACCTATGGGATCATTCTGCGCTGCAGCGAGGCCCTGCCTGCCTCACCAGATGTGGTGAGCCCAGCCTATCTCACTGGGAGGGGGCCAAAATCGGATCTGAACGGGAGTCCCCAGAACACAGCAGGCGTCCTGAAGCTCCCCTTCCCTCCGTGGAAGTCGGCTCAAGGAGATCCTGAGGGCGGGACTCCTGGGGGTTTGGCCCTGAGACAGGGCACCGGCGGCCCCATCTCCCACGGCGTCCCAAGCTGGACCCCGTATCCACACGCCGCCGCGGCTGCAGCAGGAGCCTCGCTGCAGCCGCGCAGCGGGGGCATTATTTAAAGGGGACGCAGCCTGACTGCCAGGAGCGGAGCGCGAGTCGGTCCAGCCAATGCGCATGCGCGAGGCGCGAGCGGCTTCTGCCGTCACAGTGCTTCCCACGGTTGTCTTAGAAACCCGTCCCTGAGGCTTGGCAGAACAGGAGCCCTCCGTGGCAGTGCTTGGGTGGCGGGGCTCTGAGGCTCCGGTCTGACCTCTCCACGGGGTCGACGGGAACGTCTCCGGATGCCAGGAGTCGCAAAGGGCCGACCAGGATGAGGAAACCCCAGGCGGAGTCCGGGGGAAGCAGCACGGCATCCCAGCCTCAGGCCTGCCCGGACGCTGTTGGGGTGAGTCTCCCCAAAAGTCGTGCCGCCGTCATCTCGAGGACAGGTCGGCCTGCGTGCCCCTGGGCTCTTCTCTCACCCCAGGGTCGTTCTCGTCGAGAGCAGAACCCCGCAGCCTCAGGGGTTGCCTGGGGGGGTGTGTTTCCATGCCTCTGCTGTATGACTCTGTTTCTGTGTGTGTGTGTGTGTGCGTGTATGTGTGCGCGCGTGTGTGTGTCTCCCATCCTCTCTTCTCTCTCTGTCTCTCAGTCTCTGTGTCTTTCTTTCCCTCTCTCTGTCGGTTAGTGTGTGCGTGCCCCTCTGCGTGTGTGTCTTTGGCTGAATGTGCCCTGTGCAGCACAAGGCGATTTCTGGCATGTCGGCCTGTCTTTGCTGAGCCTCTTTCTGCGTCTCTGCCTGGGTCATGAGGCCGGCTGTCAATCGTTTTCGCCGCCGCGGATCCGCTTTGGGTGTGTGAAGGCCTGGCCCACGTGAGGAGATGCATCGGTCCCGGAGCAATTGAAATCTCATCCCCATCATGAGCTGCCTCTTTTCTAAGATCAACATGACCACACAGCAACCAAGGAAAAGAGCCCCACAGGAGCTCTTTGTCCCGCAGTAGGGAAGCAGGACCACATCAGAGAAGATGGTTGTACCTTTTCACGGCTCTTCTCTGAGAAATGAAGCCACACCACCATACCGTGTAGAAGAAGCAGCCGGGAATGGGAGATGGCAACAATCCCTGTCACTGTCACTGGAACGCTGGCCTCTCTGGACAAGCCACCCTTTTGGAAGCCCTCCCCTTATGCCCGTGGTGGTGGCACGGCGCTGTATCCTGCCGGGGCTCTGGCCTCTGCTCTATCCTCCCTCTTGCTCTGCCTCACCTGTTTCTCAGGGGCCTGGATGCCTCTCGCTCTGGCCCAATGTCTTCAACAAAGATGACTTCCCAGTCCGTCAGGGACACACTTCCTGCAGATCCGTGTCATGATGGTATCTCTCTCCAAACGTCTTTCTGCTTCATTGGGCAGGTCTCATGACCCTGGATTTCTTGGCTTCCATACGTGTCTCAGACAGGGAAGCTTCCTTGTTCTCCATGTTTCCCCTCATGGGTGGGTGGACTGCCTAGAATGAGCGCTAGGCGACCGTGACTGGCCTTGTCTTCTAGGACAGGTGGTGTCGCATTTCCTCTGCACTTCCTGTCTCATTCTTGAGGGACATCCTCTCCTCTGCTCCTGGGTGGACTGACTCCCTTGATCTTGTGGCCCAAACGAATGTCAGGGAACCAGAGGGACTGGGCTGGGGCTGGGGCTGGGGCTGGGTCTGTGTCTGGGGCTGGGGCTGGGGCTGGGGCTGGGGCTGGGGCTGGGTGCAGGGGAAGTTGCGTCAGGGCTACCAGGGAGGAGGAGGGTTGGGGGCGGGGCGAATTCTGCAGAAGATTCTTTGCTCCTCTGATAGGCATTGGAAAACCTGGCTTGGGTCAGGCACAGGCCCCCCACCCACCGAGTCCCAGGTGTCCTTTGATTTCCCTTGGCATTGACCGAAAGGTCACTTGTTCCCCCCTTCCACTGGCACATGCCTGGACACCACCGTTTGTTTCGCCGTCTCCCGGTATGCCTCCGGTGACACACGTTCACACCATCTGCTGTGGGATACGCCAGTGCCACGCGTGGTCACATGGTCTCCACCTCGGATTCGCCCCTGTTCCTGCCTGCACGTGTCCTGTAAAGCGCGGTCGGCTTTCCGGAGCCCCAGGGCTTTTAGAAGCGGAGCAGGCCACTGCTCTTTCGAAGGAGGAGGGAGGCAGAGGGCTGATGGATCAGTGAAGTTTCAGCTGACGCTACGCCTTGAGACCTATGGGATCATTCTGCGCTGCAGCGAGGCCCTGCCTGCCTCACCAGATGTGGTGAGCCCAGCCTATCTCACTGGGAGGGGGCCAAAATCGGATCTGAACGGGAGTCCCCAGAACACAGCAGGCGTCCTGAAGCTCCCCTTCCCTCCGTGGAAGTCGGCTCAAGGAGATCCTGAGGGCGGGACTCCTGGGGGTTTGGCCCTGAGACAGGGCACCGGCGGCCCCATCTCCCACGGCGTCCCAAGCTGGACCCCGTATCCACACGCCGCCGCGGCTGCAGCAGGAGCCTCGCTGCAGCCGCGCAGCGGGGGCATTATTTAAAGGGGACGCAGCCTGACTGCCAGGAGCGGAGCGCGAGTCGGTCCAGCCAATGCGCATGCGCGAGGCGCGAGCGGCTTCTGCCGTCACAGTGCTTCCCACGGTTGTCTTAGAAACCCGTCCCTGAGGCTTGGCAGAGCAGGAGCCCTCCGTGGCAGTGCTTGGGTGGCGGGGCTCTGAGGCTCCGGTCTGACCTCTCCACGGGGTCGACGGGAACGTCTCCGGATGCCAGGAGTCGCAAAGGGCCGACCAGGATGAGGAAACCCCAGGCGGAGTCCGGGGGAAGCAGCACGGCATCCCAGCCTCAGGCCTGCCCGGACGCTGTTGGGGTGAGTCTCCCCAAAAGTCGTGCCGCCGTCATCTCGAGGACAGGTCGGCCTGCGTGCCCCTGGGCTCTTCTCTCACCCCAGGGTCGTTCTCGTCGAGAGCAGAACCCCGCAGCCTCAGGGGTTGCCTGGGGGGGTGTGTTTCCATGCCTCTGCTGTATGACTCTGTTTCTGTGTGTGTGTGTGTGCGTGTATGTGTGCGCGCGTGTGTGTGTGTCTCCCATCCTCTCTTCTCTCTCTGTCTCTCAGTCTCTGTGTCTTTCTTTCCCTCTCTCTGTCGGTTAGTGTGTGCGTGCCCCTCTGCGTGTGTGTCTTTGGCTGAATGTGCCCTGTGCAGCACAAGGCGATTTCTGGCATGTCGGCCTGTCTTTGCTGAGCCTCTTTCTGCGTCTCTGCCTGGGTCATGAGGCCGGCTGTCAATCGTTTTCGCCGCCGCGGATCCGCTTTGGGTGTGTGAAGGCCTGGCCCACGTGAGGAGATGCATCGGTCCCGGAGCAATTGAAATCTCATCCCCATCATGAGCTGCCTCTTTTCTAAGATCAACATGACCACACAGCAACCAAGGAAAAGAGCCCCACAGGAGCTCTTTGTCCCGCAGTAGGGAAGCAGGACCACATCAGAGAAGATGGTTGTACCTTTTCACGGCTCTTCTCTGAGAAATGAAGCCACACCACCATACCGTGTAGAAGAAGCAGCCGGGAATGGGAGATGGCAACAATCCCTGTCACTGTCACTGGAACGCTGGCCTCTCTGGACAAGCCACCCTTTTGGAAGCCCTCCCCTTATGCCCGTGGTGGTGGCACGGCGCTGTATCCTGCCGGGGCTCTGGCCTCTGCTCTATCCTCCCTCTTGCTCTGCCTCACCTGTTTCTCAGGGGCCTGGATGCCTCTCGCTCTGGCCCAATGTCTTCAACAAAGATGACTTCCCAGTCCGTCAGGGACACACTTCCTGCAGATCCGTGTCATGATGGTATCTCTCTCCAAACGTCTTTCTGCTTCATTGGGCAGGTCTCATGACCCTGGATTTCTTGGCTTCCATACGTGTCTCAGACAGGGAAGCTTCCTTGTTCTCCATGTTTCCCCTCATGGGTGGGTGGACTGCCTAGAATGAGCGCTAGGCGACCGTGACTGGCCTTGTCTTCTAGGACAGGTGGTGTCGCATTTCCTCTGCACTTCCTGTCTCATTCTTGAGGGACATCCTCTCCTCTGCTCCTGGGTGGACTGACTCCCTTGATCTTGTGGCCCAAACGAATGTCAGGGAACCAGAGGGACTGGGCTGGGGCTGGGGCTGGGGCTGGGTCTGTGTCTGGGGCTGGGGCTGGGGCTGGGGCTGGGGCTGGGGCTGGGTGCAGGGGAAGTTGCGTCAGGGCTACCAGGGAGGAGGAGGGTTGGGGGCGGGGCGAATTCTGCAGAAGATTCTTTGCTCCTCTGATAGGCATTGGAAAACCTGGCTTGGGTCAGGCACAGGCCCCCCACCCACCGAGTCCCAGGTGTCCTTTGATTTCCCTTGGCATTGACCGAAAGGTCACTTGTTCCCCCCTTCCACTGGCACATGCCTGGACACCACCGTTTGTTTCGCCGTCTCCCGGTATGCCTCCGGTGACACACGTTCACACCATCTGCTGTGGGATACGCCAGTGCCACGCGTGGTCACATGGTCTCCACCTCGGATTCGCCCCTGTTCCTGCCTGCACGTGTCCTGTAAAGCGCGGTCGGCTTTCCGGAGCCCCAGGGCTTTTAGAAGCGGAGCAGGCCACTGCTCTTTCGAAGGAGGAGGGAGGCAGAGGGCTGATGGATCAGTGAAGTTTCAGCTGACGCTACGCCTTGAGACCTATGGGATCATTCTGCGCTGCAGCGAGGCCCTGCCTGCCTCACCAGATGTGGTGAGCCCAGCCTATCTCACTGGGAGGGGGCCAAAATCGGATCTGAACGGGAGTCCCCAGAACACAGCAGGCGTCCTGAAGCTCCCCTTCCCTCCGTGGAAGTCGGCTCAAGGAGATCCTGAGGGCGGGACTCCTGGGGGTTTGGCCCTGAGACAGGGCACCGGCGGCCCCATCTCCCACGGCGTCCCAAGCTGGACCCCGTATCCACACGCCGCCGCGGCTGCAGCAGGAGCCTCGCTGCAGCCGCGCAGCGGGGGCATTATTTAAAGGGGACGCAGCCTGACTGCCAGGAGCGGAGCGCGAGTCGGTCCAGCCAATGCGCATGCGCGAGGCGCGAGCGGCTTCTGCCGTCACAGTGCTTCCCACGGTTGTCTTAGAAACCCGTCCCTGAGGCTTGGCAGAACAGGAGCCCTCCGTGGCAGTGCTTGGGTGGCGGGGCTCTGAGGCTCCGGTCTGACCTCTCCACGGGGTCGACGGGAACGTCTCCGGATGCCAGGAGTCGCAAAGGGCCGACCAGGATGAGGAAACCCCAGGCGGAGTCCGGGGGAAGCAGCACGGCATCCCAGCCTCAGGCCTGCCCGGACGCTGTTGGGGTGAGTCTCCCCAAAAGTCGTGCCGCCGTCATCTCGAGGACAGGTCGGCCTGCGTGCCCCTGGGCTCTTCTCTCACCCCAGGGTCGTTCTCGTCGAGAGCAGAACCCCGCAGCCTCAGGGGTTGCCTGGGGGGGTGTGTTTCCATGCCTCTGCTGTATGACTCTGTTTCTGTGTGTGTGTGTGTGCGTGTATGTGTGCGCGCGTGTGTGTGTGTCTCCCATCCTCTCTTCTCTCTCTGTCTCTCAGTCTCTGTGTCTTTCTTTCCCTCTCTCTGTCGGTTAGTGTGTGCGTGCCCCTCTGCGTGTGTGTCTTTGGCTGAATGTGCCCTGTGCAGCACAAGGCGATTTCTGGCATGTCGGCCTGTCTTTGCTGAGCCTCTTTCTGCGTCTCTGCCTGGGTCATGAGGCCGGCTGTCAATCGTTTTCGCCGCCGCGGATCCGCTTTGGGTGTGTGAAGGCCTGGCCCACGTGAGGAGATGCATCGGTCCCGGAGCAATTGAAATCTCATCCCCATCATGAGCTGCCTCTTTTCTAAGATCAACATGACCACACAGCAACCAAGGAAAAGAGCCCCACAGGAGCTCTTTGTCCCGCAGTAGGGAAGCAGGACCACATCAGAGAAGATGGTTGTACCTTTTCACGGCTCTTCTCTGAGAAATGAAGCCACACCACCATACCGTGTAGAAGAAGCAGCCGGGAATGGGAGATGGCAACAATCCCTGTCACTGTCACTGGAACGCTGGCCTCTCTGGACAAGCCACCCTTTTGGAAGCCCTCCCCTTATGCCCGTGGTGGTGGCACGGCGCTGTATCCTGCCGGGGCTCTGGCCTCTGCTCTATCCTCCCTCTTGCTCTGCCTCACCTGTTTCTCAGGGGCCTGGATGCCTCTCGCTCTGGCCCAATGTCTTCAACAAAGATGACTTCCCAGTCCGTCAGGGACACACTTCCTGCAGATCCGTGTCATGATGGTATCTCTCTCCAAACGTCTTTCTGCTTCATTGGGCAGGTCTCATGACCCTGGATTTCTTGGCTTCCATACGTGTCTCAGACAGGGAAGCTTCCTTGTTCTCCATGTTTCCCCTCATGGGTGGGTGGACTGCCTAGAATGAGCGCTAGGCGACCGTGACTGGCCTTGTCTTCTAGGACAGGTGGTGTCGCATTTCCTCTGCACTTCCTGTCTCATTCTTGAGGGACATCCTCTCCTCTTCTCCTGGGTGGACTGACTCCCTTGATCTTGTGGCCCAAACGAATGTCAGGGAACCAGAGGGACTGGGCTGGGGCTGGGGCTGGGGCTGGGTCTGTGTCTGGGGCTGGGGCTGGGGCTGGGGCTGGGGCTGGGGCTGGGTGCAGGGGAAGTTGCGTCAGGGCTACCAGGGAGGAGGAGGGTTGGGGGCGGGGCGAATTCTGCAGAAGATTCTTTGCTCCTCTGATAGGCATTGGAAAACCTGGCTTGGGTCAGGCACAGGCCCCCCACCCACCGAGTCCCAGGTGTCCTTTGATTTCCCTTGGCATTGACCGAAAGGTCACTTCTTCCCCCCTTCCACTGGCACATGCCTGGACACCACCGTTTGTTTCGCCGTCTCCCGGTATGCCTCCGGTGACACACGTTCACACCATCTGCTGTGGGATACGCCAGTGCCACGCGTGGTCACATGGTCTCCACCTCGGATTCGCCCCTGTTCCTGCCTGCACGTGTCCTGTAAAGCGCGGTCGGCTTTCCGGAGCCCCAGGGCTTTTAGAAGCGGAGCAGGCCACTGCTCTTTCGAAGGAGGAGGGAGGCAGAGGGCTGATGGATCAGTGAAGTTTCAGCTGACGCTACGCCTTGAGACCTATGGGATCATTCTGCGCTGCAGCGAGGCCCTGCCTGCCTCACCAGATGTGGTGAGCCCAGCCTATCTCACTGGGAGGGGGCCAAAATCGGATCTGAACGGGAGTCCCCAGAACACAGCAGGCGTCCTGAAGCTCCCCTTCCCTCCGTGGAAGTCGGCTCAAGGAGATCCTGAGGGCGGGACTCCTGGGGGTTTGGCCCTGAGACAGGGCACCGGCGGCCCCATCTCCCACGGCGTCCCAAGCTGGACCCCGTATCCACACGCCGCCGCGGCTGCAGCAGGAGCCTCGCTGCAGCCGCGCAGCGGGGGCATTATTTAAAGGGGACGCAGCCTGACTGCCAGGAGCGGAGCGCGAGTCGGTCCAGCCAATGCGCATGCGCGAGGCGCGAGCGGCTTCTGCCGTCACAGTGCTTCCCACGGTTGTCTTAGAAACCCGTCCCTGAGGCTTGGCAGAGCAGGAGCCCTCCGTGGCAGTGCTTGGGTGGCGGGGCTCTGAGGCTCCGGTCTGACCTCTCCACGGGGTCGACGGGAACGTCTCCGGATGCCAGGAGTCGCAAAGGGCCGACCAGGATGAGGAAACCCCAGGCGGAGTCCGGGGGAAGCAGCACGGCATCCCAGCCTCAGGCCTGCCCGGACGCTGTTGGGGTGAGTCTCCCCAAAAGTCGTGCCGCCGTCATCTCGAGGACAGGTCGGCCTGCGTGCCCCTGGGCTCTTCTCTCACCCCAGGGTCGTTCTCGTCGAGAGCAGAACCCCGCAGCCTCAGGGGTTGCCTGGGGGGGTGTGTTTCCATGCCTCTGCTGTATGACTCTGTTTCTGTGTGTGTGTGTGTGCGTGTATGTGTGCGCGCGTGTGTGTGTGTCTCCCATCCTCTCTTCTCTCTCTGTCTCTCAGTCTCTGTGTCTTTCTTTCCCTCTCTCTGTCGGTTAGTGTGTGCGTGCCCCTCTGCGTGTGTGTCTTTGGCTGAATGTGCCCTGTGCAGCACAAGGCGATTTCTGGCATGTCGGCCTGTCTTTGCTGAGCCTCTTTCTGCGTCTCTGCCTGGGTCATGAGGCCGGCTGTCAATCGTTTTCGCCGCCGCGGATCCGCTTTGGGTGTGTGAAGGCCTGGCCCACGTGAGGAGATGCATCGGTCCCGGAGCAATGGAAATCTCATCCCCATCATGAGCTGCCTCTTTTCTAAGATCAACATGACCACACAGCAACCAAGGAAAAGAGCCCCACAGGAGCTCTTTGTCCCGCAGTAGGGAAGCAGGACCACATCAGAGAAGATGGTTGTACCTTTTCACGGCTCTTCTCTGAGAAATGAAGCCACACCACCATACCGTGTAGAAGAAGCAGCCGGGAATGGGAGATGGCAACAATCCCTGTCACTGTCACTGGAACGCTGGCCTCTCTGGACAAGCCACCCTTTTGGAAGCCCTCCCCTTATGCCCGTGGTGGTGGCACGGCGCTGTATCCTGCCGGGGCTCTGGCCTCTGCTCTATCCTCCCTCTTGCTCTGCCTCACCTGTTTCTCAGGGGCCTGGATGCCTCTCGCTCTGGCCCAATGTCTTCAACAAAGATGACTTCCCAGTCCGTCAGGGACACACTTCCTGCAGATCCGTGTCATGATGGTATCTCTCTCCAAACGTCTTTCTGCTTCATTGGGCAGGTCTCATGACCCTGGATTTCTTGGCTTCCATACGTGTCTCAGACAGGGAAGCTTCCTTGTTCTCCATGTTTCCCCTCATGGGTGGGTGGACTGCCTAGAATGAGCGCTAGGCGACCGTGACTGGCCTTGTCTTCTAGGACAGGTGGTGTCGCATTTCCTCTGCACTTCCTGTCTCATTCTTGAGGGACATCCTCTCCTCTGCTCCTGGGTGGACTGACTCCCTTGATCTTGTGGCCCAAACGAATGTCAGGGAACCAGAGGGACTGGGCTGGGGCTGGGGCTGGGGCTGGGTCTGTGTCTGGGGCTGGGGCTGGGGCTGGGGCTGGGGCTGGGTGCAGGGGAAGTTGCGTCAGGGCTACCAGGGAGGAGGAGGGTTGGGGGCGGGGCGAATTCTGCAGAAGATTCTTTGCTCCTCTGATAGGCATTGGAAAACCTGGCTTGGGTCAGGCACAGGCCCCCCACCCACCGAGTCCCAGGTGTCCTTTGATTTCCCTTGGCATTGACCGAAAGGTCACTTCTTCCCCCCTTCCACTGGCACATGCCTGGACACCACCGTTTGTTTCGCCGTCTCCCGGTATGCCTCCGGTGACACACGTTCACACCATCTGCTGTGGGATACGCCAGTGCCACGCGTGGTCACATGGTCTCCACCTCGGATTCGCCCCTGTTCCTGCCTGCACGTGTCCTGTAAAGCGCGGTCGGCTTTCCGGAGCCCCAGGGCTTTTAGAAGCGGAGCAGGCCACTGCTCTTTCGAAGGAGGAGGGAGGCAGAGGGCTGATGGATCAGTGAAGTTTCAGCTGACGCTACGCCTTGAGACCTATGGGATCATTCTGCGCTGCAGCGAGGCCCTGCCTGCCTCACCAGATGTGGTGAGCCCAGCCTATCTCACTGGGAGGGGGCCAAAATCGGATCTGAACGGGAGTCCCCAGAACACAGCAGGCGTCCTGAAGCTCCCCTTCCCTCCGTGGAAGTCGGCTCAAGGAGATCCTGAGGGCGGGACTCCTGGGGGTTTGGCCCTGAGACAGGGCACCGGCGGCCCCATCTCCCACGGCGTCCCAAGCTGGACCCCGTATCCACACGCCGCCGCGGCTGCAGCAGGAGCCTCGCTGCAGCCGCGCAGCGGGGGCATTATTTAAAGGGGACGCAGCCTGACTGCCAGGAGCGGAGCGCGAGTCGGTCCAGCCAATGCGCATGCGCGAGGCGCGAGCGGCTTCTGCCGTCACAGTGCTTCCCACGGTTGTCTTAGAAACCCGTCCCTGAGGCTTGGCAGAACAGGAGCCCTCCGTGGCAGTGCTTGGGTGGCGGGGCTCTGAGGCTCCGGTCTGACCTCTCCACGGGGTCGACGGGAACGTCTCCGGATGCCAGGAGTCGCAAAGGGCCGACCAGGATGAGGAAACCCCAGGCGGAGTCCGGGGGAAGCAGCACGGCATCCCAGCCTCAGGCCTGCCCGGACGCTGTTGGGGTGAGTCTCCCCAAAAGTCGTGCCGCCGTCATCTCGAGGACAGGTCGGCCTGCGTGCCCCTGGGCTCTTCTCTCACCCCAGGGTCGTTCTCGTCGAGAGCAGAACCCCGCAGCCTCAGGGGTTGCCTGGGGGGGTGTGTTTCCATGCCTCTGCTGTATGACTCTGTTTCTGTGTGTGTGTGTGTGCGTGTATGTGTGCGCGCGTGTGTGTGTGTCTCCCATCCTCTCTTCTCTCTCTGTCTCTCAGTCTCTGTGTCTTTCTTTCCCTCTCTCTGTCGGTTAGTGTGTGCGTGCCCCTCTGCGTGTGTGTCTTTGGCTGAATGTGCCCTGTGCAGCACAAGGCGATTTCTGGCATGTCGGCCTGTCTTTGCTGAGCCTCTTTCTGCGTCTCTGCCTGGGTCATGAGGCCGGCTGTCAATCGTTTTCGCCGCCGCGGATCCGCTTTGGGTGTGTGAAGGCCTGGCCCACGTGAGGAGATGCATCGGTCCCGGAGCAATTGAAATCTCATCCCCATCATGAGCTGCCTCTTTTCTAAGATCAACATGACCACACAGCAACCAAGGAAAAGAGCCCCACAGGAGCTCTTTGTCCCGCAGTAGGGAAGCAGGACCACATCAGAGAAGATGGTTGTACCTTTTCACGGCTCTTCTCTGAGAAATGAAGCCACACCACCATACCGTGTAGAAGAAGCAGCCGAGAATGGGAGATGGCAACAATCCCTGTCACTGTCACTGGAACGCTGGCCTCTCTGGACAAGCCACCCTTTTGGAAGCCCTCCCCTTATGCCCGTGGTGGTGGCACGGCGCTGTATCCTGCCGGGGCTCTGGCCTCTGCTCTATCCTCCCTCTTGCTCTGCCTCACCTGTTTCTCAGGGGCCTGGATGCCTCTCGCTCTGGCCCAATGTCTTCAACAAAGATGACTTCCCAGTCCGTCAGGGACACATTTCCTGCAGATCCGTGTCATGATGGTATCTCTCTCCAAACGTCTTTCTGCTTCATTGGGCAGGTCTCATGACCCTGGATTTCTTGGCTTCCATACGTGTCTCAGACAGGGAAGCTTCCTTGTTCTCCATGTTTCCCCTCATGGGTGGGTGGACTGCCTAGAATGAGCGCTAGGCGACCGTGACTGGCCTTGTCTTCTAGGACAGGTGGTGTCGCATTTCCTCTGCACTTCCTGTCTCATTCTTGAGGGACATCCTCTCCTCTGCTCCTGGGTGGACTGACTCCCTTGATCTTGTGGCCCAAACGAATGTCAGGGAACCAGAGGGACTGGGCTGGGGCTGGGGCTGGGGCTGGGTCTGTGTCTGGGGCTGGGGCTGGGGCTGGGGCTGGGGCTGGGTGCAGGGGAAGTTGCGTCAGGGCTACCAGGGAGGAGGAGGGTTGGGGGCGGGGCGAATTCTGCAGAAGATTCTTTGCTCCTCTGATAGGCATTGGAAAACCTGGCTTGGGTCAGGCACAGGCCCCCCACCCACCGAGTCCCAGGTGTCCTTTGATTTCCCTTGGCATTGACCGAAAGGTCACTTCTTCCCCCCTTCCACTGGCACATGCCTGGACACCACCGTTTGTTTCGCCGTCTCCCGGTATGCCTCCGGTGACACACGTTCACACCATCTGCTGTGGGATACGCCAGTGCCACGCGTGGTCACATGGTCTCCACCTCGGATTCGCCCCTGTTCCTGCCTGCACGTGTCCTGTAAAGCGCGGTCGGCTTTCCGGAGCCCCAGGGCTTTTAGAAGCGGAGCAGGCCACTGCTCTTTCGAAGGAGGAGGGAGGCAGAGGGCTGATGGATCAGTGAAGTTTCAGCTGACGCTACGCCTTGAGACCTATGGGATCATTCTGCGCTGCAGCGAGGCCCTGCCTGCCTCACCAGATGTGGTGAGCCCAGCCTATCTCACTGGGAGGGGGCCAAAATCGGATCTGAACGGGAGTCCCCAGAACACAGCAGGCGTCCTGAAGCTCCCCTTCCCTCCGTGGAAGTCGGCTCAAGGAGATCCTGAGGGCGGGACTCCTGGGGGTTTGGCCCTGAGACAGGGCACCGGCGGCCCCATCTCCCACGGCGTCCCAAGCTGGACCCCGTATCCACACGCCGCCGCGGCTGCAGCAGGAGCCTCGCTGCAGCCGCGCAGCGGGGGCATTATTTAAAGGGGACGCAGCCTGACTGCCAGGAGCGGAGCGCGAGTCGGTCCAGCCAATGCGCATGCGCGAGGCGCGAGCGGCTTCTGCCGTCACAGTGCTTCCCACGGTTGTCTTAGAAACCCGTCCCTGAGGCTTGGCAGAACAGGAGCCCTCCGTGGCAGTGCTTGGGTGGCGGGGCTCTGAGGCTCCGGTCTGACCTCTCCACGGGGTCGACGGGAACGTCTCCGGATGCCAGGAGTCGCAAAGGGCCGACCAGGATGAGGAAACCCCAGGCGGAGTCCGGGGGAAGCAGCACGGCATCCCAGCCTCAGGCCTGCCCGGACGCTGTTGGGGTGAGTCTCCCCAAAAGTCGTGCCGCCGTCATCTCGAGGACAGGTCGGCCTGCGTGCCCCTGGGCTCTTCTCTCACCCCAGGGTCGTTCTCGTCGAGAGCAGAACCCCGCAGCCTCAGGGGTTGCCTGGGGGGGTGTGTTTCCATGCCTCTGCTGTATGACTCTGTTTCTGTGTGTGTGTGTGTGCGTGTATGTGTGCGCGCGTGTGTGTGTGTCTCCCATCCTCTCTTCTCTCTCTGTCTCTCAGTCTCTGTGTCTTTCTTTCCCTCTCTCTGTCGGTTATTGTGTGCGTGCCCCTCTGCGTGTGTGTCTTTGGCTGAATGTGCCCTGTGCAGCACAAGGCGATTTCTGGCATGTCGGCCTGTCTTTGCTGAGCCTCTTTCTGCGTCTCTGCCTGGGTCATGAGGCCGGCTGTCAATCGTTTTCGCCGCCGCGGATCCGCTTTGGGTGTGTGAAGGCCTGGCCCACGTGAGGAGATGCATCGGTCCCGGAGCAATTGAAATCTCATCCCCATCATGAGCTGCCTCTTTTCTAAGATCAACATGACCACACAGCAACCAAGGAAAAGAGCCCCACAGGAGCTCTTTGTCCCGCAGTAGGGAAGCAGGACCACATCAGAGAAGATGGTTGTACCTTTTCACGGCTCTTCTCTGAGAAATGAAGCCACACCACCATACCGTGTAGAAGAAGCAGCCGGGAATGGGAGATGGCAACAATCCCTGTCACTGTCACTGGAACGCTGGCCTCTCTGGACAAGCCACCCTTTTGGAAGCCCTCCCCTTATGCCCGTGGTGGTGGCACGGCGCTGTATCCTGCCGGGGCTCTGGCCTCTGCTCTATCCTCCCTCTTGCTCTGCCTCACCTGTTTCTCAGGGGCCTGGATGCCTCTCGCTCTGGCCCAATGTCTTCAACAAAGATGACTTCCCAGTCCGTCAGGGACACATTTCCTGCAGATCCGTGTCATGATGGTATCTCTCTCCAAACGTCTTTCTGCTTCATTGGGCAGGTCTCATGACCCTGGATTTCTTGGCTTCCATACGTGTCTCAGACAGGGAAGCTTCCTTGTTCTCCATGTTTCCCCTCATGGGTGGGTGGACTGCCTAGAATGAGCGCTAGGCGACCGTGACTGGCCTTGTCTTCTAGGACAGGTGGTGTCGCATTTCCTCTGCACTTCCTGTCTCATTCTTGAGGGACATCCTCTCCTCTGCTCCTGGGTGGACTGACTCCCTTGATCTTGTGGCCCAAACGAATGTCAGGGAACCAGAGGGACTGGGCTGGGGCTGGGGCTGGGGCTGGGTCTGTGTCTGGGGCTGGGGCTGGGGCTGGGGCTGGGGCTGGGTGCAGGGGAAGTTGCGTCAGGGCTACCAGGGAGGAGGAGGGTTGGGGGCGGGGCGAATTCTGCAGAAGATTCTTTGCTCCTCTGATAGGCATTGGAAAACCTGGCTTGGGTCAGGCACAGGCCCCCCACCCACCGAGTCCCAGGTGTCCTTTGATTTCCCTTGGCATTGACCGAAAGGTCACTTCTTCCCCCCTTCCACTGGCACATGCCTGGACACCACCGTTTGTTTCGCCGTCTCCCGGTATGCCTCCGGTGACACACGTTCACACCATCTGCTGTGGGATACGCCAGTGCCACGCGTGGTCACATGGTCTCCACCTCGGATTCGCCCCTGTTCCTGCCTGCACGTGTCCTGTAAAGCGCGGTCGGCTTTCCGGAGCCCCAGGGCTTTTAGAAGCGGAGCAGGCCACTGCTCTTTCGAAGGAGGAGGGAGGCAGAGGGCTGATGGATCAGTGAAGTTTCAGCTGACGCTACGCCTTGAGACCTATGGGATCATTCTGCGCTGCAGCGAGGCCCTGCCTGCCTCACCAGATGTGGTGAGCCCAGCCTATCTCACTGGGAGGGGGCCAAAATCGGATCTGAACGGGAGTCCCCAGAACACAGCAGGCGTCCTGAAGCTCCCCTTCCCTCCGTGGAAGTCGGCTCAAGGAGATCCTGAGGGCGGGACTCCTGGGGGTTTGGCCCTGAGACAGGGCACCGGCGGCCCCATCTCCCACGGCGTCCCAAGCTGGACCCCGTATCCACACGCCGCCGCGGCTGCAGCAGGAGCCTCGCTGCAGCCGCGCAGCGGGGGCATTATTTAAAGGGGACGCAGCCTGACTGCCAGGAGCGGAGCGCGAGTCGGTCCAGCCAATGCGCATGCGCGAGGCGCGAGCGGCTTCTGCCGTCACAGTGCTTCCCACGGTTGTCTTAGAAACCCGTCCCTGAGGCTTGGCAGAACAGGAGCCCTCCGTGGCAGTGCTTGGGTGGCGGGGCTCTGAGGCTCCGGTCTGACCTCTCCACGGGGTCGACGGGAACGTCTCCGGATGCCAGGAGTCGCAAAGGGCCGACCAGGATGAGGAAACCCCAGGCGGAGTCCGGGGGAAGCAGCACGGCATCCCAGCCTCAGGCCTGCCCGGACGCTGTTGGGGTGAGTCTCCCCAAAAGTCGTGCCGCCGTCATCTCGAGGACAGGTCGGCCTGCGTGCCCCTGGGCTCTTCTCTCACCCCAGGGTCGTTCTCGTCGAGAGCAGAACCCCGCAGCCTCAGGGGTTGCCTGGGGGGGTGTGTTTCCATGCCTCTGCTGTATGACTCTGTTTCTGTGTGTGTGTGTGTGCGTGTATGTGTGCGCGCGTGTGTGTGTGTCTCCCATCCTCTCTTCTCTCTCTGTCTCTCAGTCTCTGTGTCTTTCTTTCCCTCTCTCTGTCGGTTATTGTGTGCGTGCCCCTCTGCGTGTGTGTCTTTGGCTGAATGTGCCCTGTGCAGCACAAGGCGATTTCTGGCATGTCGGCCTGTCTTTGCTGAGCCTCTTTCTGCGTCTCTGCCTGGGTCATGAGGCCGGCTGTCAATCGTTTTCGCCGCCGCGGATCCGCTTTGGGTGTGTGAAGGCCTGGCCCACGTGAGGAGATGCATCGGTCCCGGAGCAATTGAAATCTCATCCCCATCATGAGCTGCCTCTTTTCTAAGATCAACATGACCACACAGCAACCAAGGAAAAGAGCCCCACAGGAGCTCTTTGTCCCGCAGTAGGGAAGCAGGACCACATCAGAGAAGATGGTTGTACCTTTTCACGGCTCTTCTCTGAGAAATGAAGCCACACCACCATACCGTGTAGAAGAAGCAGCCGGGAATGGGAGATGGCAACAATCCCTGTCACTGTCACTGGAACGCTGGCCTCTCTGGACAAGCCACCCTTTTGGAAGCCCTCCCCTTATGCCCGTGGTGGTGGCACGGCGCTGTATCCTGCCGGGGCTCTGGCCTCTGCTCTATCCTCCCTCTTGCTCTGCCTCACCTGTTTCTCAGGGGCCTGGATGCCTCTCGCTCTGGCCCAATGTCTTCAACAAAGATGACTTCCCAGTCCGTCAGGGACACACTTCCTGCAGATCCGTGTCATGATGGTATCTCTCTCCAAACGTCTTTCTGCTTCATTGGGCAGGTCTCATGACCCTGGATTTCTTGGCTTCCATACGTGTCTCAGACAGGGAAGCTTCCTTGTTCTCCATGTTTCCCCTCATGGGTGGGTGGACTGCCTAGAATGAGCGCTAGGCGACCGTGACTGGCCTTGTCTTCTAGGACAGGTGGTGTCGCATTTCCTCTGCACTTCCTGTCTCATTCTTGAGGGACATCCTCTCCTCTGCTCCTGGGTGGACTGACTCCCTTGATCTTGTGGCCCAAACGAATGTCAGGGAACCAGAGGGACTGGGCTGGGGCTGGGGCTGGGGCTGGGTCTGTGTCTGGGGCTGGGGCTGGGGCTGGGGCTGGGGCTGGGTGCAGGGGAAGTTGCGTCAGGGCTACCAGGGAGGAGGAGGGTTGGGGGCGGGGCGAATTCTGCAGAAGATTCTTTGCTCCTCTGATAGGCATTGGAAAACCTGGCTTGGGTCAGGCACAGGCCCCCCACCCACCGAGTCCCAGGTGTCCTTTGATTTCCCTTGGCATTGACCGAAAGGTCACTTGTTCCCCCCTTCCACTGGCACATGCCTGGACACCACCGTTTGTTTCGCCGTCTCCCGGTATGCCTCCGGTGACACACGTTCACACCATCTGCTGTGGGATACGCCAGTGCCACGCGTGGTCACATGGTCTCCACCTCGGATTCGCCCCTGTTCCTGCCTGCACGTGTCCTGTAAAGCGCGGTCGGCTTTCCGGAGCCCCAGGGCTTTTAGAAGCGGAGCAGGCCACTGCTCTTTCGAAGGAGGAGGGAGGCAGAGGGCTGATGGATCAGTGAAGTTTCAGCTGACGCTACGCCTTGAGACCTATGGGATCATTCTGCGCTGCAGCGAGGCCCTGCCTGCCTCACCAGATGTGGTGAGCCCAGCCTATCTCACTGGGAGGGGGCCAAAATCGGATCTGAACGGGAGTCCCCAGAACACAGCAGGCGTCCTGAAGCTCCCCTTCCCTCCGTGGAAGTCGGCTCAAGGAGATCCTGAGGGCGGGACTCCTGGGGGTTTGGCCCTGAGACAGGGCACCGGCGGCCCCATCTCCCACGGCGTCCCAAGCTGGACCCCGTATCCACACGCCGCCGCGGCTGCAGCAGGAGCCTCGCTGCAGCCGCGCAGCGGGGGCATTATTTAAAGGGGACGCAGCCTGACTGCCAGGAGCGGAGCGCGAGTCGGTCCAGCCAATGCGCATGCGCGAGGCGCGAGCGGCTTCTGCCGTCACAGTGCTTCCCACGGTTGTCTTAGAAACCCGTCCCTGAGGCTTGGCAGAACAGGAGCCCTCCGTGGCAGTGCTTGGGTGGCGGGGCTCTGAGGCTCCGGTCTGACCTCTCCACGGGGTCGACGGGAACGTCTCCGGATGCCAGGAGTCGCAAAGGGCCGACCAGGATGAGGAAACCCCAGGCGGAGTCCGGGGGAAGCAGCACGGCATCCCAGCCTCAGGCCTGCCCGGACGCTGTTGGGGTGAGTCTCCCCAAAAGTCGTGCCGCCGTCATCTCGAGGACAGGTCGGCCTGCGTGCCCCTGGGCTCTTCTCTCACCCCAGGGTCGTTCTCGTCGAGAGCAGAACCCCGCAGCCTCAGGGGTTGCCTGGGGGGGTGTGTTTCCATGCCTCTGCTGTATGACTCTGTTTCTGTGTGTGTGTGTGTGCGTGTATGTGTGCGCGCGTGTGTGTGTGTCTCCCATCCTCTCTTCTCTCTCTGTCTCTCAGTCTCTGTGTCTTTCTTTCCCTCTCTCTGTCGGTTAGTGTGTGCGTGCCCCTCTGCGTGTGTGTCTTTGGCTGAATGTGCCCTGTGCAGCACAAGGCGATTTCTGGCATGTCGGCCTGTCTTTGCTGAGCCTCTTTCTGCGTCTCTGCCTGGGTCATGAGGCCGGCTGTCAATCGTTTTCGCCGCCGCGGATCCGCTTTGGGTGTGTGAAGGCCTGGCCCACGTGAGGAGATGCATCGGTCCCGGAGCAATTGAAATCTCATCCCCATCATGAGCTGCCTCTTTTCTAAGATCAACATGACCACACAGCAACCAAGGAAAAGAGCCCCACAGGAGCTCTTTGTCCCGCAGTAGGGAAGCAGGACCACATCAGAGAAGATGGTTGTACCTTTTCACGGCTCTTCTCTGAGAAATGAAGCCACACCACCATACCGTGTAGAAGAAGCAGCCGGGAATGGGAGATGGCAACAATCCCTGTCACTGTCACTGGAACGCTGGCCTCTCTGGACAAGCCACCCTTTTGGAAGCCCTCCCCTTATGCCCGTGGTGGTGGCACGGCGCTGTATCCTGCCGGGGCTCTGGCCTCTGCTCTATCCTCCCTCTTGCTCTGCCTCACCTGTTTCTCAGGGGCCTGGATGCCTCTCGCTCTGGCCCAATGTCTTCAACAAAGATGACTTCCCAGTCCGTCAGGGACACACTTCCTGCAGATCCGTGTCATGATGGTATCTCTCTCCAAACGTCTTTCTGCTTCATTGGGCAGGTCTCATGACCCTGGATTTCTTGGCTTCCATACGTGTCTCAGACAGGGAAGCTTCCTTGTTCTCCATGTTTCCCCTCATGGGTGGGTGGACTGCCTAGAATGAGCGCTAGGCGACCGTGACTGGCCTTGTCTTCTAGGACAGGTGGTGTCGCATTTCCTCTGCACTTCCTGTCTCATTCTTGAGGGACATCCTCTCCTCTGCTCCTGGGTGGACTGACTCCCTTGATCTTGTGGCCCAAACGAATGTCAGGGAACCAGAGGGACTGGGCTGGGGCTGGGGCTGGGGCTGGGTCTGTGTCTGGGGCTGGGGCTGGGGCTGGGGCTGGGGCTGGGTGCAGGGGAAGTTGCGTCAGGGCTACCAGGGAGGAGGAGGGTTGGGGGCGGGGCGAATTCTGCAGAAGATTCTTTGCTCCTCTGATAGGCATTGGAAAACCTGGCTTGGGTCAGGCACAGGCCCCCCACCCACCGAGTCCCAGGTGTCCTTTGATTTCCCTTGGCATTGACCGAAAGGTCACTTCTTCCCCCCTTCCACTGGCACATGCCTGGACACCACCGTTTGTTTCGCCGTCTCCCGGTATGCCTCCGGTGACACACGTTCACACCATCTGCTGTGGGATACGCCAGTGCCACGCGTGGTCACATGGTCTCCACCTCGGATTCGCCCCTGTTCCTGCCTGCACGTGTCCTGTAAAGCGCGGTCGGCTTTCCGGAGCCCCAGGGCTTTTAGAAGCGGAGCAGGCCACTGCTCTTTCGAAGGAGGAGGGAGGCAGAGGGCTGATGGATCAGTGAAGTTTCAGCTGACGCTACGCCTTGAGACCTATGGGATCATTCTGCGCTGCAGCGAGGCCCTGCCTGCCTCACCAGATGTGGTGAGCCCAGCCTATCTCACTGGGAGGGGGCCAAAATCGGATCTGAACGGGAGTCCCCAGAACACAGCAGGCGTCCTGAAGCTCCCCTTCCCTCCGTGGAAGTCGGCTCAAGGAGATCCTGAGGGCGGGACTCCTGGGGGTTTGGCCCTGAGACAGGGCACCGGCGGCCCCATCTCCCACGGCGTCCCAAGCTGGACCCCGTATCCACACGCCGCCGCGGCTGCAGCAGGAGCCTCGCTGCAGCCGCGCAGCGGGGGCATTATTTAAAGGGGACGCAGCCTGACTGCCAGGAGCGGAGCGCGAGTCGGTCCAGCCAATGCGCATGCGCGAGGCGCGAGCGGCTTCTGCCGTCACAGTGCTTCCCACGGTTGTCTTAGAAACCCGTCCCTGAGGCTTGGCAGAACAGGAGCCCTCCGTGGCAGTGCTTGGGTGGCGGGGCTCTGAGGCTCCGGTCTGACCTCTCCACGGGGTCGACGGGAACGTCTCCGGATGCCAGGAGTCGCAAAGGGCCGACCAGGATGAGGAAACCCCAGGCGGAGTCCGGGGGAAGCAGCACGGCATCCCAGCCTCAGGCCTGCCCGGACGCTGTTGGGGTGAGTCTCCCCAAAAGTCGTGCCGCCGTCATCTCGAGGACAGGTCGGCCTGCGTGCCCCTGGGCTCTTCTCTCACCCCAGGGTCGTTCTCGTCGAGAGCAGAACCCCGCAGCCTCAGGGGTTGCCTGGGGGGGTGTGTTTCCATGCCTCTGCTGTATGACTCTGTTTCTGTGTGTGTGTGTGTGTGCGTGTATGTGTGCGCGCGTGTGTGTGTGTCTCCCATCCTCTCTTCTCTCTCTGTCTCTCAGTCTCTGTGTCTTTCTTTCCCTCTCTCTGTCGGTTAGTGTGTGCGTGCCCCTCTGCGTGTGTGTCTTTGGCTGAATGTGCCCTGTGCAGCACAAGGCGATTTCTGGCATGTCGGCCTGTCTTTGCTGAGCCTCTTTCTGCGTCTCTGCCTGGGTCATGAGGCCGGCTGTCAATCGTTTTCGCCGCCGCGGATCCGCTTTGGGTGTGTGAAGGCCTGGCCCACGTGAGGAGATGCATCGGTCCCGGAGCAATTGAAATCTCATCCCCATCATGAGCTGCCTCTTTTCTAAGATCAACATGACCACACAGCAACCAAGGAAAAGAGCCCCACAGGAGCTCTTTGTCCCGCAGTAGGGAAGCAGGACCACATCAGAGAAGATGGTTGTACCTTTTCACGGCTCTTCTCTGAGAAATGAAGCCACACCACCATACCGTGTAGAAGAAGCAGCCGGGAATGGGAGATGGCAACAATCCCTGTCACTGTCACTGGAACGCTGGCCTCTCTGGACAAGCCACCCTTTTGGAAGCCCTCCCCTTATGCCCGTGGTGGTGGCACGGCGCTGTATCCTGCCGGGGCTCTGGCCTCTGCTCTATCCTCCCTCTTGCTCTGCCTCACCTGTTTCTCAGGGGCCTGGATGCCTCTCGCTCTGGCCCAATGTCTTCAACAAAGATGACTTCCCAGTCCGTCAGGGACACACTTCCTGCAGATCCGTGTCATGATGGTATCTCTCTCCAAACGTCTTTCTGCTTCATTGGGCAGGTCTCATGACCCTGGATTTCTTGGCTTCCATACGTGTCTCAGACAGGGAAGCTTCCTTGTTCTCCATGTTTCCCCTCATGGGTGGGTGGACTGCCTAGAATGAGCGCTAGGCGACCGTGACTGGCCTTGTCTTCTAGGACAGGTGGTGTCGCATTTCCTCTGCACTTCCTGTCTCATTCTTGAGGGACATCCTCTCCTCTGCTCCTGGGTGGACTGACTCCCTTGATCTTGTGGCCCAAACGAATGTCAGGGAACCAGAGGGACTGGGCTGGGGCTGGGGCTGGGGCTGGGTCTGTGTCTGGGGCTGGGGCTGGGGCTGGGGCTGGGGCTGGGTGCAGGGGAAGTTGCGTCAGGGCTACCAGGGAGGAGGAGGGTTGGGGGCGGGGCGAATTCTGCAGAAGATTCTTTGCTCCTCTGATAGGCATTGGAAAACCTGGCTTGGGTCAGGCACAGGCCCCCCACCCACCGAGTCCCAGGTGTCCTTTGATTTCCCTTGGCATTGACCGAAAGGTCACTTGTTCCCCCCTTCCACTGGCACATGCCTGGACACCACCGTTTGTTTCGCCGTCTCCCGGTATGCCTCCGGTGACACACGTTCACACCATCTGCTGTGGGATACGCCAGTGCCACGCGTGGTCACATGGTCTCCACCTCGGATTCGCCCCTGTTCCTGCCTGCACGTGTCCTGTAAAGCGCGGTCGGCTTTCCGGAGCCCCAGGGCTTTTAGAAGCGGAGCAGGCCACTGCTCTTTCGAAGGAGGAGGGAGGCAGAGGGCTGATGGATCAGTGAAGTTTCAGCTGACGCTACGCCTTGAGACCTATGGGATCATTCTGCGCTGCAGCGAGGCCCTGCCTGCCTCACCAGATGTGGTGAGCCCAGCCTATCTCACTGGGAGGGGGCCAAAATCGGATCTGAACGGGAGTCCCCAGAACACAGCAGGCGTCCTGAAGCTCCCCTTCCCTCCGTGGAAGTCGGCTCAAGGAGATCCTGAGGGCGGGACTCCTGGGGGTTTGGCCCTGAGACAGGGCACCGGCGGCCCCATCTCCCACGGCGTCCCAAGCTGGACCCCGTATCCACACGCCGCCGCGGCTGCAGCAGGAGCCTCGCTGCAGCCGCGCAGCGGGGGCATTATTTAAAGGGGACGCAGCCTGACTGCCAGGAGCGGAGCGCGAGTCGGTCCAGCCAATGCGCATGCGCGAGGCGCGAGCGGCTTCTGCCGTCACAGTGCTTCCCACGGTTGTCTTAGAAACCCGTCCCTGAGGCTTGGCAGAACAGGAGCCCTCCGTGGCAGTGCTTGGGTGGCGGGGCTCTGAGGCTCCGGTCTGACCTCTCCACGGGGTCGACGGGAACGTCTCCGGATGCCAGGAGTCGCAAAGGGCCGACCAGGATGAGGAAACCCCAGGCGGAGTCCGGGGGAAGCAGCACGGCATCCCAGCCTCAGGCCTGCCCGGACGCTGTTGGGGTGAGTCTCCCCAAAAG
This sequence comes from Pongo pygmaeus, assembly GCF_028885625.2. Taxonomy (NCBI): domain Eukaryota; kingdom Metazoa; phylum Chordata; class Mammalia; order Primates; family Hominidae; genus Pongo; species Pongo pygmaeus. The sequence continues at coordinate 29,292,832 of NC_072392.2, read as the reverse complement.
TCGTGCCGCCGTCATCTCGAGGACAGGTCGGCCTGCGTGCCCCTGGGCTCTTCTCTCACCCCAGGGTCGTTCTCGTCGAGAGCAGAACCCCGCAGCCTCAGGGGTTGCCTGGGGGGGTGTGTTTCCATGCCTCTGCTGTATGACTCTGTTTCTGTGTGTGTGTGTGTGCGTGTATGTGTGCGCGCGTGTGTGTGTGTCTCCCATCCTCTCTTCTCTCTCTGTCTCTCAGTCTCTGTGTCTTTCTTTCCCTCTCTCTGTCGGTTAGTGTGTGCGTGCCCCTCTGCGTGTGTGTCTTTGGCTGAATGTGCCCTGTGCAGCACAAGGCGATTTCTGGCATGTCGGCCTGTCTTTGCTGAGCCTCTTTCTGCGTCTCTGCCTGGGTCATGAGGCCGGCTGTCAATCGTTTTCGCCGCCGCGGATCCGCTTTGGGTGTGTGAAGGCCTGGCCCACGTGAGGAGATGCATCGGTCCCGGAGCAATTGAGATCTCATCCCCATCATGAGCTGCCTCTTTTCTAAGATCAACATGACCACACAGCAACCAAGGAAAAGAGCCCCACAGGAGCTCTTTGTCCCGCAGTAGGGAAGCAGGACCACATCAGAGAAGATGGTTGTACCTTTTCACGGCTCTTCTCTGAGAAATGAAGCCACACCACCATACCGTGTAGAAGAAGCAGCCGGGAATGGGAGATGGCAACAATCCCTGTCACTGTCACTGGAACGCTGGCCTCTCTGGACAAGCCACCCTTTTGGAAGCCCTCCCCTTATGCCCGTGGTGGTGGCACGGCGCTGTATCCTGCCGGGGCTCTGGCCTCTGCTCTATCCTCCCTCTTGCTCTGCCTCACCTGTTTCTCAGGGGCCTGGATGCCTCTCGCTCTGGCCCAATGTCTTCAACAAAGATGACTTCCCAGTCCGTCAGGGACACACTTCCTGCAGATCCGTGTCATGATGGTATCTCTCTCCAAACGTCTTTCTGCTTCATTGGGCAGGTCTCATGACCCTGGATTTCTTGGCTTCCATACGTGTCTCAGACAGGGAAGCTTCCTTGTTCTCCATGTTTCCCCTCATGGGTGGGTGGACTGCCTAGAATGAGCGCTAGGCGACCGTGACTGGCCTTGTCTTCTAGGACAGGTGGTGTCGCATTTCCTCTGCACTTCCTGTCTCATTCTTGAGGGACATCCTCTCCTCTGCTCCTGGGTGGACTGACTCCCTTGATCTTGTGGCCCAAACGAATGTCAGGGAACCAGAGGGACTGGGCTGGGGCTGGGGCTGGGGCTGGGTCTGTGTCTGGGGCTGGGGCTGGGGCTGGGGCTGGGGCTGGGTGCAGGGGAAGTTGCGTCAGGGCTACCAGGGAGGAGGAGGGTTGGGGGCGGGGCGAATTCTGCAGAAGATTCTTTGCTCCTCTGATAGGCATTGGAAAACCTGGCTTGGGTCAGGCACAGGCCCCCCACCCACCGAGTCCCAGGTGTCCTTTGATTTCCCTTGGCATTGACCGAAAGGTCACTTGTTCCCCCCTTCCACTGGCACATGCCTGGACACCACCGTTTGTTTCGCCGTCTCCCGGTATGCCTCCGGTGACACACGTTCACACCATCTGCTGTGGGATACGCCAGTGCCACGCGTGGTCACATGGTCTCCACCTCGGATTCGCCCCTGTTCCTGCCTGCACGTGTCCTGTAAAGCGCGGTCAGCTTTCCGGAGCCCCAGGGCTTTTAGAAGCGGAGCAGGCCACTGCTCTTTCGAAGGAGGAGGGAGGCAGAGGGCTGATGGATCAGTGAAGTTTCAGCTGACGCTACGCCTTGAGACCTATGGGATCATTCTGCGCTGCAGCGAGGCCCTGCCTGCCTCACCAGATGTGGTGAGCCCAGCCTATCTCACTGGGAGGGGGCCAAAATCGGATCTGAACGGGAGTCCCCAGAACACAGCAGGCGTCCTGAAGCTCCCCTTCCCTCCGTGGAAGTCGGCTCAAGGAGATCCTGAGGGCGGGACTCCTGGGGGTTTGGCCCTGAGACAGGGCACCGGCGGCCCCATCTCCCACGGCGTCCCAAGCTGGACCCCGTATCCACACGCCGCCGCGGCTGCAGCAGGAGCCTCGCTGCAGCCGCGCAGCGGGGGCATTATTTAAAGGGGACGCAGCCTGACTGCCAGGAGCGGAGCGCGAGTCGGTCCAGCCAATGCGCATGCGCGAGGCGCGAGCGGCTTCTGCCGTCACAGTGCTTCCCACGGTTGTCTTAGAAACCCGTCCCTGAGGCTTGGCAGAACAGGAGCCCTCCGTGGCAGTGCTTGGGTGGCGGGGCTCTGAGGCTCCGGTCTGACCTCTCCACGGGGTCGACGGGAACGTCTCCGGATGCCAGGAGTCGCAAAGGGCCGACCAGGATGAGGAAACCCCAGGCGGAGTCCGGGGGAAGCAGCACGGCATCCCAGCCTCAGGCCTGCCCGGACGCTGTTGGGGTGAGTCTCCCCAAAAGTCGTGCCGCCGTCATCTCGAGGACAGGTCGGCCTGCGTGCCCCTGGGCTCTTCTCTCACCCCAGGGTCGTTCTCGTCGAGAGCAGAACCCCGCAGCCTCAGGGGTTGCCTGGGGGGGTGTGTTTCCATGCCTCTGCTGTATGACTCTGTTTCTGTGTGTGTGTGTGTGTGCGTGTATGTGTGCGCGCGTGTGTGTGTGTCTCCCATCCTCTCTTCTCTCTCTGTCTCTCAGTCTCTGTGTCTTTCTTTCCCTCTCTCTGTCGGTTAGTGTGTGCGTGCCCCTCTGCGTGTGTGTCTTTGGCTGAATGTGCCCTGTGCAGCACAAGGCGATTTCTGGCATGTCGGCCTGTCTTTGCTGAGCCTCTTTCTGCGTCTCTGCCTGGGTCATGAGGCCGGCTGTCAATCGTTTTCGCCGCCGCGGATCCGCTTTGGGTGTGTGAAGGCCTGGCCCACGTGAGGAGATGCATCGGTCCCGGAGCAATTGAAATCTCATCCCCATCATGAGCTGCCTCTTTTCTAAGATCAACATGACCACACAGCAACCAAGGAAAAGAGCCCCACAGGAGCTCTTTGTCCCGCAGTAGGGAAGCAGGACCACATCAGAGAAGATGGTTGTACCTTTTCACGGCTCTTCTCTGAGAAATGAAGCCACACCACCATACCGTGTAGAAGAAGCAGCCGGGAATGGGAGATGGCAACAATCCCTGTCACTGTCACTGGAACGCTGGCCTCTCTGGACAAGCCACCCTTTTGGAAGCCCTCCCCTTATGCCCGTGGTGGTGGCACGGTGCTGTATCCTGCCGGGGCTCTGGCCTCTGCTCTATCCTCCCTCTTGCTCTGCCTCACCTGTTTCTCAGGGGCCTGGATGCCTCTCGCTCTGGCCCAATGTCTTCAACAAAGATGACTTCCCAGTCCGTCAGGGACACACTTCCTGCAGATCCGTGTCATGATGGTATCTCTCTCCAAACGTCTTTCTGCTTCATTGGGCAGGTCTCATGACCCTGGATTTCTTGGCTTCCATACGTGTCTCAGACAGGGAAGCTTCCTTGTTCTCCATGTTTCCCCTCATGGGTGGGTGGACTGCCTAGAATGAGCGCTAGGCGACCGTGACTGGCCTTGTCTTCTAGGACAGGTGGTGTCGCATTTCCTCTGCACTTCCTGTCTCATTCTTGAGGGACATCCTCTCCTCTGCTCCTGGGTGGACTGACTCCCTTGATCTTGTGGCCCAAACGAATGTCAGGGAACCAGAGGGACTGGGCTGGGGCTGGGGCTGGGGCTGGGTCTGTGTCTGGGGCTGTGGCTGGGGCTGGGGCTGGGGCTGGGTGCAGGGGAAGTTGCGTCAGGGCTACCAGGGAGGAGGAGGGTTGGGGGCGGGGCGAATTCTGCAGAAGATTCTTTGCTCCTCTGATAGGCATTGGAAAACCTGGCTTGGGTCAGGCACAGGCCCCCCACCCACCGAGTCCCAGGTGTCCTTTGATTTCCCTTGGCATTGACCGAAAGGTCACTTCTTCCCCCCTTCCACTGGCACATGCCTGGACACCACCGTTTGTTTCGCCGTCTCCCGGTATGCCTCCGGTGACACACGTTCACACCATCTGCTGTGGGATACGCCAGTGCCACGCGTGGTCACATGGTCTCCACCTCGGATTCGCCCCTGTTCCTGCCTGCACGTGTCCTGTAAAGCGCGGTCGGCTTTCCGGAGCCCCAGGGCTTTTAGAAGCGGAGCAGGCCACTGCTCTTTCGAAGGAGGAGGGAGGCAGAGGGCTGATGGATCAGTGAAGTTTCAGCTGACGCTACGCCTTGAGACCTATGGGATCATTCTGCGCTGCAGCGAGGCCCTGCCTGCCTCACCAGATGTGGTGAGCCCAGCCTATCTCACTGGGAGGGGGCCAAAATCGGATCTGAACGGGAGTCCCCAGAACACAGCAGGCGTCCTGAAGCTCCCCTTCCCTCCGTGGAAGTCGGCTCAAGGAGATCCTGAGGGCGGGACTCCTGGGGGTTTGGCCCTGAGACAGGGCACCGGCGGCCCCATCTCCCACGGCATCCCAAGCTGGACCCCGTATCCACACGCCGCCGCGGCTGCAGCAGGAGCCTCGCTGCAGCCGCGCAGCGGGGGCATTATTTAAAGGGGACGCAGCCTGACTGCCAGGAGCGGAGCGCGAGTCGGTCCAGCCAATGCGCATGCGCGAGGCGCGAGCGGCTTCTGCCGTCACAGTGCTTCCCACGGTTGTCTTAGAAACCCGTCCCTGAGGCTTGGCAGAACAGGAGCCCTCCGTGGCAGTGCTTGGGTGGCGGGGCTCTGAGGCTCCGGTCTGACCTCTCCACGGGGTCGACGGGAACGTCTCCGGATGCCAGGAGTCGCAAAGGGCCGACCAGGATGAGGAAACCCCAGGCGGAGTCCGGGGGAAGCAGCACGGCATCCCAGCCTCAGGCCTGCCCGGACGCTGTTGGGGTGAGTCTCCCCAAAAGTCGTGCCGCCGTCATCTCGAGGACAGGTCGGCCTGCGTGCCCCTGGGCTCTTCTCTCACCCCAGGGTCGTTCTCGTCGAGAGCAGAACCCCGCAGCCTCAGGGGTTGCCTGGGGGGGTGTGTTTCCATGCCTCTGCTGTATGACTCTGTTTCTGTGTGTGTGTGTGTGTGCGTGTATGTGTGCGCGCGTGTGTGTGTGTCTCCCATCCTCTCTTCTCTCTCTGTCTCTCAGTCTCTGTGTCTTTCTTTCCCTCTCTCTGTCGGTTAGTGTGTGCGTGCCCCTCTGCGTGTGTGTCTTTGGCTGAATGTGCCCTGTGCAGCACAAGGCGATTTCTGGCATGTCGGCCTGTCTTTGCTGAGCCTCTTTCTGCGTCTCTGCCTGGGTCATGAGGCCGGCTGTCAATCGTTTTCGCCGCCGCGGATCCGCTTTGGGTGTGTGAAGGCCTGGCCCACGTGAGGAGATGCATCGGTCCCGGAGCAATTGAAATCTCATCCCCATCATGAGCTGCCTCTTTTCTAAGATCAACATGACCACACAGCAACCAAGGAAAAGAGCCCCACAGGAGCTCTTTGTCCCGCAGTAGGGAAGCAGGACCACATCAGAGAAGATGGTTGTACCTTTTCACGGCTCTTCTCTGAGAAATGAAGCCACACCACCATACCGTGTAGAAGAAGCAGCCGGGAATGGGAGATGGCAACAATCCCTGTCACTGTCACTGGAACGCTGGCCTCTCTGGACAAGCCACCCTTTTGGAAGCCCTCCCCTTATGCCCGTGGTGGTGGCACGGCGCTGTATCCTGCCGGGGCTCTGGCCTCTGCTCTATCCTCCCTCTTGCTCTGCCTCACCTGTTTCTCAGGGGCCTGGATGCCTCTCGCTCTGGCCCAATGTCTTCAACAAAGATGACTTCCCAGTCCGTCAGGGACACACTTCCTGCAGATCCGTGTCATGATGGTATCTCTCTCCAAACGTCTTTCTGCTTCATTGGGCAGGTCTCATGACCCTGGATTTCTTGGCTTCCATACGTGTCTCAGACAGGGAAGCTTCCTTGTTCTCCATGTTTCCCCTCATGGGTGGGTGGACTGCCTAGAATGAGCGCTAGGCGACCGTGACTGGCCTTGTCTTCTAGGACAGGTGGTGTCGCATTTCCTCTGCACTTCCTGTCTCATTCTTGAGGGACATCCTCTCCTCTGCTCCTGGGTGGACTGACTCCCTTGATCTTGTGGCCCAAACGAATGTCAGGGAACCAGAGGGACTGGGCTGGGGCTGGGGCTGGGGCTGGGTCTGTGTCTGGGGCTGGGGCTGGGGCTGGGGCTGGGGCTGGGTGCAGGGGAAGTTGCGTCAGGGCTACCAGGGAGGAGGAGGGTTGGGGGCGGGGCGAATTCTGCAGAAGATTCTTTGCTCCTCTGATAGGCATTGGAAAACCTGGCTTGGGTCAGGCACAGGCCCCCCACCCACCGAGTCCCAGGTGTCCTTTGATTTCCCTTGGCATTGACCGAAAGGTCACTTCTTCCCCCCTTCCACTGGCACATGCCTGGACACCACCGTTTGTTTCGCCGTCTCCCGGTATGCCTCCGGTGACACACGTTCACACCATCTGCTGTGGGATACGCCAGTGCCACGCGTGGTCACATGGTCTCCACCTCGGATTCGCCCCTGTTCCTGCCTGCACGTGTCCTGTAAAGCGCGGTCGGCTTTCCGGAGCCCCAGGGCTTTTAGAAGCGGAGCAGGCCACTGCTCTTTCGAAGGAGGAGGGAGGCAGAGGGCTGATGGATCAGTGAAGTTTCAGCTGACGCTACGCCTTGAGACCTATGGGATCATTCTGCGCTGCAGCGAGGCCCTGCCTGCCTCACCAGATGTGGTGAGCCCAGCCTATCTCACTGGGAGGGGGCCAAAATCGGATCTGAACGGGAGTCCCCAGAACACAGCAGGCGTCCTGAAGCTCCCCTTCCCTCCGTGGAAGTCGGCTCAAGGAGATCCTGAGGGCGGGACTCCTGGGGGTTTGGCCCTGAGACAGGGCACCGGCGGCCCCATCTCCCACGGCGTCCCAAGCTGGACCCCGTATCCACACGCCGCCGCGGCTGCAGCAGGAGCCTCGCTGCAGCCGCGCAGCGGGGGCATTATTTAAAGGGGACGCAGCCTGACTGCCAGGAGCGGAGCGCGAGTCGGTCCAGCCAATGCGCATGCGCGAGGCGCGAGCGGCTTCTGCCGTCACAGTGCTTCCCACGGTTGTCTTAGAAACCCGTCCCTGAGGCTTGGCAGAACAGGAGCCCTCCGTGGCAGTGCTTGGGTGGCGGGGCTCTGAGGCTCCGGTCTGACCTCTCCACGGGGTCGACGGGAACGTCTCCGGATGCCAGGAGTCGCAAAGGGCCGACCAGGATGAGGAAACCCCAGGCGGAGTCCGGGGGAAGCAGCACGGCATCCCAGCCTCAGGCCTGCCCGGACGCTGTTGGGGTGAGTCTCCCCAAAAGTCGTGCCGCCGTCATCTCGAGGACAGGTCGGCCTGCGTGCCCCTGGGCTCTTCTCTCACCCCAGGGTCGTTCTCGTCGAGAGCAGAACCCCGCAGCCTCAGGGGTTGCCTGGGGGGGTGTGTTTCCATGCCTCTGCTGTATGACTCTGTTTCTGTGTGTGTGTGTGTGCGTGTATGTGTGCGCGCGTGTGTGTGTGTCTCCCATCCTCTCTTCTCTCTCTGTCTCTCAGTCTCTGTGTCTTTCTTTCCCTCTCTCTGTCGGTTAGTGTGTGCGTGCCCCTCTGCGTGTGTGTCTTTGGCTGAATGTGCCCTGTGCAGCACAAGGCGATTTCTGGCATGTCGGCCTGTCTTTGCTGAGCCTCTTTCTGCGTCTCTGCCTGGGTCATGAGGCCGGCTGTCAATCGTTTTCGCCGCCGCGGATCCGCTTTGGGTGTGTGAAGGCCTGGCCCACGTGAGGAGATGCATCGGTCCCGGAGCAATTGAAATCTCATCCCCATCATGAGCTGCCTCTTTTCTAAGATCAACATGACCACACAGCAACCAAGGAAAAGAGCCCCACAGGAGCTCTTTGTCCCGCAGTAGGGAAGCAGGACCACATCAGAGAAGATGGTTGTACCTTTTCACGGCTCTTCTCTGAGAAATGAAGCCACACCACCATACCGTGTAGAAGAAGCAGCCGGGAATGGGAGATGGCAACAATCCCTGTCACTGTCACTGGAACGCTGGCCTCTCTGGACAAGCCACCCTTTTGGAAGCCCTCCCCTTATGCCCGTGGTGGTGGCACGGCGCTGTATCCTGCCGGGGCTCTGGCCTCTGCTCTATCCTCCCTCTTGCTCTGCCTCACCTGTTTCTCAGGGGCCTGGATGCCTCTCGCTCTGGCCCAATGTCTTCAACAAAGATGACTTCCCAGTCCGTCAGGGACACACTTCCTGCAGATCCGTGTCATGATGGTATCTCTCTCCAAACGTCTTTCTGCTTCATTGGGCAGGTCTCATGACCCTGGATTTCTTGGCTTCCATACGTGTCTCAGACAGGGAAGCTTCCTTGTTCTCCATGTTTCCCCTCATGGGTGGGTGGACTGCCTAGAATGAGCGCTAGGCGACCGTGACTGGCCTTGTCTTCTAGGACAGGTGGTGTCGCATTTCCTCTGCACTTCCTGTCTCATTCTTGAGGGACATCCTCTCCTCTGCTCCTGGGTGGACTGACTCCCTTGATCTTGTGGCCCAAACGAATGTCAGGGAACCAGAGGGACTGGGCTGGGGCTGGGGCTGGGGCTGGGTCTGTGTCTGGGGCTGGGGCTGGGGCTGGGGCTGGGGCTGGGTGCAGGGGAAGTTGCGTCAGGGCTACCAGGGAGGAGGAGGGTTGGGGGCGGGGCGAATTCTGCAGAAGATTCTTTGCTCCTCTGATAGGCATTGGAAAACCTGGCTTGGGTCAGGCACAGGCCCCCCACCCACCGAGTCCCAGGTGTCCTTTGATTTCCCTTGGCATTGACCGAAAGGTCACTTCTTCCCCCCTTCCACTGGCACATGCCTGGACACCACCGTTTGTTTCGCCGTCTCCCGGTATGCCTCCGGTGACACACGTTCACACCATCTGCTGTGGGATACGCCAGTGCCACGCGTGGTCACATGGTCTCCACCTCGGATTCGCCCCTGTTCCTGCCTGCACGTGTCCTGTAAAGCGCGGTCGGCTTTCCGGAGCCCCAGGGCTTTTAGAAGCGGAGCAGGCCACTGCTCTTTCGAAGGAGGAGGGAGGCAGAGGGCTGATGGATCAGTGAAGTTTCAGCTGACGCTACGCCTTGAGACCTATGGGATCATTCTGCGCTGCAGCGAGGCCCTGCCTTCCTCACCAGATGTGGTGAGCCCAGCCTATCTCACTGGGAGGGGGCCAAAATCGGATCTGAACGGGAGTCCCCAGAACACAGCAGGCGTCCTGAAGCTCCCCTTCCCTCCGTGGAAGTCGGCTCAAGGAGATCCTGAGGGCGGGACTCCTGGGGGTTTGGCCCTGAGACAGGGCACCGGCGGCCCCATCTCCCACGGCGTCCCAAGCTGGACCCCGTATCCACACGCCGCCGCGGCTGCAGCAGGAGCCTCGCTGCAGCCGCGCAGCGGGGGCATTATTTAAAGGGGACGCAGCCTGACTGCCAGGAGCGGAGCGCGAGTCGGTCCAGCCAATGCGCATGCGCGAGGCGCGAGCGGCTTCTGCCGTCACAGTGCTTCCCACGGTTGTCTTAGAAACCCGTCCCTGAGGCTTGGCAGAACAGGAGCCCTCCGTGGCAGTGCTTGGGTGGCGGGGCTCTGAGGCTCCGGTCTGACCTCTCCACGGGGTCGACGGGAACGTCTCCGGATGCCAGGAGTCGCAAAGGGCCGACCAGGATGAGGAAACCCCAGGCGGAGTCCGGGGGAAGCAGCACGGCATCCCAGCCTCAGGCCTGCCCGGACGCTGTTGGGGTGAGTCTCCCCAAAAGTCGTGCCGCCGTCATCTCGAGGACAGGTCGGCCTGCGTGCCCCTGGGCTCTTCTCTCACCCCAGGGTCGTTCTCGTCGAGAGCAGAACCCCGCAGCCTCAGGGGTTGCCTGGGGGGGTGTGTTTCCATGCCTCTGCTGTATGACTCTGTTTCTGTGTGTGTGTGTGTGCGTGTATGTGTGCGCGCGTGTGTGTGTGTCTCCCATCCTCTCTTCTCTCTCTGTCTCTCAGTCTCTGTGTCTTTCTTTCCCTCTCTCTGTCGGTTAGTGTGTGCGTGCCCCTCTGCGTGTGTGTCTTTGGCTGAATGTGCCCTGTGCAGCACAAGGCGATTTCTGGCATGTCGGCCTGTCTTTGCTGAGCCTCTTTCTGCGTCTCTGCCTGGGTCTTGAGGCCGGCTGTCAATCGTTTTCGCCGCCGCGGATCCGCTTTGGGTGTGTGAAGGCCTGGCCCACGTGAGGAGATGCATCGGTCCCGGAGCAATTGAAATCTCATCCCCATCATGAGCTGCCTCTTTTCTAAGATCAACATGACCACACAGCAACCAAGGAAAAGAGCCCCACAGGAGCTCTTTGTCCCGCAGTAGGGAAGCAGGACCACATCAGAGAAGATGGTTGTACCTTTTCACGGCTCTTCTCTGAGAAATGAAGCCACACCACCATACCGTGTAGAAGAAGCAGCCGGGAATGGGAGATGGCAACAATCCCTGTCACTGTCACTGGAACGCTGGCCTCTCTGGACAAGCCACCCTTTTGGAAGCCCTCCCCTTATGCCCGTGGTGGTGGCACGGCGCTGTATCCTGCCGGGGCTCTGGCCTCTGCTCTATCCTCCCTCTTGCTCTGCCTCACCTGTTTCTCAGGGGCCTGGATGCCTCTCGCTCTGGCCCAATGTCTTCAACAAAGATGACTTCCCAGTCCGTCAGGGACACACTTCCTGCAGATCCGTGTCATGATGGTATCTCTCTCCAAACGTCTTTCTGCTTCATTGGGCAGGTCTCATGACCCTGGATTTCTTGGCTTCCATACGTGTCTCAGACAGGGAAGCTTCCTTGTTCTCCATGTTTCCCCTCATGGGTGGGTGGACTGCCTAGAATGAGCGCTAGGCGACCGTGACTGGCCTTGTCTTCTAGGACAGGTGGTGTCGCATTTCCTCTGCACTTCCTGTCTCATTCTTGAGGGACATCCTCCCCTCTGCTCCTGGGTGGACTGACTCCCTTGATCTTGTGGCCCAAACGAATGTCAGGGAACCAGAGGGACTGGGCTGGGGCTGGGGCTGGGGCTGGGTCTGTGTCTGGGGCTGGGGCTGGGGCTGGGGCTGGGGCTGGGTGCAGGGGAAGTTGCGTCAGGGCTACCAGGGAGGAGGAGGGTTGGGGGCGGGGCGAATTCTGCAGAAGATTCTTTGCTCCTCTGATAGGCATTGGAAAACCTGGCTTGGGTCAGGCACAGGCCCCCCACCCACCGAGTCCCAGGTGTCCTTTGATTTCCCTTGGCATTGACCGAAAGGTCACTTCTTCCCCCCTTCCACTGGCACATGCCTGGACACCACCGTTTGTTTCGCCGTCTCCCGGTATGCCTCCGGTGACACACGTTCACACCATCTGCTGTGGGATACGCCAGTGCCACGCGTGGTCACATGGTCTCCACCTCGGATTCGCCCCTGTTCCTGCCTGCACGTGTCCTGTAAAGCGCGGTCGGCTTTCCGGAGCCCCAGGGCTTTTAGAAGCGGAGCAGGCCACTGCTCTTTCGAAGGAGGAGGGAGGCAGAGGGCTGATGGATCAGTGAAGTTTCAGCTGACGCTACGCCTTGAGACCTATGGGATCATTCTGCGCTGCAGCGAGGCCCTGCCTGCCTCACCAGATGTGGTGAGCCCAGCCTATCTCACTGGGAGGGGGCCAAAATCGGATCTGAACGGGAGTCCCCAGAACACAGCAGGCGTCCTGAAGCTCCCCTTCCCTCCGTGGAAGTCGGCTCAAGGAGATCCTGAGGGCGGGACTCCTGGGGGTTTGGCCCTGAGACAGGGCACCGGCGGCCCCATCTCCCACGGCGTCCCAAGCTGGACCCCGTATCCACACGCCGCCGCGGCTGCAGCAGGAGCCTCGCTGCAGCCGCGCAGCGGGGGCATTATTTAAAGGGGACGCAGCCTGACTGCCAGGAGCGGAGCGCGAGTCGGTCCAGCCAATGCGCATGCGCGAGGCGCGAGCGGCTTCTGCCGTCACAGTGCTTCCCACGGTTGTCTTAGAAACCCGTCCCTGAGGCTTGGCAGAACAGGAGCCCTCCGTGGCAGTGCTTGGGTGGCGGGGCTCTGAGGCTCCGGTCTGACCTCTCCACGGGGTCGACGGGAACGTCTCCGGATGCCAGGAGTCGCAAAGGGCCGACCAGGATGAGGAAACCCCAGGCGGAGTCCGGGGGAAGCAGCACGGCATCCCAGCCTCAGGCCTGCCCGGACGCTGTTGGGGTGAGTCTCCCCAAAAGTCGTGCCGCCGTCATCTCGAGGACAGGTCGGCCTGCGTGCCCCTGGGCTCTTCTCTCACCCCAGGGTCGTTCTCGTCGAGAGCAGAACCCCGCAGCCTCAGGGGTTGCCTGGGGGGGTGTGTTTCCATGCCTCTGCTGTATGACTCTGTTTCTGTGTGTGTGTGTGTGCGTGTATGTGTGCGCGCGTGTGTGTGTGTCTCCCATCCTCTCTTCTCTCTCTGTCTCTCAGTCTCTGTGTCTTTCTTTCCCTCTCTCTGTCGGTTAGTGTGTGCGTGCCCCTCTGCGTGTGTGTCTTTGGCTGAATGTGCCCTGTGCAGCACAAGGCGATTTCTGGCATGTCGGCCTGTCTTTGCTGAGCCTCTTTCTGCGTCTCTGCCTGGGTCATGAGGCCGGCTGTCAATCGTTTTCGCCGCCGCGGATCCGCTTTGGGTGTGTGAAGGCCTGGCCCACGTGAGGAGATGCATCGGTCCCGGAGCAATTGAAATCTCATCCCCATCATGAGCTGCCTCTTTTCTAAGATCAACATGACCACACAGCAACCAAGGAAAAGAGCCCCACAGGAGCTCTTTGTCCCGCAGTAGGGAAGCAGGACCACATCAGAGAAGATGGTTGTACCTTTTCACGGCTCTTCTCTGAGAAATGAAGCCACACCACCATACCGTGTAGAAGAAGCAGCCGGGAATGGGAGATGGCAACAATCCCTGTCACTGTCACTGGAACGCTGGCCTCTCTGGACAAGCCACCCTTTTGGAAGCCCTCCCCTTATGCCCGTGGTGGTGGCACGGCGCTGTATCCTGCCGGGGCTCTGGCCTCTGCTCTATCCTCCCTCTTGCTCTGCCTCACCTGTTTCTCAGGGGCCTGGATGCCTCTCGCTCTGGCCCAATGTCTTCAACAAAGATGACTTCCCAGTCCGTCAGGGACACACTTCCTGCAGATCCGTGTCATGATGGTATCTCTCTCCAAACGTCTTTCTGCTTCATTGGGCAGGTCTCATGACCCTGGATTTCTTGGCTTCCATACGTGTCTCAGACAGGGAAGCTTCCTTGTTCTCCATGTTTCCCCTCATGGGTGGGTGGACTGCCTAGAATGAGCGCTAGGCGACCGTGACTGGCCTTGTCTTCTAGGACAGGTGGTGTCGCATTTCCTCTGCACTTCCTGTCTCATTCTTGAGGGACATCCTCTCCTCTGCTCCTGGGTGGACTGACTCCCTTGATCTTGTGGCCCAAACGAATGTCAGGGAACCAGAGGGACTGGGCTGGGGCTGGGGCTGGGGCTGGGTCTGTGTCTGGGGCTGGGGCTGGGGCTGGGGCTGGGGCTGGGTGCAGGGGAAGTTGCGTCAGGGCTACCAGGGAGGAGGAGGGTTGGGGGCGGGGCGAATTCTGCAGAAGATTCTTTGCTCCTCTGATAGGCATTGGAAAACCTGGCTTGGGTCAGGCACAGGCCCCCCACCCACCGAGACCCAGGTGTCCTTTGATTTCCCTTGGCATTGACCGAAAGGTCACTTCTTCCCCCCTTCCACTGGCACATGCCTGGACACCACCGTTTGTTTCGCCGTCTCCCGGTATGCCTCCGGTGACACACGTTCACACCATCTGCTGTGGGATACGCCAGTGCCACGCGTGGTCACATGGTCTCCACCTCGGATTCGCCCCTGTTCCTGCCTGCACGTGTCCTGTAAAGCGCGGTCGGCTTTCCGGAGCCCCAGGGCTTTTAGAAGCGGAGCAGGCCACTGCTCTTTCGAAGGAGGAGGGAGGCAGAGGGCTGATGGATCAGTGAAGTTTCAGCTGACGCTACGCCTTGAGACCTATGGGATCATTCTGCGCTGCAGCGAGGCCCTGCCTGCCTCACCAGATGTGGTGAGCCCAGCCTATCTCACTGGGAGGGGGCCAAAATCGGATCTGAACGGGAGTCCCCAGAACACAGCAGGCGTCCTGAAGCTCCCCTTCCCTCCGTGGAAGTCGGCTCAAGGAGATCCTGAGGGCGGGACTCCTGGGGGTTTGGCCCTGAGACAGGGCACCGGCGGCCCCATCTCCCACGGCGTCCCAAGCTGGACCCCGTATCCACACGCCGCCGCGGCTGCAGCAGGAGCCTCGCTGCAGCCGCGCAGCGGGGGCATTATTTAAAGGGGACGCAGCCTGACTGCCAGGAGCGGAGCGCGAGTCGGTCCAGCCAATGCGCATGCGCGAGGCGCGAGCGGCTTCTGCCGTCACAGTGCTTCCCACGGTTGTCTTAGAAACCCGTCCCTGAGGCTTGGCAGAACAGGAGCCCTCCGTGGCAGTGCTTGGGTGGCGGGGCTCTGAGGCTCCGGTCTGACCTCTCCACGGGGTCGACGGGAACGTCTCCGGATGCCAGGAGTCGCAAAGGGCCGACCAGGATGAGGAAACCCCAGGCGGAGTCCGGGGGAAGCAGCACGGCATCCCAGCCTCAGGCCTGCCCGGACGCTGTTGGGGTGAGTCTCCCCAAAAGTCGTGCCGCCGTCATCTCGAGGACAGGTCGGCCTGCGTGCCCCTGGGCTCTTCTCTCACCCCAGGGTCGTTCTCGTCGAGAGCAGAACCCCGCAGCCTCAGGGGTTGCCTGGGGGGGTGTGTTTCCATGCCTCTGCTGTATGACTCTGTTTCTGTGTGTGTGTGTGTGTGCGTGTATGTGTGCGCGCGTGTGTGTGTGTCTCCCATCCTCTCTTCTCTCTCTGTCTCTCAGTCTCTGTGTCTTTCTTTCCCTCTCTCTGTCGGTTAGTGTGTGCGTGCCCCTCTGCGTGTGTGTCTTTGGCTGAATGTGCCCTGTGCAGCACAAGGCGATTTCTGGCATGTCGGCCTGTCTTTGCTGAGCCTCTTTCTGCGTCTCTGCCTGGGTCATGAGGCCGGCTGTCAATCGTTTTCGCCGCCGCGGATCCGCTTTGGGTGTGTGAAGGCCTGGCCCACGTGAGGAGATGCATCGGTCCCGGAGCAATTGAAATCTCATCCCCATCATGAGCTGCCTCTTTTCTAAGATCAACATGACCACACAGCAACCAAGGAAAAGAGCCCCACAGGAGCTCTTTGTCCCGCAGTAGGGAAGCAGGACCACATCAGAGAAGATGGTTGTACCTTTTCACGGCTCTTCTCTGAGAAATGAAGCCACACCACCATACCGTGTAGAAGAAGCAGCCGGGAATGGGAGATGGCAACAATCCCTGTCACTGTCACTGGAACGCTGGCCTCTCTGGACAAGCCACCCTTTTGGAAGCCCTCCCCTTATGCCCGTGGTGGTGGCACGGCGCTGTATCCTGCCGGGGCTCTGGCCTCTGCTCTATCCTCCCTCTTGCTCTGCCTCACCTGTTTCTCAGGGGCCTGGATGCCTCTCGCTCTGGCCCAATGTCTTCAACAAAGATGACTTCCCAGTCCGTCAGGGACACACTTCCTGCAGATCCGTGTCATGATGGTATCTCTCTCCAAACGTCTTTCTGCTTCATTGGGCAGGTCTCATGACCCTGGATTTCTTGGCTTCCATACGTGTCTCAGACAGGGAAGCTTCCTTGTTCTCCATGTTTCCCCTCATGGGTGGGTGGACTGCCTAGAATGAGCGCTAGGCGACCGTGACTGGCCTTGTCTTCTAGGACAGGTGGTGTCGCATTTCCTCTGCACTTCCTGTCTCATTCTTGAGGGACATCCTCTCCTCTGCTCCTGGGTGGACTGACTCCCTTGATCTTGTGGCCCAAACGAATGTCAGGGAACCAGAGGGACTGGGCTGGGGCTGGGGCTGGGGCTGGGTCTGTGTCTGGGGCTGGGGCTGGGGCTGGGGCTGGGGCTGGGTGCAGGGGAAGTTGCGTCAGGGCTACCAGGGAGGAGGAGGGTTGGGGGCGGGGCGAATTCTGCAGAAGATTCTTTGCTCCTCTGATAGGCATTGGAAAACCTGGCTTGGGTCAGGCACAGGCCCCCCACCCACCGAGTCCCAGGTGTCCTTTGATTTCCCTTGGCATTGACCGAAAGGTCACTTCTTCCCCCCTTCCACTGGCACATGCCTGGACACCACCGTTTGTTTCGCCGTCTCCCGGTATGCCTCCGGTGACACACGTTCACACCATCTGCTGTGGGATACGCCAGTGCCACGCGTGGTCACATGGTCTCCACCTCGGATTCGCCCCTGTTCCTGCCTGCACGTGTCCTGTAAAGCGCGGTCGGCTTTCCGGAGCCCCAGGGCTTTTAGAAGCGGAGCAGGCCACTGCTCTTTCGAAGGAGGAGGGAGGCAGAGGGCTGATGGATCAGTGAAGTTTCAGCTGACGCTACGCCTTGAGACCTACGGGATCATTCTGCGCTGCAGCGAGGCCCTGCCTGCCTCACCAGATGTGGTGAGCCCAGCCTATCTCACTGGGAGGGGGCCAAAATCGGATCTGAACGGGAGTCCCCAGAACACAGCAGGCGTCCTGAAGCTCCCCTTCCCTCCGTGGAAGTCGGCTCAAGGAGATCCTGAGGGCGGGACTCCTGGGGGTTTGGCCCTGAGACAGGGCACCGGCGGCCCCATCTCCCACGGCGTCCCAAGCTGGACCCCGTATCCACACGCCGCCGCGGCTGCAGCAGGAGCCTCGCTGCAGCCGCGCAGCGGGGGCATTATTTAAAGGGGACGCAGCCTGACTGCCAGGAGCGGAGCGTGAGTCGGTCCAGCCAATGCGCATGCGCGAGGCGCGAGCGGCTTCTGCCGTCACAGTGCTTCCCACGGTTGTCTTAGAAACCCGTCCCTGAGGCTTGGCAGAACAGGAGCCCTCCGTGGCAGTGCTTGGGTGGCGGGGCTCTGAGGCTCCGGTCTGACCTCTCCACGGGGTCGACGGGAACGTCTCCGGATGCCAGGAGTCGCAAAGGGCCGACCAGGATGAGGAAACCCCAGGCGGAGTCCGGGGGAAGCAGCACGGCATCCCAGCCTCAGGCCTGCCCGGACGCTGTTGGGGTGAGTCTCCCCAAAAGTCGTGCCGCCGTCATCTCGAGGACAGGTTGGCCTGCGTGCCCCTGGGCTCTTCTCTCACCCCAGGGTCGTTCTCGTCGAGAGCAGAACCCCGCAGCCTCAGGGGTTGCCTGGGGGGGTGTGTTTCCATGCCTCTGCTGTATGACTCTGTTTCTGTGTGTGTGTGTGTGCGTGTATGTGTGCGCGCGTGTGTGTGTGTCTCCCATCCTCTCTTCTCTCTCTGTCTCTCAGTCTCTGTGTCTTTCTTTCCCTCTCTCTGTCGGTTAGTGTGTGCGTGCCCCTCTGCGTGTGTGTCTTTGGCTGAATGTGCCCTGTGCAGCACAAGGCGATTTCTGGCATGTCGGCCTGTCTTTGCTGAGCCTCTTTCTGCGTCTCTGCCTGGGTCATGAGGCCGGCTGTCAATCGTTTTCGCCGCCGCGGATCCGCTTTGGGTGTGTGAAGGCCTGGCCCACGTGAGGAGATGCATCGGTCCCGGAGCAATGGAAATCTCATCCCCATCATGAGCTGCCTCTTTTCTAAGATCAACATGACCACACAGCAACCAAGGAAAAGAGCCCCACAGGAGCTCTTTGTCCCGCAGTAGGGAAGCAGGACCACATCAGAGAAGATGGTTGTACCTTTTCACGGCTCTTCTCTGAGAAATGAAGCCACACCACCATACCGTGTAGAAGAAGCAGCCGGGAATGGGAGATGGCAACAATCCCTGTCACTGTCACTGGAACGCTGGCCTCTCTGGACAAGCCACCCTTTTGGAAGCCCTCCCCTTATGCCCATGGTGGTGGCACGGCGCTGTATCCTGCCGGGGCTCTGGCCTCTGCTCTATCCTCCCTCTTGCTCTGCCTCACCTGTTTCTCAGGGGCCTGGATGCCTCTCGCTCTGGCCCAATGTCTTCAACAAAGATGACTTCCCAGTCCGTCAGGGACACACTTCCTGCAGATCCGTGTCATGATGGTATCTCTCTCCAAACGTCTTTCTGCTTCATTGGGCAGGTCTCATGACCCTGGATTTCTTGGCTTCCATACGTGTCTCAGACAGGGAAGCTTCCTTGTTCTCCATGTTTCCCCTCATGGGTGGGTGGACTGCCTAGAATGAGCGCTAGGCGACCGTGACTGGCCTTGTCTTCTAGGACAGGTGGTGTCGCATTTCCTCTGCACTTCCTGTCTCATTCTTGAGGGACATCCTCTCCTCTGCTCCTGGGTGGACTGACTCCCTTGATCTTGTGGCCCAAACGAATGTCAGGGAACCAGAGGGACTGGGCTGGGGCTGGGGCTGGGGCTGGGTCTGTGTCTGGGACTGGGGCTGGGGCTGGGGCTGGGGCTGGGTGCAGGGGAAGTTGCGTCAGGGCTACCAGGGAGGAGGAGGGTTGGGGGCGGGGCGAATTCTGCAGAAGATTCTTTGCTCCTCTGATAGGCATTGGAAAACCTGGCTTGGGTCAGGCACAGGCCCCCCACCCACCGAGTCCCAGGTGTCCTTTGATTTCCCTTGGCATTGACCGAAAGGTCACTTGTTCCCCCCTTCCACTGGCACATGCCTGGACACCACCGTTTGTTTCGCCGTCTCCCGGTATGCCTCCGGTGACACACGTTCACACCATCTGCTGTGGGATACGCCAGTGCCACGCGTGGTCACATGGTCTCCACCTCGGATTCGCCCCTGTTCCTGCCTGCACGTGTCCTGTAAAGCGCGGTCGGCTTTCCGGAGCCCCAGGGCTTTTAGAAGCGGAGCAGGCCACTGCTCTTTCGAAGGAGGAGGGAGGCAGAGGGCTGATGGATCAGTGAAGTTTCAGCTGACGCTACGCCTTGAGACCTATGGGATCATTCTGCGCTGCAGCGAGGCCCTGCCTGCCTCACCAGATGTGGTGAGCCCAGCCTATCTCACTGGGAGGGGGCCAAAATCGGATCTGAACGGGAGTCCCCAGAACACAGCAGGCGTCCTGAAGCTCCCCTTCCCTCCGTGGAAGTCGGCTCAAGGAGATCCTGAGGGCGGGACTCCTGGGGGTTTGGCCCTGAGACAGGGCACCGGCGGCCCCATCTCCCACGGCGTCCCAAGCTGGACCCCGTATCCACACGCCGCCGCGGCTGCAGCAGGAGCCTCGCTGCAGCCGCGCAGCGGGGGCATTATTTAAAGGGGACGCAGCCTGACTGCCAGGAGCGGAGCGCGAGTCGGTCCAGCCAATGCGCATGCGCGAGGCGCGAGCGGCTTCTGCCGTCACAGTGCTTCCCACGGTTGTCTTAGAAACCCGTCCCTGAGGCTTGGCAGAACAGGAGCCCTCCGTGGCAGTGCTTGGGTGGCGGGGCTCTGAGGCTCCGGTCTGACCTCTCCACGGGGTCGACGGGAACGTCTCCGGATGCCAGGAGTCGCAAAGGGCCGACCAGGATGAGGAAACCCCAGGCGGAGTCCGGGGGAAGCAGCACGGCATCCCAGCCTCAGGCCTGCCCGGACGCTGTTGGGGTGAGTCTCCCCAAAAGTCGTGCCGCCGTCATCTCGAGGACAGGTCGGCCTGCGTGCCCCTGGGCTCTTCTCTCACCCCAGGGTCGTTCTCGTCGAGAGCAGAACCCCGCAGCCTCAGGGGTTGCCTGGGGGGGTGTGTTTCCATGCCTCTGCTGTATGACTCTGTTTCTGTGTGTGTGTGTGTGCGTGTATGTGTGCGCGCGTGTGTGTGTGTCTCCCATCCTCTCTTCTCTCTCTGTCTCTCAGTCTCTGTGTCTTTCTTTCCCTCTCTCTGTCGGTTAGTGTGTGCGTGCCCCTCTGCGTGTGTGTCTTTGGCTGAATGTGCCCTGTGCAGCACAAGGCGATTTCTGGCATGTCGGCCTGTCTTTGCTGAGCCTCTTTCTGCGTCTCTGCCTGGGTCATGAGGCCGGCTGTCAATCGTTTTCGCCGCCGCGGATCCGCTTTGGGTGTGTGAAGGCCTGGCCCACGTGAGGAGATGCATCGGTCCCGGAGCAATTGAAATCTCATCCCCATCATGAGCTGCCTCTTTTCTAAGATCAACATGACCACACAGCAACCAAGGAAAAGAGCCCCACAGGAGCTCTTTGTCCCGCAGTAGGGAAGCAGGACCACATCAGAGAAGATGGTTGTACCTTTTCACGGCTCTTCTCTGAGAAATGAAGCCACACCACCATACCGTGTAGAAGAAGCAGCCGGGAATGGGAGATGGCAACAATCCCTGTCACTGTCACTGGAACGCTGGCCTCTCTGGACAAGCCACCCTTTTGGAAGCCCTCCCCTTATGCCCGTGGTGGTGGCACGGCGCTGTATCCTGCCGGGGCTCTGGCCTCTGCTCTATCCTCCCTCTTGCTCTGCCTCACCTGTTTCTCAGGGGCCTGGATGCCTCTCGCTCTGGCCCAATGTCTTCAACAAAGATGACTTCCCAGTCCGTCAGGGACACACTTCCTGCAGATCCGTGTCATGATGGTATCTCTCTCCAAACGTCTTTCTGCTTCATTGGGCAGGTCTCATGACCCTGGATTTCTTGGCTTCCATACGTGTCTCAGACAGGGAAGCTTCCTTGTTCTCCATGTTTCCCCTCATGGGTGGGTGGACTGCCTAGAATGAGCGCTAGGCGACCGTGACTGGCCTTGTCTTCTAGGACAGGTGGTGTCGCATTTCCTCTGCACTTCCTGTCTCATTCTTGAGGGACATCCTCTCCTCTGCTCCTGGGTGGACTGACTCCCTTGATCTTGTGGCCCAAACGAATGTCAGGGAACCAGAGGGACTGGGCTGGGGCTGGGGCTGGGGCTGGGTCTGTGTCTGGGGCTGGGGCTGGGGCTGGGGCTGGGGCTGGGTGCAGGGGAAGTTGCGTCAGGGCTACCAGGGAGGAGGAGGGTTGGGGGCGGGGCGAATTCTGCAGAAGATTCTTTGCTCCTCTGATAGGCATTGGAAAACCTGGCTTGGGTCAGGCACAGGCCCCCCACCCACCGAGTCCCAGGTGTCCTTTGATTTCCCTTGGCATTGACCGAAAGGTCACTTGTTCCCCCCTTCCACTGGCACATGCCTGGACACCACCGTTTGTTTCGCCGTCTCCCGGTATGCCTCCGGTGACACACGTTCACACCATCTGCTGTGGGATACGCCAGTGCCACGCGTGGTCACATGGTCTCCACCTCGGATTCGCCCCTGTTCCTGCCTGCACGTGTCCTGTAAAGCGCGGTCGGCTTTCCGGAGCCCCAGGGCTTTTAGAAGCGGAGCAGGCCACTGCTCTTTCGAAGGAGGAGGGAGGCAGAGGGCTGATGGATCAGTGAAGTTTCAGCTGACGCTACGCCTTGAGACCTATGGGATCATTCTGCGCTGCAGCGAGGCCCTGCCTGCCTCACCAGATGTGGTGAGCCCAGCCTATCTCACTGGGAGGGGGCCAAAATCGGATCTGAACGGGAGTCCCCAGAACACAGCAGGCGTCCTGAAGCTCCCCTTCCCTCCGTGGAAGTCGGCTCAAGGAGATCCTGAGGGCGGGACTCCTGGGGGTTTGGCCCTGAGACAGGGCACCGGCGGCCCCATCTCCCACGGCGTCCCAAGCTGGACCCCGTATCCACACGCCGCCGCGGCTGCAGCAGGAGCCTCGCTGCAGCCGCGCAGCGGGGGCATTATTTAAAGGGGACGCAGCCTGACTGCCAGGAGCGGAGCGCGAGTCGGTCCAGCCAATGCGCATGCGCGAGGCGCGAGCGGCTTCTGCCGTCACAGTGCTTCCCACGGTTGTCTTAGAAACCCGTCCCTGAGGCTTGGCAGAACAGGAGCCCTCCGTGGCAGTGCTTGGGTGGCGGGGCTCTGAGGCTCCGGTCTGACCTCTCCACGGGGTCGACGGGAACGTCTCCGGATGCCAGGAGTCGCAAAGGGCCGACCAGGATGAGGAAACCCCAGGCGGAGTCCGGGGGAAGCAGCACGGCATCCCAGCCTCAGGCCTGCCCGGACGCTGTTGGGGTGAGTCTCCCCAAAAGTCGTGCCGCCGTCATCTCGAGGACAGGTCGGCCTGCGTGCCCCTGGGCTCTTCTCTCACCCCAGGGTCGTTCTCGTCGAGAGCAGAACCCCGCAGCCTCAGGGGTTGCCTGGGGGGGTGTGTTTCCATGCCTCTGCTGTATGACTCTGTTTCTGTGTGTGTGTGTGTGTGCGTGTATGTGTGCGCGCGTGTGTGTGTGTCTCCCATCCTCTCTTCTCTCTCTGTCTCTCAGTCTCTGTGTCTTTCTTTCCCTCTCTCTGTCGGTTAGTGTGTGCGTGCCCCTCTGCGTGTGTGTCTTTGGCTGAATGTGCCCTGTGCAGCACAAGGCGATTTCTGGCATGTCGGCCTGTCTTTGCTGAGCCTCTTTCTGCGTCTCTGCCTGGGTCATGAGGCCGGCTGTCAATCGTTTTCGCCGCCGCGGATCCGCTTTGGGTGTGTGAAGGCCTGGCCCACGTGAGGAGATGCATCGGTCCCGGAGCAATTGAAATCTCATCCCCATCATGAGCTGCCTCTTTTCTAAGATCAACATGACCACACAGCAACCAAGGAAAAGAGCCCCACAGGAGCTCTTTGTCCCGCAGTAGGGAAGCAGGACCACATCAGAGAAGATGGTTGTACCTTTTCACGGCTCTTCTCTGAGAAATGAAGCCACACCACCATACCGTGTAGAAGAAGCAGCCGGGAATGGGAGATGGCAACAATCCCTGTCACTGTCACTGGAACGCTGGCCTCTCTGGACAAGCCACCCTTTTGGAAGCCCTCCCCTTATGCCCGTGGTGGTGGCACGGCGCTGTATCCTGCCGGGGCTCTGGCCTCTGCTCTATCCTCCCTCTTGCTCTGCCTCACCTGTTTCTCAGGGGCCTGGATGCCTCTCGCTCTGGCCCAATGTCTTCAACAAAGATGACTTCCCAGTCCGTCAGGGACACATTTCCTGCAGATCCGTGTCATGATGGTATCTCTCTCCAAACGTCTTTCTGCTTCATTGGGCAGGTCTCATGACCCTGGATTTCTTGGCTTCCATACGTGTCTCAGACAGGGAAGCTTCCTTGTTCTCCATGTTTCCCCTCATGGGTGGGTGGACTGCCTAGAATGAGCGCTAGGCGACCGTGACTGGCCTTGTCTTCTAGGACAGGTGGTGTCGCATTTCCTCTGCACTTCCTGTCTCATTCTTGAGGGACATCCTCTCCTCTGCTCCTGGGTGGACTGACTCCCTTGATCTTGTGGCCCAAACGAATGTCAGGGAACCAGAGGGACTGGGCTGGGGCTGGGGCTGGTGCTGGGTCTGTGTCTGGGGCTGGGGCTGGGGCTGGGGCTGGGGCTGGGTGCAGGGGAAGTTGCGTCAGGGCTACCAGGGAGGAGGAGGGTTGGGGGCGGGGCGAATTCTGCAGAAGATTCTTTGCTCCTCTGATAGGCATTGGAAAACCTGGCTTGGGTCAGGCACAGGCCCCCCACCCACCGAGTCCCAGGTGTCCTTTGATTTCCCTTGGCATTGACCGAAAGGTCACTTGTTCCCCCCTTCCACTGGCACATGCCTGGACACCACCGTTTGTTTCGCCGTCTCCCGGTATGCCTCCGGTGACACACGTTCACACCATCTGCTGTGGGATACGCCAGTGCCACGCGTGGTCACATGGTCTCCACCTCGGATTCGCCCCTGTTCCTGCCTGCACGTGTCCTGTAAAGCGCGGTCGGCTTTCCGGAGCCCCAGGGCTTTTAGAAGCGGAGCAGGCCACTGCTCTTTCGAAGGAGGAGGGAGGCAGAGGGCTGATGGATCAGTGAAGTTTCAGCTGACGCTACGCCTTGAGACCTATGGGATCATTCTGCGCTGCAGCGAGGCCCTGCCTGCCTCACCAGATGTGGTGAGCCCAGCCTATCTCACTGGGAGGGGGCCAAAATCGGATCTGAACGGGAGTCCCCAGAACACAGCAGGCGTCCTGAAGCTCCCCTTCCCTCCGTGGAAGTCGGCTCAAGGAGATCCTGAGGGCGGGACTCCTGGGGGTTTGGCCCTGAGACAGGGCACCGGCGGCCCCATCTCCCACGGCGTCCCAAGCTGGACCCCGTATCCACACGCCGCCGCGGCTGCAGCAGGAGCCTCGCTGCAGCCGCGCAGCGGGGGCATTATTTAAAGGGGACGCAGCCTGACTGCCAGGAGCGGAGCGCGAGTCGGTCCAGCCAATGCGCATGCGCGAGGCGCGAGCGGCTTCTGCCGTCACAGTGCTTCCCACGGTTGTCTTAGAAACCCGTCCCTGAGGCTTGGCAGAACAGGAGCCCTCCGTGGCAGTGCTTGGGTGGCGGGGCTCTGAGGCTCCGGTCTGACCTCTCCACGGGGTCGACGGGAACGTCTCCGGATGCCAGGAGTCGCAAAGGGCCGACCAGGATGAGGAAACCCCAGGCGGAGTCCGGGGGAAGCAGCACGGCATCCCAGCCTCAGGCCTGCCCGGACGCTGTTGGGGTGAGTCTCCCCAAAAGTCGTGCCGCCGTCATCTCGAGGACAGGTCGGCCTGCGTGCCCCTGGGCTCTTCTCTCACCCCAGGGTCGTTCTCGTCGAGAGCAGAACCCCGCAGCCTCAGGGGTTGCCTGGGGGGGTGTGTTTCCATGCCTCTGCTGTATGACTCTGTTTCTGTGTGTGTGTGTGTGCGTGTATGTGTGCGCGCGTGTGTGTGTGTCTCCCATCCTCTCTTCTCTCTCTGTCTCTCAGTCTCTGTGTCTTTCTTTCCCTCTCTCTGTCGGTTAGTGTGTGCGTGCCCCTCTGCGTGTGTGTCTTTGGCTGAATGTGCCCTGTGCAGCACAAGGCGATTTCTGGCATGTCGGCCTGTCTTTGCTGAGCCTCTTTCTGCGTCTCTGCCTGGGTCATGAGGCCGGCTGTCAATCGTTTTCGCCGCCGCGGATCCGCTTTGGGTGTGTGAAGGCCTGGCCCACGTGAGGAGATGCATCGGTCCCGGAGCAATTGAAATCTCATCCCCATCATGAGCTGCCTCTTTTCTAAGATCAACATGACCACACAGCAACCAAGGAAAAGAGCCCCACAGGAGCTCTTTGTCCCGCAGTAGGGAAGCAGGACCACATCAGAGAAGATGGTTGTACCTTTTCACGGCTCTTCTCTGAGAAATGAAGCCACACCACCATACCGTGTAGAAGAAGCAGCCGGGAATGGGAGATGGCAACAATCCCTGTCACTGTCACTGGAACGCTGGCCTCTCTGGACAAGCCACCCTTTTGGAAGCCCTCCCCTTATGCCCGTGGTGGTGGCACGGCGCTGTATCCTGCCGGGGCTCTGGCCTCTGCTCTATCCTCCCTCTTGCTCTGCCTCACCTGTTTCTCAGGGGCCTGGATGCCTCTCGCTCTGGCCCAATGTCTTCAACAAAGATGACTTCCCAGTCCGTCAGGGACACATTTCCTGCAGATCCGTGTCATGATGGTATCTCTCTCCAAACGTCTTTCTGCTTCATTGGGCAGGTCTCATGACCCTGGATTTCTTGGCTTCCATACGTGTCTCAGACAGGGAAGCTTCCTTGTTCTCCATGTTTCCCCTCATGGGTGGGTGGACTGCCTAGAATGAGCGCTAGGCGACCGTGACTGGCCTTGTCTTCTAGGACAGGTGGTGTCGCATTTCCTCTGCACTTCCTGTCTCATTCTTGAGGGACATCCTCTCCTCTGCTCCTGGGTGGACTGACTCCCTTGATCTTGTGGCCCAAACGAATGTCAGGGAACCAGAGGGACTGGGCTGGGGCTGGGGCTGGGGCTGGGTCTGTGTCTGGGGCTGGGGCTGGGGCTGGGGCTGGGGCTGGGTGCAGGGGAAGTTGCGTCAGGGCTACCAGGGAGGAGGAGGGTTGGGGGCGGGGCGAATTCTGCAGAAGATTCTTTGCTCCTCTGATAGGCATTGGAAAACCTGGCTTGGGTCAGGCACAGGCCCCCCACCCACCGAGTCCCAGGTGTCCTTTGATTTCCCTTGGCATTGACCGAAAGGTCACTTCTTCCCCCCTTCCACTGGCACATGCCTGGACACCACCGTTTGTTTCGCCGTCTCCCGGTATGCCTCCGGTGACACACGTTCACACCATCTGCTGTGGGATACGCCAGTGCCACGCGTGGTCACATGGTCTCCACCTCGGATTCGCCCCTGTTCCTGCCTGCACGTGTCCTGTAAAGCGCGGTCGGCTTTCCGGAGCCCCAGGGCTTTTAGAAGCGGAGCAGGCCACTGCTCTTTCGAAGGAGGAGGGAGGCAGAGGGCTGATGGATCAGTGAAGTTTCAGCTGACGCTACGCCTTGAGACCTATGGGATCATTCTGCGCTGCAGCGAGGCCCTGCCTGCCTCACCAGATGTGGTGAGCCCAGCCTATCTCACTGGGAGGGGGCCAAAATCGGATCTGAACGGGAGTCCCCAGAACACAGCAGGCGTCCTGAAGCTCCCCTTCCCTCCGTGGAAGTCGGCTCAAGGAGATCCTGAGGGCGGGACTCCTGGGGGTTTGGCCCTGAGACAGGGCACCGGCGGCCCCATCTCCCACGGCGTCCCAAGCTGGACCCCGTATCCACACGCCGCCGCGGCTGCAGCAGGAGCCTCGCTGCAGCCGCGCAGCGGGGGCATTATTTAAAGGGGACGCAGCCTGACTGCCAGGAGCGGAGCGCGAGTCGGTCCAGCCAATGCGCATGCGCGAGGCGCGAGCGGCTTCTGCCGTCACAGTGCTTCCCACGGTTGTCTTAGAAACCCGTCCCTGAGGCTTGGCAGAGCAGGAGCCCTCCGTGGCAGTGCTTGGGTGGCGGGGCTCTGAGGCTCCGGTCTGACCTCTCCACGGGGTCGACGGGAACGTCTCCGGATGCCAGGAGTCGCAAAGGGCCGACCAGGATGAGGAAACCCCAGGCGGAGTCCGGGGGAAGCAGCACGGCATCCCAGCCTCAGGCCTGCCCGGACGCTGTTGGGGTGAGTCTCCCCAAAAGTCGTGCCGCCGTCATCTCGAGGACAGGTCGGCCTGCGTGCCCCTGGGCTCTTCTCTCACCCCAGGGTCGTTCTCGTCGAGAGCAGAACCCCGCAGCCTCAGGGGTTGCCTGGGGGGGTGTGTTTCCATGCCTCTGCTGTATGACTCTGTTTCTGTGTGTGTGTGTGTGCGTGTATGTGTGCGCGCGTGTGTGTGTGTCTCCCATCCTCTCTTCTCTCTCTGTCTCTCAGTCTCTGTGTCTTTCTTTCCCTCTCTCTGTCGGTTAGTGTGTGCGTGCCCCTCTGCGTGTGTGTCTTTGGCTGAATGTGCCCTGTGCAGCACAAGGCGATTTCTGGCATGTCGGCCTGTCTTTGCTGAGCCTCTTTCTGCGTCTCTGCCTGGGTCATGAGGCCGGCTGTCAATCGTTTTCGCCGCCGCGGATCCGCTTTGGGTGTGTGAAGGCCTGGCCCACGTGAGGAGATGCATCGGTCCCGGAGCAATTGAAATCTCATCCCCATCATGAGCTGCCTCTTTTCTAAGATCAACATGACCACACAGCAACCAAGGAAAAGAGCCCCACAGGAGCTCTTTGTCCCGCAGTAGGGAAGCAGGACCACATCAGAGAAGATGGTTGTACCTTTTCACGGCTCTTCTCTGAGAAATGAAGCCACACCACCATACCGTGTAGAAGAAGCAGCCGGGAATGGGAGATGGCAACAATCCCTGTCACTGTCACTGGAACGCTGGCCTCTCTGGACAAGCCACCCTTTTGGAAGCCCTCCCCTTATGCCCGTGGTGGTGGCACGGCGCTGTATCCTGCCGGGGCTCTGGCCTCTGCTCTATCCTCCCTCTTGCTCTGCCTCACCTGTTTCTCAGGGGCCTGGATGCCTCTCGCTCTGGCCCAATGTCTTCAACAAAGATGACTTCCCAGTCCGTCAGGGACACACTTCCTGCAGATCCGTGTCATGATGGTATCTCTCTCCAAACGTCTTTCTGCTTCATTGGGCAGGTCTCATGACCCTGGATTTCTTGGCTTCCATACGTGTCTCAGACAGGGAAGCTTCCTTGTTCTCCATGTTTCCCCTCATGGGTGGGTGGACTGCCTAGAATGAGCGCTAGGCGACCGTGACTGGCCTTGTCTTCTAGGACAGGTGGTGTCGCATTTCCTCTGCACTTCCTGTCTCATTCTTGAGGGACATCCTCTCCTCTGCTCCTGGGTGGACTGACTCCCTTGATCTTGTGGCCCAAACGAATGTCAGGGAACCAGAGGGACTGGGCTGGGGCTGGGGCTGGGGCTGGGTCTGTGTCTGGGGCTGGGGCTGGGGCTGGGGCTGGGGCTGGGTGCAGGGGAAGTTGCGTCAGGGCTACCAGGGAGGAGGAGGGTTGGGGGCGGGGCGAATTCTGCAGAAGATTCTTTGCTCCTCTGATAGGCATTGGAAAACCTGGCTTGGGTCAGGCACAGGCCCCCCACCCACCGAGTCCCAGGTGTCCTTTGATTTCCCTTGGCATTGACCGAAAGGTCACTTGTTCCCCCCTTCCACTGGCACATGCCTGGACACCACCGTTTGTTTCGCCGTCTCCCGGTATGCCTCCGGTGACACACGTTCACACCATCTGCTGTGGGATACGCCAGTGCCACGCGTGGTCACATGGTCTCCACCTCGGATTCGCCCCTGTTCCTGCCTGCACGTGTCCTGTAAAGCGCGGTCGGCTTTCCGGAGCCCCAGGGCTTTTAGAAGCGGAGCAGGCCACTGCTCTTTCGAAGGAGGAGGGAGGCAGAGGGCTGATGGATCAGTGAAGTTTCAGCTGACGCTACGCCTTGAGACCTATGGGATCATTCTGCGCTGCAGCGAGGCCCTGCCTGCCTCACCAGATGTGGTGAGCCCAGCCTATCTCACTGGGAGGGGGCCAAAATCGGATCTGAACGGGAGTCCCCAGAACACAGCAGGCGTCCTGAAGCTCCCCTTCCCTCCGTGGAAGTCGGCTCAAGGAGATCCTGAGGGCGGGACTCCTGGGGGTTTGGCCCTGAGACAGGGCACCGGCGGCCCCATCTCCCACGGCGTCCCAAGCTGGACCCCGTATCCACACGCCGCCGCGGCTGCAGCAGGAGCCTCGCTGCAGCCGCGCAGCGGGGGCATTATTTAAAGGGGACGCAGCCTGACTGCCAGGAGCGGAGCGCGAGTCGGTCCAGCCAATGCGCATGCGCGAGGCGCGAGCGGCTTCTGCCGTCACAGTGCTTCCCACGGTTGTCTTAGAAACCCGTCCCTGAGGCTTGGCAGAACAGGAGCCCTCCGTGGCAGTGCTTGGGTGGCGGGGCTCTGAGGCTCCGGTCTGACCTCTCCACGGGGTCGACGGGAACGTCTCCGGATGCCAGGAGTCGCAAAGGGCCGACCAGGATGAGGAAACCCCAGGCGGAGTCCGGGGGAAGCAGCACGGCATCCCAGCCTCAGGCCTGCCCGGACGCTGTTGGGGTGAGTCTCCCCAAAAGTCGTGCCGCCGTCATCTCGAGGACAGGTCGGCCTGCGTGCCCCTGGGCTCTTCTCTCACCCCAGGGTCGTTCTCGTCGAGAGCAGAACCCCGCAGCCTCAGGGGTTGCCTGGGGGGGTGTGTTTCCATGCCTCTGCTGTATGACTCTGTTTCTGTGTGTGTGTGTGTGTGCGTGTATGTGTGCGCGCGTGTGTGTGTGTCTCCCATCCTCTCTTCTCTCTCTGTCTCTCAGTCTCTGTGTCTTTCTTTCCCTCTCTCTGTCGGTTAGTGTGTGCGTGCCCCTCTGCGTGTGTGTCTTTGGCTGAATGTGCCCTGTGCAGCACAAGGCGATTTCTGGCATGTCGGCCTGTCTTTGCTGAGCCTCTTTCTGCGTCTCTGCCTGGGTCATGAGGCCGGCTGTCAATCGTTTTCGCCGCCGCGGATCCGCTTTGGGTGTGTGAAGGCCTGGCCCACGTGAGGAGATGCATCGGTCCCGGAGCAATTGAAATCTCATCCCCATCATGAGCTGCCTCTTTTCTAAGATCAACATGACCACACAGCAACCAAGGAAAAGAGCCCCACAGGAGCTCTTTGTCCCGCAGTAGGGAAGCAGGACCACATCAGAGAAGATGGTTGTACCTTTTCACGGCTCTTCTCTGAGAAATGAAGCCACACCACCATACCGTGTAGAAGAAGCAGCCGGGAATGGGAGATGGCAACAATCCCTGTCACTGTCACTGGAACGCTGGCCTCTCTGGACAAGCCACCCTTTTGGAAGCCCTCCCCTTATGCCCGTGGTGGTGGCACGGCGCTGTATCCTGCCGGGGCTCTGGCCTCTGCTCTATCCTCCCTCTTGCTCTGCCTCACCTGTTTCTCAGGGGCCTGGATGCCTCTCGCTCTGGCCCAATGTCTTCAACAAAGATGACTTCCCAGTCCGTCAGGGCCACACTTCCTGCAGATCCGTGTCATGATGGTATCTCTCTCCAAACGTCTTTCTGCTTCATTGGGCAGGTCTCATGACCCTGGATTTCTTGGCTTCCATACGTGTCTCAGACAGGGAAGCTTCCTTGTTCTCCATGTTTCCCCTCATGGGTGGGTGGACTGCCTAGAATGAGCGCTAGGCGACCGTGACTGGCCTTGTCTTCTAGGACAGGTGGTGTCGCATTTCCTCTGCACTTCCTGTCTCATTCTTGAGGGACATCCTCTCCTCTGCTCCTGGGTGGACTGACTCCCTTGATCTTGTGGCCCAAACGAATGTCAGGGAACCAGAGGGACTGGGCTGGGGCTGGGGCTGGGGCTGGGTCTGTGTCTGGGACTGGGGCTGGGGCTGGGGCTGGGGCTGGGTGCAGGGGAAGTTGCGTCAGGGCTACCAGGGAGGAGGAGGGTTGGGGGCGGGGCGAATTCTGCAGAAGATTCTTTGCTCCTCTGATAGGCATTGGAAAACCTGGCTTGGGTCAGGCACAGGCCCCCCACCCACCGAGTCCCAGGTGTCCTTTGATTTCCCTTGGCATTGACCGAAAGGTCACTTCTTCCCCCCTTCCACTGGCACACGCCTGGACACCACCGTTTGTTTCGCCGTCTCCCGGTATGCCTCCGGTGACACACGTTCACACCATCTGCTGTGGGATACGCCAGTGCCACGCGTGGTCACATGGTCTCCACCTCGGATTCGCCCCTGTTCCTGCCTGCACGTGTCC
The DNA here is from genome assembly GCF_028885625.2 of Pongo pygmaeus. Lineage (NCBI taxonomy): Eukaryota > Metazoa > Chordata > Mammalia > Primates > Hominidae > Pongo > Pongo pygmaeus. Next base: position 29,261,557 of record NC_072392.2, on the reverse strand, counting down.
TGTAAAGCGCGGTCGGCTTTCCGGAGCCCCAGGGCTTTTAGAAGCGGAGCAGGCCACTGCTCTTTCGAAGGAGGAGGGAGGCAGAGGGCTGATGGATCAGTGAAGTTTCAGCTGACGCTACGCCTTGAGACCTATGGGATCATTCTGCGCTGCAGCGAGGCCCTGCCTGCCTCACCAGATGTGGTGAGCCCAGCCTATCTCACTGGGAGGGGGCCAAAATCGGATCTGAACGGGAGTCCCCAGAACACAGCAGGCGTCCTGAAGCTCCCCTTCCCTCCGTGGAAGTCGGCTCAAGGAGATCCTGAGGGCGGGACTCCTGGGGGTTTGGCCCTGAGACAGGGCACCGGCGGCCCCATCTCCCACGGCGTCCCAAGCTGGACCCCGTATCCACACGCCGCCGCGGCTGCAGCAGGAGCCTCGCTGCAGCCGCGCAGCGGGGGCATTATTTAAAGGGGACGCAGCCTGACTGCCAGGAGCGGAGCGCGAGTCGGTCCAGCCAATGCGCATGCGCGAGGCGCGAGCGGCTTCTGCCGTCACAGTGCTTCCCACGGTTGTCTTAGAAACCCGTCCCTGAGGCTTGGCAGAACAGGAGCCCTCCGTGGCAGTGCTTGGGTGGCGGGGCTCTGAGGCTCCGGTCTGACCTCTCCACGGGGTCGACGGGAACGTCTCCGGATGCCAGGAGTCGCAAAGGGCCGACCAGGATGAGGAAACCCCAGGCGGAGTCCGGGGGAAGCAGCACGGCATCCCAGCCTCAGGCCTGCCCGGACGCTGTTGGGGTGAGTCTCCCCAAAAGTCGTGCCGCCGTCATCTCGAGGACAGGTCGGCCTGCGTGCCCCTGGGCTCTTCTCTCACCCCAGGGTCGTTCTCGTCGAGAGCAGAACCCCGCAGCCTCAGGGGTTGCCTGGGGGGGTGTGTTTCCATGCCTCTGCTGTATGACTCTGTTTCTGTGTGTGTGTGTGTGCGTGTATGTGTGCGCGCGTGTGTGTGTGTCTCCCATCCTCTCTTCTCTCTCTGTCTCTCAGTCTCTGTGTCTTTCTTTCCCTCTCTCTGTCGGTTAGTGTGTGCGTGCCCCTCTGCGTGTGTGTCTTTGGCTGAATGTGCCCTGTGCAGCACAAGGCGATTTCTGGCATGTCGGCCTGTCTTTGCTGAGCCTCTTTCTGCGTCTCTGCCTGGGTCATGAGGCCGGCTGTCAATCGTTTTCGCCGCCGCGGATCCGCTTTGGGTGTGTGAAGGCCTGGCCCACGTGAGGAGATGCATCGGTCCCGGAGCAATTGAAATCTCATCCCCATCATGAGCTGCCTCTTTTCTAAGATCAACATGACCACACAGCAACCAAGGAAAAGAGCCCCACAGGAGCTCTTTGTCCCGCAGTAGGGAAGCAGGACCACATCAGAGAAGATGGTTGTACCTTTTCACGGCTCTTCTCTGAGAAATGAAGCCACACCACCATACCGTGTAGAAGAAGCAGCCGGGAATGGGAGATGGCAACAATCCCTGTCACTGTCACTGGAACGCTGGCCTCTCTGGACAAGCCACCCTTTTGGAAGCCCTCCCCTTATGCCCGTGGTGGTGGCACGGCGCTGTATCCTGCCGGGGCTCTGGCCTCTGCTCTATCCTCCCTCTTGCTCTGCCTCACCTGTTTCTCAGGGGCCTGGATGCCTCTCGCTCTGGCCCAATGTCTTCAACAAAGATGACTTCCCAGTCCGTCAGGGACACACTTCCTGCAGATCCGTGTCATGATGGTATCTCTCTCCAAACGTCTTTCTGCTTCATTGGGCAGGTCTCATGACCCTGGATTTCTTGGCTTCCATACGTGTCTCAGACAGGGAAGCTTCCTTGTTCTCCATGTTTCCCCTCATGGGTGGGTGGACTGCCTAGAATGAGCGCTAGGCGACCGTGACTGGCCTTGTCTTCTAGGACAGGTGGTGTCGCATTTCCTCTGCACTTCCTGTCTCATTCTTGAGGGACATCCTCTCCTCTGCTCCTGGGTGGACTGACTCCCTTGATCTTGTGGCCCAAACGAATGTCAGGGAACCAGAGGGACTGGGCTGGGGCTGGGGCTGGGGCTGGGTCTGTGTCTGGGGCTGGGGCTGGGGCTGGGGCTGGGGCTGGGGCTGGGTGCAGGGGAAGTTGCGTCAGGGCTACCAGGGAGGAGGAGGGTTGGGGGCGGGGCGAATTCTGCAGAAGATTCTTTGCTCCTCTGATAGGCATTGGAAAACCTGGCTTGGGTCAGGCACAGGTCCCCCACCCACCGAGTCCCAGGTGTCCTTTGATTTCCCTTGGCATTGACCGAAAGGTCACTTGTTCCCCCCTTCCACTGGCACATGCCTGGACACCACCGTTTGTTTCGCCGTCTCCCGGTATGCCTCCGGTGACACACGTTCACACCATCTGCTGTGGGATACGCCAGTGCCACGCGTGGTCACATGGTCTCCACCTCGGATTCGCCCCTGTTCCTGCCTGCACGTGTCCTGTAAAGCGCGGTCGGCTTTCCGGAGCCCCAGGGCTTTTAGAAGCGGAGCAGGCCACTGCTCTTTCGAAGGAGGAGGGAGGCAGAGGGCTGATGGATCAGTGAAGTTTCAGCTGACGCTACGCCTTGAGACCTATGGGATCATTCTGCGCTGCAGCGAGGCCCTGCCTGCCTCACCAGATGTGGTGAGCCCAGCCTATCTCACTGGGAGGGGGCCAAAATCGGATCTGAACGGGAGTCCCCAGAACACAGCAGGCGTCCTGAAGCTCCCCTTCCCTCCGTGGAAGTCGGCTCAAGGAGATCCTGAGGGCGGGACTCCTGGGGGTTTGGCCCTGAGACAGGGCACCGGCGGCCCCATCTCCCACGGCGTCCCAAGCTGGACCCCGTATCCACACGCCGCCGCGGCTGCAGCAGGAGCCTCGCTGCAGCCGCGCAGCGGGGGCATTATTTAAAGGGGACGCAGCCTGACTGCCAGGAGCGGAGCGCGAGTCGGTCCAGCCAATGCGCATGCGCGAGGCGCGAGCGGCTTCTGCCGTCACAGTGCTTCCCACGGTTGTCTTAGAAACCCGTCCCTGAGGCTTGGCAGAACAGGAGCCCTCCGTGGCAGTGCTTGGGTGGCGGGGCTCTGAGGCTCCGGTCTGACCTCTCCACGGGGTCGACGGGAACGTCTCCGGATGCCAGGAGTCGCAAAGGGCCGACCAGGATGAGGAAACCCCAGGCGGAGTCCGGGGGAAGCAGCACGGCATCCCAGCCTCAGGCCTGCCCGGACGCTGTTGGGGTGAGTCTCCCCAAAAGTCGTGCCGCCGTCATCTCGAGGACAGGTCGGCCTGCGTGCCCCTGGGCTCTTCTCTCACCCCAGGGTCGTTCTCGTCGAGAGCAGAACCCCGCAGCCTCAGGGGTTGCCTGGGGGGGTGTGTTTCCATGCCTCTGCTGTATGACTCTGTTTCTGTGTGTGTGTGTGTGTGCGTGTATGTGTGCGCGCGTGTGTGTGTGTCTCCCATCCTCTCTTCTCTCTCTGTCTCTCAGTCTCTGTGTCTTTCTTTCCCTCTCTCTGTCGGTTAGTGTGTGCGTGCCCCTCTGCGTGTGTGTCTTTGGCTGAATGTGCCCTGTGCAGCACAAGGCGATTTCTGGCATGTCGGCCTGTCTTTGCTGAGCCTCTTTCTGCGTCTCTGCCTGGGTCATGAGGCCGGCTGTCAATCGTTTTCGCCGCCGCGGATCCGCTTTGGGTGTGTGAAGGCCTGGCCCACGTGAGGAGATGCATCGGTCCCGGAGCAATTGAAATCTCATCCCCATCATGAGCTGCCTCTTTTCTAAGATCAACATGACCACACAGCAACCAAGGAAAAGAGCCCCACAGGAGCTCTTTGTCCCGCAGTAGGGAAGCAGGACCACATCAGAGAAGATGGTTGTACCTTTTCACGGCTCTTCTCTGAGAAATGAAGCCACACCACCATACCGTGTAGAAGAAGCAGCCGGGAATGGGAGATGGCAACAATCCCTGTCACTGTCACTGGAACGCTGGCCTCTCTGGACAAGCCACCCTTTTGGAAGCCCTCCCCTTATGCCCGTGGTGGTGGCACGGCGCTGTATCCTGCCGGGGCTCTGGCCTCTGCTCTATCCTCCCTCTTGCTCTGCCTCACCTGTTTCTCAGGGGCCTGGATGCCTCTCGCTCTGGCCCAATGTCTTCAACAAAGATGACTTCCCAGTCCGTCAGGGACACACTTCCTGCAGATCCGTGTCATGATGGTATCTCTCTCCAAACGTCTTTCTGCTTCATTGGGCAGGTCTCATGACCCTGGATTTCTTGGCTTCCATACGTGTCTCAGACAGGGAAGCTTCCTTGTTCTCCATGTTTCCCCTCATGGGTGGGTGGACTGCCTAGAATGAGCGCTAGGCGACCGTGACTGGCCTTGTCTTCTAGGACAGGTGGTGTCGCATTTCCTCTGCACTTCCTGTCTCATTCTTGAGGGACATCCTCTCCTCTGCTCCTGGGTGGACTGACTCCCTTGATCTTGTGGCCCAAACGAATGTCAGGGAACCAGAGGGACTGGGCTGGGGCTGGGGCTGGGGCTGGGTCTGTGTCTGGGGCTGGGGCTGGGGCTGGGGCTGGGGCTGGGTGCAGGGGAAGTTGCGTCAGGGCTACCAGGGAGGAGGAGGGTTGGGGGCGGGGCGAATTCTGCAGAAGATTCTTTGCTCCTCTGATAGGCATTGGAAAACCTGGCTTGGGTCAGGCACAGGCCCCCCACCCACCGAGTCCCAGGTGTCCTTTGATTTCCCTTGGCATTGACCGAAAGGTCACTTGTTCCCCCCTTCCACTGGCACATGCCTGGACACCACCGTTTGTTTCGCCGTCTCCCGGTATGCCTCCGGTGACACACGTTCACACCATCTGCTGTGGGATACGCCAGTGCCACGCGTGGTCACATGGTCTCCACCTCGGATTCGCCCCTGTTCCTGCCTGCACGTGTCCTGTAAAGCGCGGTCGGCTTTCCGGAGCCCCAGGGCTTTTAGAAGCGGAGCAGGCCACTGCTCTTTCGAAGGAGGAGGGAGGCAGAGGGCTGATGGATCAGTGAAGTTTCAGCTGACGCTACGCCTTGAGACCTATGGGATCATTCTGCGCTGCAGCGAGGCCCTGCCTGCCTCACCAGATGTGGTGAGCCCAGCCTATCTCACTGGGAGGGGGCCAAAATCGGATCTGAACGGGAGTCCCCAGAACACAGCAGGCGTCCTGAAGCTCCCCTTCCCTCCGTGGAAGTCGGCTCAAGGAGATCCTGAGGGCGGGACTCCTGGGGGTTTGGCCCTGAGACAGGGCACCGGCGGCCCCATCTCCCACGGCGTCCCAAGCTGGACCCCGTATCCACACGCCGCCGCGGCTGCAGCAGGAGCCTCGCTGCAGCCGCGCAGCGGGGGCATTATTTAAAGGGGACGCAGCCTGACTGCCAGGAGCGGAGCGCGAGTCGGTCCAGCCAATGCGCATGCGCGAGGCGCGAGCGGCTTCTGCCGTCACAGTGCTTCCCACGGTTGTCTTAGAAACCCGTCCCTGAGGCTTGGCAGAACAGGAGCCCTCCGTGGCAGTGCTTGGGTGGCGGGGCTCTGAGGCTCCGGTCTGACCTCTCCACGGGGTCGACGGGAACGTCTCCGGATGCCAGGAGTCGCAAAGGGCCGACCAGGATGAGGAAACCCCAGGCGGAGTCCGGGGGAAGCAGCACGGCATCCCAGCCTCAGGCCTGCCCGGACGCTGTTGGGGTGAGTCTCCCCAAAAGTCGTGCCGCCGTCATCTCGAGGACAGGTCGGCCTGCGTGCCCCTGGGCTCTTCTCTCACCCCAGGGTCGTTCTCGTCGAGAGCAGAACCCCGCAGCCTCAGGGGTTGCCTGGGGGGGTGTGTTTCCATGCCTCTGCTGTATGACTCTGTTTCTGTGTGTGTGTGTGTGCGTGTATGTGTGCGCGCGTGTGTGTGTGTCTCCCATCCTCTCTTCTCTCTCTGTCTCTCAGTCTCTGTGTCTTTCTTTCCCTCTCTCTGTCGGTTAGTGTGTGCGTGCCCCTCTGCGTGTGTGTCTTTGGCTGAATGTGCCCTGTGCAGCACAAGGCGATTTCTGGCATGTCGGCCTGTCTTTGCTGAGCCTCTTTCTGCGTCTCTGCCTGGGTCATGAGGCCGGCTGTCAATCGTTTTCGCCGCCGCGGATCCGCTTTGGGTGTGTGAAGGCCTGGCCCACGTGAGGAGATGCATCGGTCCCGGAGCAATTGAAATCTCATCCCCATCATGAGCTGCCTCTTTTCTAAGATCAACATGACCACACAGCAACCAAGGAAAAGAGCCCCACAGGAGCTCTTTGTCCCGCAGTAGGGAAGCAGGACCACATCAGAGAAGATGGTTGTACCTTTTCACGGCTCTTCTCTGAGAAATGAAGCCACACCACCATACCGTGTAGAAGAAGCAGCCGGGAATGGGAGATGGCAACAATCCCTGTCACTGTCACTGGAACGCTGGCCTCTCTGGACAAGCCACCCTTTTGGAAGCCCTCCCCTTATGCCCGTGGTGGTGGCACGGCGCTGTATCCTGCCGGGGCTCTGGCCTCTGCTCTATCCTCCCTCTTGCTCTGCCTCACCTGTTTCTCAGGGGCCTGGATGCCTCTCGCTCTGGCCCAATGTCTTCAACAAAGATGACTTCCCAGTCCGTCAGGGACACACTTCCTGCAGATCCGTGTCATGATGGTATCTCTCTCCAAACGTCTTTCTGCTTCATTGGGCAGGTCTCATGACCCTGGATTTCTTGGCTTCCATACGTGTCTCAGACAGGGAAGCTTCCTTGTTCTCCATGTTTCCCCTCATGGGTGGGTGGACTGCCTAGAATGAGCGCTAGGCGACCGTGACTGGCCTTGTCTTCTAGGACAGGTGGTGTCGCATTTCCTCTGCACTTCCTGTCTCATTCTTGAGGGACATCCTCTCCTCTGCTCCTGGGTGGACTGACTCCCTTGATCTTGTGGCCCAAACGAATGTCAGGGAACCAGAGGGACTGGGCTGGGGCTGGGGCTGGGGCTGGGTCTGTGTCTGGGGCTGGGGCTGGGGCTGGGGCTGGGGCTGGGTGCAGGGGAAGTTGCGTCAGGGCTACCAGGGAGGAGGAGGGTTGGGGGCGGGGCGAATTCTGCAGAAGATTCTTTGCTCCTCTGATAGGCATTGGAAAACCTGGCTTGGGTCAGGCACAGGCCCCCCACCCACCGAGTCCCAGGTGTCCTTTGATTTCCCTTGGCATTGACCGAAAGGTCACTTGTTCCCCCCTTCCACTGGCACATGCCTGGACACCACCGTTTGTTTCGCCGTCTCCCGGTATGCCTCCGGTGACACACGTTCACACCATCTGCTGTGGGATACGCCAGTGCCACGCGTGGTCACATGGTCTCCACCTCGGATTCGCCCCTGTTCCTGCCTGCACGTGTCCTGTAAAGCGCGGTCGGCTTTCCGGAGCCCCAGGGCTTTTAGAAGCGGAGCAGGCCACTGCTCTTTCGAAGGAGGAGGGAGGCAGAGGGCTGATGGATCAGTGAAGTTTCAGCTGACGCTACGCCTTGAGACCTATGGGATCATTCTGCGCTGCAGCGAGGCCCTGCCTGCCTCACCAGATGTGGTGAGCCCAGCCTATCTCACTGGGAGGGGGCCAAAATCGGATCTGAACGGGAGTCCCCAGAACACAGCAGGCGTCCTGAAGCTCCCCTTCCCTCCGTGGAAGTCGGCTCAAGGAGATCCTGAGGGCGGGACTCCTGGGGGTTTGGCCCTGAGACAGGGCACCGGCGGCCCCATCTCCCACGGCGTCCCAAGCTGGACCCCGTATCCACACGCCGCCGCGGCTGCAGCAGGAGCCTCGCTGCAGCCGCGCAGCGGGGGCATTATTTAAAGGGGACGCAGCCTGACTGCCAGGAGCGGAGCGCGAGTCGGTCCAGCCAATGCGCATGCGCGAGGCGCGAGCGGCTTCTGCCGTCACAGTGCTTCCCACGGTTGTCTTAGAAACCCGTCCCTGAGGCTTGGCAGAGCAGGAGCCCTCCGTGGCAGTGCTTGGGTGGCGGGGCTCTGAGGCTCCGGTCTGACCTCTCCACGGGGTCGACGGGAACGTCTCCGGATGCCAGGAGTCGCAAAGGGCCGACCAGGATGAGGAAACCCCAGGCGGAGTCCGGGGGAAGCAGCACGGCATCCCAGCCTCAGGCCTGCCCGGACGCTGTTGGGGTGAGTCTCCCCAAAAGTCGTGCCGCCGTCATCTCGAGGACAGGTCGGCCTGCGTGCCCCTGGGCTCTTCTCTCACCCCAGGGTCGTTCTCGTCGAGAGCAGAACCCCGCAGCCTCAGGGGTTGCCTGGGGGGGTGTGTTTCCATGCCTCTGCTGTATGACTCTGTTTCTGTGTGTGTGTGTGTGCGTGTATGTGTGCGCGCGTGTGTGTGTGTCTCCCATCCTCTCTTCTCTCTCTGTCTCTCAGTCTCTGTGTCTTTCTTTCCCTCTCTCTGTCGGTTAGTGTGTGCGTGCCCCTCTGCGTGTGTGTCTTTGGCTGAATGTGCCCTGTGCAGCACAAGGCGATTTCTGGCATGTCGGCCTGTCTTTGCTGAGCCTCTTTCTGCGTCTCTGCCTGGGTCATGAGGCCGGCTGTCAATCGTTTTCGCCGCCGCGGATCCGCTTTGGGTGTGTGAAGGCCTGGCCCACGTGAGGAGATGCATCGGTCCCGGAGCAATTGAAATCTCATCCCCATCATGAGCTGCCTCTTTTCTAAGATCAACATGACCACACAGCAACCAAGGAAAAGAGCCCCACAGGAGCTCTTTGTCCCGCAGTAGGGAAGCAGGACCACATCAGAGAAGATGGTTGTACCTTTTCACGGCTCTTCTCTGAGAAATGAAGCCACACCACCATACCGTGTAGAAGAAGCAGCCGGGAATGGGAGATGGCAACAATCCCTGTCACTGTCACTGGAACGCTGGCCTCTCTGGACAAGCCACCCTTTTGGAAGCCCTCCCCTTATGCCCGTGGTGGTGGCACGGCGCTGTATCCTGCCGGGGCTCTGGCCTCTGCTCTATCCTCCCTCTTGCTCTGCCTCACCTGTTTCTCAGGGGCCTGGATGCCTCTCGCTCTGGCCCAATGTCTTCAACAAAGATGACTTCCCAGTCCGTCAGGGACACACTTCCTGCAGATCCGTGTCATGATGGTATCTCTCTCCAAACGTCTTTCTGCTTCATTGGGCAGGTCTCATGACCCTGGATTTCTTGGCTTCCATACGTGTCTCAGACAGGGAACCTTCCTTGTTCTCCATGTTTCCCCTCATGGGTGGGTGGACTGCCTAGAATGAGCGCTAGGCGACCGTGACTGGCCTTGTCTTCTAGGACAGGTGGTGTCGCATTTCCTCTGCACTTCCTGTCTCATTCTTGAGGGACATCCTCTCCTCTGCTCCTGGGTGGACTGACTCCCTTGATCTTGTGGCCCAAACGAATGTCAGGGAACCAGAGGGACTGGGCTGGGGCTGGGGCTGGGGCTGGGTCTGTGTCTGGGGCTGGGGCTGGGGCTGGGGCTGGGGCTGGGTGCAGGGGAAGTTGCGTCAGGGCTACCAGGGAGGAGGAGGGTTGGGGGCGGGGCGAATTCTGCAGAAGATTCTTTGCTCCTCTGATAGGCATTGGAAAACCTGGCTTGGGTCAGGCACAGGCCCCCCACCCACCGAGTCCCAGGTGTCCTTTGATTTCCCTTGGCATTGACCGAAAGGTCACTTCTTCCCCCCTTCCACTGGCACACGCCTGGACACCACCGTTTGTTTCGCCGTCTCCCGGTATGCCTCCGGTGACACACGTTCACACCATCTGCTGTGGGATACGCCAGTGCCACGCGTGGTCACATGGTCTCCACCTCGGATTCGCCCCTGTTCCTGCCTGCACGTGTCCTGTAAAGCGCGGTCGGCTTTCCGGAGCCCCAGGGCTTTTAGAAGCGGAGCAGGCCACTGCTCTTTCGAAGGAGGAGGGAGGCAGAGGGCTGATGGATCAGTGAAGTTTCAGCTGACGCTACGCCTTGAGACCTATGGGATCATTCTGCGCTGCAGCGAGGCCCTGCCTGCCTCACCAGATGTGGTGAGCCCAGCCTATCTCACTGGGAGGGGGCCAAAATCGGATCTGAACGGGAGTCCCCAGAACACAGCAGGCGTCCTGAAGCTCCCCTTCCCTCCGTGGAAGTCGGCTCAAGGAGATCCTGAGGGCGGGACTCCTGGGGGTTTGGCCCTGAGACAGGGCACCGGCGGCCCCATCTCCCACGGCGTCCCAAGCTGGACCCCGTATCCACACGCCGCCGCGGCTGCAGCAGGAGCCTCCCTGCAGCCGCGCAGCGGGGGCATTATTTAAAGGGGACGCAGCCTGACTGCCAGGAGCGGAGCGCGAGTCGGTCCAGCCAATGCGCATGCGCGAGGCGCGAGCGGCTTCTGCCGTCACAGTGCTTCCCACGGTTGTCTTAGAAACCCGTCCCTGAGGCTTGGCAGAACAGGAGCCCTCCGTGGCAGTGCTTGGGTGGCGGGGCTCTGAGGCTCCGGTCTGACCTCTCCACGGGGTCGACGGGAACGTCTCCGGATGCCAGGAGTCGCAAAGGGCCGACCAGGATGAGGAAACCCCAGGCGGAGTCCGGGGGAAGCAGCACGGCATCCCAGCCTCAGGCCTGCCCGGACGCTGTTGGGGTGAGTCTCCCCAAAAGTCGTGCCGCCGTCATCTCGAGGACAGGTCGGCCTGCGTGCCCCTGGGCTCTTCTCTCACCCCAGGGTCGTTCTCGTCGAGAGCAGAACCCCGCAGCCTCAGGGGTTGCCTGGGGGGGTGTGTTTCCATGCCTCTGCTGTATGACTCTGTTTCTGTGTGTGTGTGTGTGCGTGTATGTGTGCGCGCGTGTGTGTGTGTCTCCCATCCTCTCTTCTCTCTCTGTCTCTCAGTCTCTGTGTCTTTCTTTCCCTCTCTCTGTCGGTTAGTGTGTGCGTGCCCCTCTGCGTGTGTGTCTTTGGCTGAATGTGCCCTGTGCAGCACAAGGCGATTTCTGGCATGTCGGCCTGTCTTTGCTGAGCCTCTTTCTGCGTCTCTGCCTGGGTCATGAGGCCGGCTGTCAATCGTTTTCGCCGCCGCGGATCCGCTTTGGGTGTGTGAAGGCCTGGCCCACGTGAGGAGATGCATCGGTCCCGGAGCAATTGAAATCTCATCCCCATCATGAGCTGCCTCTTTTCTAAGATCAACATGACCACACAGCAACCAAGGAAAAGAGCCCCACAGGAGCTCTTTGTCCCGCAGTAGGGAAGCAGGACCACATCAGAGAAGATGGTTGTACCTTTTCACGGCTCTTCTCTGAGAAATGAAGCCACACCACCATACCGTGTAGAAGAAGCAGCCGGGAATGGGAGATGGCAACAATCCCTGTCACTGTCACTGGAACGCTGGCCTCTCTGGACAAGCCACCCTTTTGGAAGCCCTCCCCTTATGCCCGTGGTGGTGGCACGGCGCTGTATCCTGCCGGGGCTCTGGCCTCTGCTCTATCCTCCCTCTTGCTCTGCCTCACCTGTTTCTCAGGGGCCTGGATGCCTCTCGCTCTGGCCCAATGTCTTCAACAAAGATGACTTCCCAGTCCGTCAGGGACACACTTCCTGCAGATCCGTGTCATGATGGTATCTCTCTCCAAACGTCTTTCTGCTTCATTGGGCAGGTCTCATGACCCTGGATTTCTTGGCTTCCATACGTGTCTCAGACAGGGAAGCTTCCTTGTTCTCCATGTTTCCCCTCATGGGTGGGTGGACTGCCTAGAATGAGCGCTAGGCCACCGTGACTGGCCTTGTCTTCTAGGACAGGTGGTGTCGCATTTCCTCTGCACTTCCTGTCTCATTCTTGAGGGACATCCTCTCCTCTGCTCCTGGGTGGACTGACTCCCTTGATCTTGTGGCCCAAACGAATGTCAGGGAACCAGAGGGACTGGGCTGGGGCTGGGGCTGGGGCTGGGTCTGTGTCTGGGGCTGGGGCTGGGGCTGGGGCTGGGGCTGGGTGCAGGGGAAGTTGCGTCAGGGCTACCAGGGAGGAGGAGGGTTGGGGGCGGGGCGAATTCTGCAGAAGATTCTTTGCTCCTCTGATAGGCATTGGAAAACCTGGCTTGGGTCAGGCACAGGCCCCCCACCCACCGAGTCCCAGGTGTCCTTTGATTTCCCTTGGCATTGACCGAAAGGTCACTTCTTCCCCCCTTCCACTGGCACACGCCTGGACACCACCGTTTGTTTCGCCGTCTCCCGGTATGCCTCCGGTGACACACGTTCACACCATCTGCTGTGGGATACGCCAGTGCCACGCGTGGTCACATGGTCTCCACCTCGGATTCGCCCCTGTTCCTGCCTGCACGTGTCCTGTAAAGCGCGGTCGGCTTTCCGGAGCCCCAGGGCTTTTAGAAGCGGAGCAGGCCACTGCTCTTTCGAAGGAGGAGGGAGGCAGAGGGCTGATGGATCAGTGAAGTTTCAGCTGACGCTACGCCTTGAGACCTATGGGATCATTCTGCGCTGCAGCGAGGCCCTGCCTGCCTCACCAGATGTGGTGAGCCCAGCCTATCTCACTGGGAGGGGGCCAAAATCGGATCTGAACGGGAGTCCCCAGAACACAGCAGGCGTCCTGAAGCTCCCCTTCCCTCCGTGGAAGTCGGCTCAAGGAGATCCTGAGGGCGGGACTCCTGGGGGTTTGGCCCTGAGACAGGGCACCGGCGGCCCCATCTCCCACGGCGTCCCAAGCTGGACCCCGTATCCACACGCCGCCGCGGCTGCAGCAGGAGCCTCGCTGCAGCCGCGCAGCGGGGGCATTATTTAAAGGGGACGCAGCCTGACTGCCAGGAGCGGAGCGCGAGTCGGTCCAGCCAATGCGCATGCGCGAGGCGCGAGCGGCTTCTGCCGTCACAGTGCTTCCCACGGTTGTCTTAGAAACCCGTCCCTGAGGCTTGGCAGAACAGGAGCCCTCCGTGGCAGTGCTTGGGTGGCGGGGCTCTGAGGCTCCGGTCTGACCTCTCCACGGGGTCGACGGGAACGTCTCCGGATGCCAGGAGTCGCAAAGGGCCGACCAGGATGAGGAAACCCCAGGCGGAGTCCGGGGGAAGCAGCACGGCATCCCAGCCTCAGGCCTGCCCGGACGCTGTTGGGGTGAGTCTCCCCAAAAGTCGTGCCGCCGTCATCTCGAGGACAGGTCGGCCTGCGTGCCCCTGGGCTCTTCTCTCACCCCAGGGTCGTTCTCGTCGAGAGCAGAACCCCGCAGCCTCAGGGGTTGCCTGGGGGTGTGTGTTTCCATGCCTCTGCTGTATGACTCTGTTTCTGTGTGTGTGTGTGTGCGTGTATGTGTGCGCGCGTGTGTGTGTGTCTCCCATCCTCTCTTCTCTCTCTGTCTCTCAGTCTCTGTGTCTTTCTTTCCCTCTCTCTGTCGGTTAGTGTGTGCGTGCCCCTCTGCGTGTGTGTCTTTGGCTGAATGTGCCCTGTGCAGCACAAGGCGATTTCTGGCATGTCGGCCTGTCTTTGCTGAGCCTCTTTCTGCGTCTCTGCCTGGGTCATGAGGCCGGCTGTCAATCGTTTTCGCCGCCGCGGATCCGCTTTGGGTGTGTGAAGGCCTGGCCCACGTGAGGAGATGCATCGGTCCCGGAGCAATTGAAATCTCATCCCCATCATGAGCTGCCTCTTTTCTAAGATCAACATGACCACACAGCAACCAAGGAAAAGAGCCCCACAGGAGCTCTTTGTCCCGCAGTAGGGAAGCAGGACCACATCAGAGAAGATGGTTGTACCTTTTCACGGCTCTTCTCTGAGAAATGAAGCCACACCACCATACCGTGTAGAAGAAGCAGCCGGGAATGGGAGATGGCAACAATCCCTGTCACTGTCACTGGAACGCTGGCCTCTCTGGACAAGCCACCCTTTTGGAAGCCCTCCCCTTATGCCCGTGGTGGTGGCACGGCGCTGTATCCTGCCGGGGCTCTGGCCTCTGCTCTATCCTCCCTCTTGCTCTGCCTCACCTGTTTCTCAGGGGCCTGGATGCCTCTCGCTCTGGCCCAATGTCTTCAACAAAGATGACTTCCCAGTCCGTCAGGGACACACTTCCTGCAGATCCGTGTCATGATGGTATCTCTCTCCAAACGTCTTTCTGCTTCATTGGGCAGGTCTCATGACCCTGGATTTCTTGGCTTCCATACGTGTCTCAGACAGGGAAGCTTCCTTGTTCTCCATGTTTCCCCTCATGGGTGGGTGGACTGCCTAGAATGAGCGCTAGGCGACCGTGACTGGCCTTGTCTTCTAGGACAGGTGGTGTCGCATTTCCTCTGCACTTCCTGTCTCATTCTTGAGGGACATCCTCTCCTCTGCTCCTGGGTGGACTGACTCCCTTGATCTTGTGGCCCAAACGAATGTCAGGGAACCAGAGGGACTGGGCTGGGGCTGGGGCTGGGGCTGGGTCTGTGTCTGGGGCTGGGGCTGGGGCTGGGGCTGGGGCTGGGTGCAGGGGAAGTTGCGTCAGGGCTACCAGGGAGGAGGAGGGTTGGGGGCGGGGCGAATTCTGCAGAAGATTCTTTGCTCCTCTGATAGGCATTGGAAAACCTGGCTTGGGTCAGGCACAGGCCCCCCACCCACCGAGTCCCAGGTGTCCTTTGATTTCCCTTGGCATTGACCGAAAGGTCACTTCTTCCCCCCTTCCACTGGCACACGCCTGGACACCACCGTTTGTTTCGCCGTCTCCCGGTATGCCTCCGGTGACACACGTTCACACCATCTGCTGTGGGATACGCCAGTGCCACGCGTGGTCACATGGTCTCCACCTCGGATTCGCCCCTGTTCCTGCCTGCACGTGTCCTGTAAAGCGCGGTCGGCTTTCCGGAGCCCCAGGGCTTTTAGAAGCGGAGCAGGCCACTGCTCTTTCGAAGGAGGAGGGAGGCAGAGGGCTGATGGATCAGTGAAGTTTCAGCTGACGCTACGCCTTGAGACCTATGGGATCATTCTGCGCTGCAGCGAGGCCCTGCCTGCCTCACCAGATGTGGTGAGCCCAGCCTATCTCACTGGGAGGGGGCCAAAATCGGATCTGAACGGGAGTCCCCAGAACACAGCAGGCGTCCTGAAGCTCCCCTTCCCTCCGTGGAAGTCGGCTCAAGGAGATCCTGAGGGCGGGACTCCTGGGGGTTTGGCCCTGAGACAGGGCACCGGCGGCCCCATCTCCCACGGCGTCCCAAGCTGGACCCCGTATCCACACGCCGCCGCGGCTGCAGCAGGAGCCTCGCTGCAGCCGCGCAGCGGGGGCATTATTTAAAGGGGACGCAGCCTGACTGCCAGGAGCGGAGCGCGAGTCGGTCCAGCCAATGCGCATGCGCGAGGCGCGAGCGGCTTCTGCCGTCACAGTGCTTCCCACGGTTGTCTTAGAAACCCGTCCCTGAGGCTTGGCAGAACAGGAGCCCTCCGTGGCAGTGCTTGGGTGGCGGGGCTCTGAGGCTCCGGTCTGACCTCTCCACGGGGTCGACGGGAACGTCTCCGGATGCCAGGAGTCGCAAAGGGCCGACCAGGATGAGGAAACCCCAGGCGGAGTCCGGGGGAAGCAGCACGGCATCCCAGCCTCAGGCCTGCCCGGACGCTGTTGGGGTGAGTCTCCCCAAAAGTCGTGCCGCCGTCATCTCGAGGACAGGTCGGCCTGCGTGCCCCTGGGCTCTTCTCTCACCCCAGGGTCGTTCTCGTCGAGAGCAGAACCCCGCAGCCTCAGGGGTTGCCTGGGGGGGTGTGTTTCCATGCCTCTGCTGTATGACTCTGTTTCTGTGTGTGTGTGTGTGCGTGTATGTGTGCGCGCGTGTGTGTGTGTCTCCCATCCTCTCTTCTCTCTCTGTCTCTCAGTCTCTGTGTCTTTCTTTCCCTCTCTCTGTCGGTTAGTGTGTGCGTGCCCCTCTGCGTGTGTGTCTTTGGCTGAATGTGCCCTGTGCAGCACAAGGCGATTTCTGGCATGTCGGCCTGTCTTTGCTGAGCCTCTTTCTGCGTCTCTGCCTGGGTCATGAGGCCGGCTGTCAATCGTTTTCGCCGCCGCGGATCCGCTTTGGGTGTGTGAAGGCCTGGCCCACGTGAGGAGATGCATCGGTCCCGGAGCAATTGAAATCTCATCCCCATCATGAGCTGCCTCTTTTCTAAGATCAACATGACCACACAGCAACCAAGGAAAAGAGCCCCACAGGAGCTCTTTGTCCCGCAGTAGGGAAGCAGGACCACATCAGAGAAGATGGTTGTACCTTTTCACGGCTCTTCTCTGAGAAATGAAGCCACACCACCATACCGTGTAGAAGAAGCAGCCGGGAATGGGAGATGGCAACAATCCCTGTCACTGTCACTGGAACGCTGGCCTCTCTGGACAAGCCACCCTTTTGGAAGCCCTCCCCTTATGCCCGTGGTGGTGGCACGGCGCTGTATCCTGCCGGGGCTCTGGCCTCTGCTCTATCCTCCCTCTTGCTCTGCCTCACCTGTTTCTCAGGGGCCTGGATGCCTCTCGCTCTGGCCCAATGTCTTCAACAAAGATGACTTCCCAGTCCGTCAGGGACACATTTCCTGCAGATCCGTGTCATGATGGTATCTCTCTCCAAACGTCTTTCTGCTTCATTGGGCAGGTCTCATGACCCTGGATTTCTTGGCTTCCATACGTGTCTCAGACAGGGAAGCTTCCTTGTTCTCCATGTTTCCCCTCATGGGTGGGTGGACTGCCTAGAATGAGCGCTAGGCGACCGTGACTGGCCTTGTCTTCTAGGACAGGTGGTGTCGCATTTCCTCTGCACTTCCTGTCTCATTCTTGAGGGACATCCTCCCCTCTGCTCCTGGGTGGACTGACTCCCTTGATCTTGTGGCCCAAACGAATGTCAGGGAACCAGAGGGACTGGGCTGGGGCTGGGGCTGGGGCTGGGTCTGTGTCTGGGGCTGGGGCTGGGGCTGGGGCTGGGGCTGGGTGCAGGGGAAGTTGCGTCAGGGCTACCAGGGAGGAGGAGGGTTGGGGGCGGGGCGAATTCTGCAGAAGATTCTTTGCTCCTCTGATAGGCATTGGAAAACCTGGCTTGGGTCAGGCACAGGCCCCCCACCCACCGAGTCCCAGGTGTCCTTTGATTTCCCTTGGCATTGACCGAAAGGTCACTTGTTCCCCCCTTCCACTGGCACATGCCTGGACACCACCGTTTGTTTCGCCGTCTCCCGGTATGCCTCCGGTGACACACGTTCACACCATCTGCTGTGGGATACGCCAGTGCCACGCGTGGTCACATGGTCTCCACCTCGGATTCGCCCCTGTTCCTGCCTGCACGTGTCCTGTAAAGCGCGGTCGGCTTTCCGGAGCCCCAGGGCTTTTAGAAGCGGAGCAGGCCACTGCTCTTTCGAAGGAGGAGGGAGGCAGAGGGCTGATGGATCAGTGAAGTTTCAGCTGACGCTACGCCTTGAGACCTATGGGATCATTCTGCGCTGCAGCGAGGCCCTGCCTGCCTCACCAGATGTGGTGAGCCCAGCCTATCTCACTGGGAGGGGGCCAAAATCGGATCTGAACGGGAGTCCCCAGAACACAGCAGGCGTCCTGAAGCTCCCCTTCCCTCCGTGGAAGTCGGCTCAAGGAGATCCTGAGGGCGGGACTCCTGGGGGTTTGGCCCTGAGACAGGGCACCGGCGGCCCCATCTCCCACGGCGTCCCAAGCTGGACCCCGTATCCACACGCCGCCGCGGCTGCAGCAGGAGCCTCGCTGCAGCCGCGCAGCGGGGGCATTATTTAAAGGGGACGCAGCCTGACTGCCAGGAGCGGAGCGCGAGTCGGTCCAGCCAATGCGCATGCGCGAGGCGCGAGCGGCTTCTGCCGTCACAGTGCTTCCCACGGTTGTCTTAGAAACCCGTCCCTGAGGCTTGGCAGAACAGGAGCCCTCCGTGGCAGTGCTTGGGTGGCGGGGCTCTGAGGCTCCGGTCTGACCTCTCCACGGGGTCGACGGGAACGTCTCCGGATGCCAGGAGTCGCAAAGGGCCGACCAGGATGAGGAAACCCCAGGCGGAGTCCGGGGGAAGCAGCACGGCATCCCAGCCTCAGGCCTGCCCGGACGCTGTTGGGGTGAGTCTCCCCAAAAGTCGTGCCGCCGTCATCTCGAGGACAGGTCGGCCTGCGTGCCCCTGGGCTCTTCTCTCACCCCAGGGTCGTTCTCGTCGAGAGCAGAACCCCGCAGCCTCAGGGGTTGCCTGGGGGGGTGTGTTTCCATGCCTCTGCTGTATGACTCTGTTTCTGTGTGTGTGTGTGTGCGTGTATGTGTGCGCGCGTGTGTGTGTGTCTCCCATCCTCTCTTCTCTCTCTGTCTCTCAGTCTCTGTGTCTTTCTTTCCCTCTCTCTGTCGGTTAGTGTGTGCGTGCCCCTCTGCGTGTGTGTCTTTGGCTGAATGTGCCCTGTGCAGCACAAGGCGATTTCTGGCATGTCGGCCTGTCTTTGCTGAGCCTCTTTCTGCGTCTCTGCCTGGGTCATGAGGCCGGCTGTCAATCGTTTTCGCCGCCGCGGATCCGCTTTGGGTGTGTGAAGGCCTGGCCCACGTGAGGAGATGCATCGGTCCCGGAGCAATTGAAATCTCATCCCCATCATGAGCTGCCTCTTTTCTAAGATCAACATGACCACACAGCAACCAAGGAAAAGAGCCCCACAGGAGCTCTTTGTCCCGCAGTAGGGAAGCAGGACCACATCAGAGAAGATGGTTGTACCTTTTCACGGCTCTTCTCTGAGAAATGAAGCCACACCACCATACCGTGTAGAAGAAGCAGCCGGGAATGGGAGATGGCAACAATCCCTGTCACTGTCACTGGAACGCTGGCCTCTCTGGACAAGCCACCCTTTTGGAAGCCCTCCCCTTATGCCCGTGGTGGTGGCACGGCGCTGTATCCTGCCGGGGCTCTGGCCTCTGCTCTATCCTCCCTCTTGCTCTGCCTCACCTGTTTCTCAGGGGCCTGGATGCCTCTCGCTCTGGCCCAATGTCTTCAACAAAGATGACTTCCCAGTCCGTCAGGGACACATTTCCTGCAGATCCGTGTCATGATGGTATCTCTCTCCAAACGTCTTTCTGCTTCATTGGGCAGGTCTCATGACCCTGGATTTCTTGGCTTCCATACGTGTCTCAGACAGGGAAGCTTCCTTGTTCTCCATGTTTCCCCTCATGGGTGGGTGGACTGCCTAGAATGAGCGCTAGGCGACCGTGACTGGCCTTGTCTTCTAGGACAGGTGGTGTCGCATTTCCTCTGCACTTCCTGTCTCATTCTTGAGGGACATCCTCCCCTCTGCTCCTGGGTGGACTGACTCCCTTGATCTTGTGGCCCAAACGAATGTCAGGGAACCAGAGGGACTGGGCTGGGGCTGGGGCTGGGGCTGGGTCTGTGTCTGGGGCTGGGGCTGGGGCTGGGGCTGGGGCTGGGTGCAGGGGAAGTTGCGTCAGGGCTACCAGGGAGGAGGAGGGTTGGGGGCGGGGCGAATTCTGCAGAAGATTCTTTGCTCCTCTGATAGGCATTGGAAAACCTGGCTTGGGTCAGGCACAGGCCCCCCACCCACCGAGTCCCAGGTGTCCTTTGATTTCCCTTGGCATTGACCGAAAGGTCACTTCTTCCCCCCTTCCACTGGCACATGCCTGGACACCACCGTTTGTTTCGCCGTCTCCCGGTATGCCTCCGGTGACACACGTTCACACCATCTGCTGTGGGATACGCCAGTGCCACGCGTGGTCACATGGTCTCCACCTCGGATTCGCCCCTGTTCCTGCCTGCACGTGTCCTGTAAAGCGCGGTCGGCTTTCCGGAGCCCCAGGGCTTTTAGAAGCGGAGCAGGCCACTGCTCTTTCGAAGGAGGAGGGAGGCAGAGGGCTGATGGATCAGTGAAGTTTCAGCTGACGCTACGCCTTGAGACCTATGGGATCATTCTGCGCTGCAGCGAGGCCCTGCCTGCCTCACCAGATGTGGTGAGCCCAGCCTATCTCACTGGGAGGGGGCCAAAATCGGATCTGAACGGGAGTCCCCAGAACACAGCAGGCGTCCTGAAGCTCCCCTTCCCTCCGTGGAAGTCGGCTCAAGGAGATCCTGAGGGCGGGACTCCTGGGTGTTTGGCCCTGAGACAGGGCACCGGCGGCCCCATCTCCCACGGCGTCCCAAGCTGGACCCCGTATCCACACGCCGCCGCGGCTGCAGCAGGAGCCTCGCTGCAGCCGCGCAGCGGGGGCATTATTTAAAGGGGACGCAGCCTGACTGCCAGGAGCGGAGCGCGAGTCGGTCCAGCCAATGCGCATGCGCGAGGCGCGAGCGGCTTCTGCCGTCACAGTGCTTCCCACGGTTGTCTTAGAAACCCGTCCCTGAGGCTTGGCAGAACAGGAGCCCTCCGTGGCAGTGCTTGGGTGGCGGGGCTCTGAGGCTCCGGTCTGACCTCTCCACGGGGTCGACGGGAACGTCTCCGGATGCCAGGAGTCGCAAAGGGCCGACCAGGATGAGGAAACCCCAGGCGGAGTCCGGGGGAAGCAGCACGGCATCCCAGCCTCAGGCCTGCCCGGACGCTGTTGGGGTGAGTCTCCCCAAAAGTCGTGCCGCCGTCATCTCGAGGACAGGTCGGCCTGCGTGCCCCTGGGCTCTTCTCTCACCCCAGGGTCGTTCTCGTCGAGAGCAGAACCCCGCAGCCTCAGGGGTTGCCTGGGGGGGTGTGTTTCCATGCCTCTGCTGTATGACTCTGTTTCTGTGTGTGTGTG
This sequence comes from Pongo pygmaeus, assembly GCF_028885625.2. NCBI lineage: Eukaryota > Metazoa > Chordata > Mammalia > Primates > Hominidae > Pongo > Pongo pygmaeus. The sequence continues at coordinate 29,240,864 of NC_072392.2, read as the reverse complement.
TGTGCGTGTATGTGTGCGCGCGTGTGTGTGTGTCTCCCATCCTCTCTTCTCTCTCTGTCTCTCAGTCTCTGTGTCTTTCTTTCCCTCTCTCTGTCGGTTAGTGTGTGCGTGCCCCTCTGCGTGTGTGTCTTTGGCTGAATGTGCCCTGTGCAGCACAAGGCGATTTCTGGCATGTCGGCCTGTCTTTGCTGAGCCTCTTTCTGCGTCTCTGCCTGGGTCATGAGGCCGGCTGTCAATCGTTTTCGCCGCCGCGGATCCGCTTTGGGTGTGTGAAGGCCTGGCCCACGTGAGGAGATGCATCGGTCCCGGAGCAATTGAAATCTCATCCCCATCATGAGCTGCCTCTTTTCTAAGATCAACATGACCACACAGCAACCAAGGAAAAGAGCCCCACAGGAGCTCTTTGTCCCGCAGTAGGGAAGCAGGACCACATCAGAGAAGATGGTTGTACCTTTTCACGGCTCTTCTCTGAGAAATGAAGCCACACCACCATACCGTGTAGAAGAAGCAGCCGGGAATGGGAGATGGCAACAATCCCTGTCACTGTCACTGGAACGCTGGCCTCTCTGGACAAGCCACCCTTTTGGAAGCCCTCCCCTTATGCCCGTGGTGGTGGCACGGCGCTGTATCCTGCCGGGGCTCTGGCCTCTGCTCTATCCTCCCTCTTGCTCTGCCTCACCTGTTTCTCAGGGGCCTGGATGCCTCTCGCTCTGGCCCAATGTCTTCAACAAAGATGACTTCCCAGTCCGTCAGGGACACACTTCCTGCAGATCCGTGTCATGATGGTATCTCTCTCCAAACGTCTTTCTGCTTCATTGGGCAGGTCTCATGACCCTGGATTTCTTGGCTTCCATACGTGTCTCAGACAGGGAAGCTTCCTTGTTCTCCATGTTTCCCCTCATGGGTGGGTGGACTGCCTAGAATGAGCGCTAGGCGACCGTGACTGGCCTTGTCTTCTAGGACAGGTGGTGTCGCATTTCCTCTGCACTTCCTGTCTCATTCTTGAGGGACATCCTCTCCTCTGCTCCTGGGTGGACTGACTCCCTTGATCTTGTGGCCCAAACGAATGTCAGGGAACCAGAGGGACTGGGCTGGGGCTGGGGCTGGGGCTGGGTCTGTGTCTGGGGCTGGGGCTGGGGCTGGGGCTGGGGCTGGGTGCAGGGGAAGTTGCGTCAGGGCTACCAGGGAGGAGGAGGGTTGGGGGCGGGGCGAATTCTGCAGAAGATTCTTTGCTCCTCTGATAGGCATTGGAAAACCTGGCTTGGGTCAGGCACAGGCCCCCCACCCACCGAGTCCCAGGTGTCCTTTGATTTCCCTTGGCATTGACCGAAAGGTCACTTCTTCCCCCCTTCCACTGGCACACGCCTGGACACCACCGTTTGTTTCGCCGTCTCCCGGTATGCCTCCGGTGACACACGTTCACACCATCTGCTGTGGGATACGCCAGTGCCACGCGTGGTCACATGGTCTCCACCTCGGATTCGCCCCTGTTCCTGCCTGCACGTGTCCTGTAAAGCGCGGTCGGCTTTCCGGAGCCCCAGGGCTTTTAGAAGCGGAGCAGGCCACTGCTCTTTCGAAGGAGGAGGGAGGCAGAGGGCTGATGGATCAGTGAAGTTTCAGCTGACGCTACGCCTTGAGACCTATGGGATCATTCTGCGCTGCAGCGAGGCCCTGCCTGCCTCACCAGATGTGGTGAGCCCAGCCTATCTCACTGGGAGGGGGCCAAAATCGGATCTGAACGGGAGTCCCCAGAACACAGCAGGCGTCCTGAAGCTCCCCTTCCCTCCGTGGAAGTCGGCTCAAGGAGATCCTGAGGGCGGGACTCCTGGGGGTTTGGCCCTGAGACAGGGCACCGGCGGCCCCATCTCCCACGGCGTCCCAAGCTGGACCCCGTATCCACACGCCGCCGCGGCTGCAGCAGGAGCCTCGCTGCAGCCGCGCAGCGGGGGCATTATTTAAAGGGGACGCAGCCTGACTGCCAGGAGCGGAGCGCGAGTCGGTCCAGCCAATGCGCATGCGCGAGGCGCGAGCGGCTTCTGCCGTCACAGTGCTTCCCACGGTTGTCTTAGAAACCCGTCCCTGAGGCTTGGCAGAACAGGAGCCCTCCGTGGCAGTGCTTGGGTGGCGGGGCTCTGAGGCTCCGGTCTGACCTCTCCACGGGGTCGACGGGAACGTCTCCGGATGCCAGGAGTCGCAAAGGGCCGACCAGGATGAGGAAACCCCAGGCGGAGTCCGGGGGAAGCAGCACGGCATCCCAGCCTCAGGCCTGCCCGGACGCTGTTGGGGTGAGTCTCCCCAAAAGTCGTGCCGCCGTCATCTCGAGGACAGGTCGGCCTGCGTGCCCCTGGGCTCTTCTCTCACCCCAGGGTCGTTCTCGTCGAGAGCAGAACCCCGCAGCCTCAGGGGTTGCCTGGGGGGGTGTGTTTCCATGCCTCTGCTGTATGACTCTGTTTCTGTGTGTGTGTGTGTGCGTGTATGTGTGCGCGCGTGTGTGTGTGTCTCCCATCCTCTCTTCTCTCTCTGTCTCTCAGTCTCTGTGTCTTTCTTTCCCTCTCTCTGTCGGTTAGTGTGTGCGTGCCCCTCTGCGTGTGTGTCTTTGGCTGAATGTGCCCTGTGCAGCACAAGGCGATTTCTGGCATGTCGGCCTGTCTTTGCTGAGCCTCTTTCTGCGTCTCTGCCTGGGTCACGAGGCCGGCTGTCAATCGTTTTCGCCGCCGCGGATCCGCTTTGGGTGTGTGAAGGCCTGGCCCACGTGAGGAGATGCATCGGTCCCGGAGCAATTGAAATCTCATCCCCATCATGAGCTGCCTCTTTTCTAAGATCAACATGACCACACAGCAACCAAGGAAAAGAGCCCCACAGGAGCTCTTTGTCCCGCAGTAGGGAAGCAGGACCACATCAGAGAAGATGGTTGTACCTTTTCACGGCTCTTCTCTGAGAAATGAAGCCACACCACCATACCGTGTAGAAGAAGCAGCCGGGAATGGGAGATGGCAACAATCCCTGTCACTGTCACTGGAACGCTGGCCTCTCTGGACAAGCCACCCTTTTGGAAGCCCTCCCCTTATGCCCGTGGTGGTGGCACGGCGCTGTATCCTGCCGGGGCTCTGGCCTCTGCTCTATCCTCCCTCTTGCTCTGCCTCACCTGTTTCTCAGGGGCCTGGATGCCTCTCGCTCTGGCCCAATGTCTTCAACAAAGATGACTTCCCAGTCCGTCAGGGACACACTTCCTGCAGATCCGTGTCATGATGGTATCTCTCTCCAAACGTCTTTCTGCTTCATTGGGCAGGTCTCATGACCCTGGATTTCTTGGCTTCCATACGTGTCTCAGACAGGGAAGCTTCCTTGTTCTCCATGTTTCCCCTCATGGGTGGGTGGACTGCCTAGAATGAGCGCTAGGCGACCGTGACTGGCCTTGTCTTCTAGGACAGGTGGTGTCGCATTTCCTCTGCACTTCCTGTCTCATTCTTGAGGGACATCCTCTCCTCTGCTCCTGGGTGGACTGACTCCCTTGATCTTGTGGCCCAAACGAATGTCAGGGAACCAGAGGGACTGGGCTGGGGCTGGGGCTGGGGCTGGGTCTGTGTCTGGGGCTGGGGCTGGGGCTGGGGCTGGGGCTGGGTGCAGGGGAAGTTGCGTCAGGGCTACCAGGGAGGAGGAGGGTTGGGGGCGGGGCGAATTCTGCAGAAGATTCTTTGCTCCTCTGATAGGCATTGGAAAACCTGGCTTGGGTCAGGCACAGGCCCCCCACCCACCGAGTCCCAGGTGTCCTTTGATTTCCCTTGGCATTGACCGAAAGGTCACTTCTTCCCCCCTTCCACTGGCACACGCCTGGACACCACCGTTTGTTTCGCCGTCTCCCGGTATGCCTCCGGTGACACACGTTCACACCATCTGCTGTGGGATACGCCAGTGCCACGCGTGGTCACATGGTCTCCACCTCGGATTCGCCCCTGTTCCTGCCTGCACGTGTCCTGTAAAGCGCGGTCGGCTTTCCGGAGCCCCAGGGCTTTTAGAAGCGGAGCAGGCCACTGCTCTTTCGAAGGAGGAGGGAGGCAGAGGGCTGATGGATCAGTGAAGTTTCAGCTGACGCTACGCCTTGAGACCTATGGGATCATTCTGCGCTGCAGCGAGGCCCTGCCTGCCTCACCAGATGTGGTGAGCCCAGCCTATCTCACTGGGAGGGGGCCAAAATCGGATCTGAACGGGAGTCCCCAGAACACAGCAGGCGTCCTGAAGCTCCCCTTCCCTCCGTGGAAGTCGGCTCAAGGAGATCCTGAGGGCGGGACTCCTGGGGGTTTGGCCCTGAGACAGGGCACCGGCGGCCCCATCTCCCACGGCGTCCCAAGCTGGACCCCGTATCCACACGCCGCCGCGGCTGCAGCAGGAGCCTCGCTGCAGCCGCGCAGCGGGGGCATTATTTAAAGGGGACGCAGCCTGACTGCCAGGAGCGGAGCGCGAGTCGGTCCAGCCAATGCGCATGCGCGAGGCGCGAGCGGCTTCTGCCGTCACAGTGCTTCCCACGGTTGTCTTAGAAACCCGTCCCTGAGGCTTGGCAGAACAGGAGCCCTCCGTGGCAGTGCTTGGGTGGCGGGGCTCTGAGGCTCCGGTCTGACCTCTCCACGGGGTCGACGGGAACGTCTCCGGATGCCAGGAGTCGCAAAGGGCCGACCAGGATGAGGAAACCCCAGGCGGAGTCCGGGGGAAGCAGCACGGCATCCCAGCCTCAGGCCTGCCCGGACGCTGTTGGGGTGAGTCTCCCCAAAAGTCGTGCCGCCGTCATCTCGAGGACAGGTCGGCCTGCGTGCCCCTGGGCTCTTCTCTCACCCCAGGGTCGTTCTCGTCGAGAGCAGAACCCCGCAGCCTCAGGGGTTGCCTGGGGGGGTGTGTTTCCATGCCTCTGCTGTATGACTCTGTTTCTGTGTGTGTGTGTGTGTGCGTGTATGTGTGCGCGCGTGTGTGTGTGTCTCCCATCCTCTCTTCTCTCTCTGTCTCTCAGTCTCTGTGTCTTTCTTTCCCTCTCTCTGTCGGTTAGTGTGTGCGTGCCCCTCTGCGTGTGTGTCTTTGGCTGAATGTGCCCTGTGCAGCACAAGGCGATTTCTGGCATGTCGGCCTGTCTTTGCTGAGCCTCTTTCTGCGTCTCTGCCTGGGTCATGAGGCCGGCTGTCAATCGTTTTCGCCGCCGCGGATCCGCTTTGGGTGTGTGAAGGCCTGGCCCACGTGAGGAGATGCATCGGTCCCGGAGCAATTGAAATCTCATCCCCATCATGAGCTGCCTCTTTTCTAAGATCAACATGACCACACAGCAACCAAGGAAAAGAGCCCCACAGGAGCTCTTTGTCCCGCAGTAGGGAAGCAGGACCACATCAGAGAAGATGGTTGTACCTTTTCACGGCTCTTCTCTGAGAAATGAAGCCACACCACCATACCGTGTAGAAGAAGCAGCCGGGAATGGGAGATGGCAACAATCCCTGTCACTGTCACTGGAACGCTGGCCTCTCTGGACAAGCCACCCTTTTGGAAGCCCTCCCCTTATGCCCGTGGTGGTGGCACGGCGCTGTATCCTGCCGGGGCTCTGGCCTCTGCTCTATCCTCCCTCTTGCTCTGCCTCACCTGTTTCTCAGGGGCCTGGATGCCTCTCGCTCTGGCCCAATGTCTTCAACAAAGATGACTTCCCAGTCCGTCAGGGACACACTTCCTGCAGATCCGTGTCATGATGGTATCTCTCTCCAAACGTCTTTCTGCTTCATTGGGCAGGTCTCATGACCCTGGATTTCTTGGCTTCCATACGTGTCTCAGACAGGGAAGCTTCCTTGTTCTCCATGTTTCCCCTCATGGGTGGGTGGACTGCCTAGAATGAGCGCTAGGCGACCGTGACTGGCCTTGTCTTCTAGGACAGGTGGTGTCGCATTTCCTCTGCACTTCCTGTCTCATTCTTGAGGGACATCCTCTCCTCTGCTCCTGGGTGGACTGACTCCCTTGATCTTGTGGCCCAAACGAATGTCAGGGAACCAGAGGGACTGGGCTGGGGCTGGGGCTGGGGCTGGGTCTGTGTCTGGGGCTGGGGCTGGGGCTGGGGCTGGGGCTGGGTGCAGGGGAAGTTGCGTCAGGGCTACCAGGGAGGAGGAGGGTTGGGGGCGGGGCGAATTCTGCAGAAGATTCTTTGCTCCTCTGATAGGCATTGGAAAACCTGGCTTGGGTCAGGCACAGGCCCCCCACCCACCGAGTCCCAGGTGTCCTTTGATTTCCCTTGGCATTGACCGAAAGGTCACTTCTTCCCCCCTTCCACTGGCACATGCCTGGACACCACCGTTTGTTTCGCCGTCTCCCGGTATGCCTCCGGTGACACACGTTCACACCATCTGCTGTGGGATACGCCAGTGCCACGCGTGGTCACATGGTCTCCACCTCGGATTCGCCCCTGTTCCTGCCTGCACGTGTCCTGTAAAGCGCGGTCGGCTTTCCGGAGCCCCAGGGCTTTTAGAAGCGGAGCAGGCCACTGCTCTTTCGAAGGAGGAGGGAGGCAGAGGGCTGATGGATCAGTGAAGTTTCAGCTGACGCTACGCCTTGAGACCTATGGGATCATTCTGCGCTGCAGCGAGGCCCTGCCTGCCTCACCAGATGTGGTGAGCCCAGCCTATCTCACTGGGAGGGGGCCAAAATCGGATCTGAACGGGAGTCCCCAGAACACAGCAGGCGTCCTGAAGCTCCCCTTCCCTCCGTGGAAGTCGGCTCAAGGAGATCCTGAGGGCGGGACTCCTGGGGGTTTGGCCCTGAGACAGGGCACCGGCGGCCCCATCTCCCACGGCGTCCCAAGCTGGACCCCGTATCCACACGCCGCCGCGGCTGCAGCAGGAGCCTCGCTGCAGCCGCGCAGCGGGGGCATTACTTAAAGGGGACGCAGCCTGACTGCCAGGAGCGGAGCGCGAGTCGGTCCAGCCAATGCGCATGCGCGAGGCGCGAGCGGCTTCTGCCGTCACAGTGCTTCCCACGGTTGTCTTAGAAACCCGTCCCTGAGGCTTGGCAGAGCAGGAGCCCTCCGTGGCAGTGCTTGGGTGGCGGGGCTCTGAGGCTCCGGTCTGACCTCTCCACGGGGTCGACGGGAACGTCTCCGGATGCCAGGAGTCGCAAAGGGCCGACCAGGATGAGGAAACCCCAGGCGGAGTCCGGGGGAAGCAGCACGGCATCCCAGCCTCAGGCCTGCCCGGACGCTGTTGGGGTGAGTCTCCCCAAAAGTCGTGCCGCCGTCATCTCGAGGACAGGTCGGCCTGCGTGCCCCTGGGCTCTTCTCTCACCCCAGGGTCGTTCTCGTCGAGAGCAGAACCCCGCAGCCTCAGGGGTTGCCTGGGGGGGTGTGTTTCCATGCCTCTGCTGTATGACTCTGTTTCTGTGTGTGTGTGTGTGCGTGTATGTGTGCGCGCGTGTGTGTGTGTCTCCCATCCTCTCTTCTCTCTCTGTCTCTCAGTCTCTGTGTCTTTCTTTCCCTCTCTCTGTCGGTTAGTGTGTGCGTGCCCCTCTGCGTGTGTGTCTTTGGCTGAATGTGCCCTGTGCAGCACAAGGCGATTTCTGGCATGTCGGCCTGTCTTTGCTGAGCCTCTTTCTGCGTCTCTGCCTGGGTCATGAGGCCGGCTGTCAATCGTTTTCGCCGCCGCGGATCCGCTTTGGGTGTGTGAAGGCCTGGCCCACGTGAGGAGATGCATCGGTCCCGGAGCAATTGAAATCTCATCCCCATCATGAGCTGCCTCTTTTCTAAGATCAACATGACCACACAGCAACCAAGGAAAAGAGCCCCACAGGAGCTCTTTGTCCCGCAGTAGGGAAGCAGGACCACATCAGAGAAGATGGTTGTACCTTTTCACGGCTCTTCTCTGAGAAATGAAGCCACACCACCATACCGTGTAGAAGAAGCAGCCGGGAATGGGAGATGGCAACAATCCCTGTCACTGTCACTGGAACGCTGGCCTCTCTGGACAAGCCACCCTTTTGGAAGCCCTCCCCTTATGCCCGTGGTGGTGGCACGGCGCTGTATCCTGCCGGGGCTCTGGCCTCTGCTCTATCCTCCCTCTTGCTCTGCCTCACCTGTTTCTCAGGGGCCTGGATGCCTCTCGCTCTGGCCCAATGTCTTCAACAAAGATGACTTCCCAGTCCGTCAGGGACACACTTCCTGCAGATCCGTGTCATGATGGTATCTCTCTCCAAACGTCTTTCTGCTTCATTGGGCAGGTCTCATGACCCTGGATTTCTTGGCTTCCATACGTGTCTCAGACAGGGAAGCTTCCTTGTTCTCCATGTTTCCCCTCATGGGTGGGTGGACTGCCTAGAATGAGCGCTAGGCGACCGTGACTGGCCTTGTCTTCTAGGACAGGTGGTGTCGCATTTCCTCTGCACTTCCTGTCTCATTCTTGAGGGACATCCTCTCCTCTGCTCCTGGGTGGACTGACTCCCTTGATCTTGTGGCCCAAACGAATGTCAGGGAACCAGAGGGACTGGGCTGGGGCTGGGGCTGGGGCTGGGTCTGTGTCTGGGGCTGGGGCTGGGGCTGGGGCTGGGGCTGGGTGCAGGGGAAGTTGCGTCAGGGCTACCAGGGAGGAGGAGGGTTGGGGGCGGGGCGAATTCTGCAGAAGATTCTTTGCTCCTCTGATAGGCATTGGAAAACCTGGCTTGGGTCAGGCACAGGCCCCCCACCCACCGAGTCCCAGGTGTCCTTTGATTTCCCTTGGCATTGACCGAAAGGTCACTTCTTCCCCCCTTCCACTGGCACACGCCTGGACACCACCGTTTGTTTCGCCGTCTCCCGGTATGCCTCCGGTGACACACGTTCACACCATCTGCTGTGGGATACGCCAGTGCCACGCGTGGTCACATGGTCTCCACCTCGGATTCGCCCCTGTTCCTGCCTGCACGTGTCCTGTAAAGCGCGGTCGGCTTTCCGGAGCCCCAGGGCTTTTAGAAGCGGAGCAGGCCACTGCTCTTTCGAAGGAGGAGGGAGGCAGAGGGCTGATGGATCAGTGAAGTTTCAGCTGACGCTACGCCTTGAGACCTATGGGATCATTCTGCGCTGCAGCGAGGCCCTGCCTGCCTCACCAGATGTGGTGAGCCCAGCCTATCTCACTGGGAGGGGGCCAAAATCGGATCTGAACGGGAGTCCCCAGAACACAGCAGGCGTCCTGAAGCTCCCCTTCCCTCCGTGGAAGTCGGCTCAAGGAGATCCTGAGGGCGGGACTCCTGGGGGTTTGGCCCTGAGACAGGGCACCGGCGGCCCCATCTCCCACGGCGTCCCAAGCTGGACCCCGTATCCACACGCCGCCGCGGCTGCAGCAGGAGCCTCGCTGCAGCCGCGCAGCGGGGGCATTACTTAAAGGGGACGCAGCCTGACTGCCAGGAGCGGAGCGCGAGTCGGTCCAGCCAATGCGCATGCGCGAGGCGCGAGCGGCTTCTGCCGTCACAGTGCTTCCCACGGTTGTCTTAGAAACCCGTCCCTGAGGCTTGGCAGAGCAGGAGCCCTCCGTGGCAGTGCTTGGGTGGCGGGGCTCTGAGGCTCCGGTCTGACCTCTCCACGGGGTCGACGGGAACGTCTCCGGATGCCAGGAGTCGCAAAGGGCCGACCAGGATGAGGAAACCCCAGGCGGAGTCCGGGGGAAGCAGCACGGCATCCCAGCCTCAGGCCTGCCCGGACGCTGTTGGGGTGAGTCTCCCCAAAAGTCGTGCCGCCGTCATCTCGAGGACAGGTCGGCCTGCGTGCCCCTGGGCTCTTCTCTCACCCCAGGGTCGTTCTCGTCGAGAGCAGAACCCCGCAGCCTCAGGGGTTGCCTGGGGGGGTGTGTTTCCATGCCTCTGCTGTATGACTCTGTTTCTGTGTGTGTGTGTGTGCGTGTATGTGTGCGCGCGTGTGTGTGTGTCTCCCATCCTCTCTTCTCTCTCTGTCTCTCAGTCTCTGTGTCTTTCTTTCCCTCTCTCTGTCGGTTAGTGTGTGCGTGCCCCTCTGCGTGTGTGTCTTTGGCTGAATGTGCCCTGTGCAGCACAAGGCGATTTCTGGCATGTCGGCCTGTCTTTGCTGAGCCTCTTTCTGCGTCTCTGCCTGGGTCATGAGGCCGGCTGTCAATCGTTTTCGCCGCCGCGGATCCGCTTTGGGTGTGTGAAGGCCTGGCCCACGTGAGGAGATGCATCGGTCCCGGAGCAATTGAAATCTCATCCCCATCATGAGCTGCCTCTTTTCTAAGATCAACATGACCACACAGCAACCAAGGAAAAGAGCCCCACAGGAGCTCTTTGTCCCGCAGTAGGGAAGCAGGACCACATCAGAGAAGATGGTTGTACCTTTTCACGGCTCTTCTCTGAGAAATGAAGCCACACCACCATACCGTGTAGAAGAAGCAGCCGGGAATGGGAGATGGCAACAATCCCTGTCACTGTCACTGGAACGCTGGCCTCTCTGGACAAGCCACCCTTTTGGAAGCCCTCCCCTTATGCCCGTGGTGGTGGCACGGCGCTGTATCCTGCCGGGGCTCTGGCCTCTGCTCTATCCTCCCTCTTGCTCTGCCTCACCTGTTTCTCAGGGGCCTGGATGCCTCTCGCTCTGGCCCAATGTCTTCAACAAAGATGACTTCCCAGTCCGTCAGGGACACACTTCCTGCAGATCCGTGTCATGATGGTATCTCTCTCCAAACGTCTTTCTGCTTCATTGGGCAGGTCTCATGACCCTGGATTTCTTGGCTTCCATACGTGTCTCAGACAGGGAAGCTTCCTTGTTCTCCATGTTTCCCCTCATGGGTGGGTGGACTGCCTAGAATGAGCGCTAGGCGACCGTGACTGGCCTTGTCTTCTAGGACAGGTGGTGTCGCATTTCCTCTGCACTTCCTGTCTCATTCTTGAGGGACATCCTCTCCTCTGCTCCTGGGTGGACTGACTCCCTTGATCTTGTGGCCCAAACGAATGTCAGGGAACCAGAGGGACTGGGCTGGGGCTGGGGCTGGGGCTGGGTCTGTGTCTGGGGCTGGGGCTGGGGCTGGGGCTGGGGCTGGGTGCAGGGGAAGTTGCGTCAGGGCTACCAGGGAGGAGGAGGGTTGGGGGCGGGGCGAATTCTGCAGAAGATTCTTTGCTCCTCTGATAGGCATTGGAAAACCTGGCTTGGGTCAGGCACAGGCCCCCCACCCACCGAGTCCCAGGTGTCCTTTGATTTCCCTTGGCATTGACCGAAAGGTCACTTCTTCCCCCCTTCCACTGGCACACGCCTGGACACCACCGTTTGTTTCGCCGTCTCCCGGTATGCCTCCGGTGACACACGTTCACACCATCTGCTGTGGGATACGCCAGTGCCACGCGTGGTCACATGGTCTCCACCTCGGATTCGCCCCTGTTCCTGCCTGCACGTGTCCTGTAAAGCGCGGTCGGCTTTCCGGAGCCCCAGGGCTTTTAGAAGCGGAGCAGGCCACTGCTCTTTCGAAGGAGGAGGGAGGCAGAGGGCTGATGGATCAGTGAAGTTTCAGCTGACGCTACGCCTTGAGACCTATGGGATCATTCTGCGCTGCAGCGAGGCCCTGCCTGCCTCACCAGATGTGGTGAGCCCAGCCTATCTCACTGGGAGGGGGCCAAAATCGGATCTGAACGGGAGTCCCCAGAACACAGCAGGCGTCCTGAAGCTCCCCTTCCCTCCGTGGAAGTCGGCTCAAGGAGATCCTGAGGGCGGGACTCCTGGGGGTTTGGCCCTGAGACAGGGCACCGGCGGCCCCATCTCCCACGGCGTCCCAAGCTGGACCCCGTATCCACACGCCGCCGCGGCTGCAGCAGGAGCCTCGCTGCAGCCGCGCAGCGGGGGCATTATTTAAAGGGGACGCAGCCTGACTGCCAGGAGCGGAGCGCGAGTCGGTCCAGCCAATGCGCATGCGCGAGGCGCGAGCGGCTTCTGCCGTCACAGTGCTTCCCACGGTTGTCTTAGAAACCCGTCCCTGAGGCTTGGCAGAACAGGAGCCCTCCGTGGCAGTGCTTGGGTGGCGGGGCTCTGAGGCTCCGGTCTGACCTCTCCACGGGGTCGACGGGAACGTCTCCGGATGCCAGGAGTCGCAAAGGGCCGACCAGGATGAGGAAACCCCAGGCGGAGTCCGGGGGAAGCAGCACGGCATCCCAGCCTCAGGCCTGCCCGGACGCTGTTGGGGTGAGTCTCCCCAAAAGTCGTGCCGCCGTCATCTCGAGGACAGGTCGGCCTGCGTGCCCCTGGGCTCTTCTCTCACCCCAGGGTCGTTCTCGTCGAGAGCAGAACCCCGCAGCCTCAGGGGTTGCCTGGGGGGGTGTGTTTCCATGCCTCTGCTGTATGACTCTGTTTCTGTGTGTGTGTGTGTGCGTGTATGTGTGCGCGCGTGTGTGTGTGTCTCCCATCCTCTCTTCTCTCTCTGTCTCTCAGTCTCTGTGTCTTTCTTTCCCTCTCTCTGTCGGTTAGTGTGTGCGTGCCCCTCTGCGTGTGTGTCTTTGGCTGAATGTGCCCTGTGCAGCACAAGGCGATTTCTGGCATGTCGGCCTGTCTTTGCTGAGCCTCTTTCTGCGTCTCTGCCTGGGTCATGAGGCCGGCTGTCAATCGTTTTCGCCGCCGCGGATCCGCTTTGGGTGTGTGAAGGCCTGGCCCACGTGAGGAGATGCATCGGTCCCGGAGCAATTGAAATCTCATCCCCATCATGAGCTGCCTCTTTTCTAAGATCAACATGACCACACAGCAACCAAGGAAAAGAGCCCCACAGGAGCTCTTTGTCCCGCAGTAGGGAAGCAGGACCACATCAGAGAAGATGGTTGTACCTTTTCACGGCTCTTCTCTGAGAAATGAAGCCACACCACCATACCGTGTAGAAGAAGCAGCCGGGAATGGGAGATGGCAACAATCCCTGTCACTGTCACTGGAACGCTGGCCTCTCTGGACAAGCCACCCTTTTGGAAGCCCTCCCCTTATGCCCGTGGTGGTGGCACGGCGCTGCATCCTGCCGGGGCTCTGGCCTCTGCTCTATCCTCCCTCTTGCTCTGCCTCACCTGTTTCTCAGGGGCCTGGATGCCTCTCGCTCTGGCCCAATGTCTTCAACAAAGATGACTTCCCAGTCCGTCAGGGACACACTTCCTGCAGATCCGTGTCATGATGGTATCTCTCTCCAAACGTCTTTCTGCTTCATTGGGCAGGTCTCATGACCCTGGATTTCTTGGCTTCCATACGTGTCTCAGACAGGGAAGCTTCCTTGTTCTCCATGTTTCCCCTCATGGGTGGGTGGACTGCCTAGAATGAGCGCTAGGCGACCGTGACTGGCCTTGTCTTCTAGGACAGGTGGTGTCGCATTTCCTCTGCACTTCCTGTCTCATTCTTGAGGGACATCCTCTCCTCTGCTCCTGGGTGGACTGACTCCCTTGATCTTGTGGCCCAAACGAATGTCAGGGAACCAGAGGGACTGGGCTGGGGCTGGGGCTGGGGCTGGGTCTGTGTCTGGGGCTGGGGCTGGGGCTGGGGCTGGGGCTGGGTGCAGGGGAAGTTGCGTCAGGGCTACCAGGGAGGAGGAGGGTTGGGGGCGGGGCGAATTCTGCAGAAGATTCTTTGCTCCTCTGATAGGCATTGGAAAACCTGGCTTGGGTCAGGCACAGGCCCCCCACCCACCGAGTCCCAGGTGTCCTTTGATTTCCCTTGGCATTGACCGAAAGGTCACTTCTTCCCCCCTTCCACTGGCACACGCCTGGACACCACCGTTTGTTTCGCCGTCTCCCGGTATGCCTCCGGTGACACACGTTCACACCATCTGCTGTGGGATACGCCAGTGCCACGCGTGGTCACATGGTCTCCACCTCGGATTCGCCCCTGTTCCTGCCTGCACGTGTCCTGTAAAGCGCGGTCGGCTTTCCGGAGCCCCAGGGCTTTTAGAAGCGGAGCAGGCCACTGCTCTTTCGAAGGAGGAGGGAGGCAGAGGGCTGATGGATCAGTGAAGTTTCAGCTGACGCTACGCCTTGAGACCTATGGGATCATTCTGCGCTGCAGCGAGGCCCTGCCTGCCTCACCAGATGTGGTGAGCCCAGCCTATCTCACTGGGAGGGGGCCAAAATCGGATCTGAACGGGAGTCCCCAGAACACAGCAGGCGTCCTGAAGCTCCCCTTCCCTCCGTGGAAGTCGGCTCAAGGAGATCCTGAGGGCGGGACTCCTGGGGGTTTGGCCCTGAGACAGGGCACCGGCGGCCCCATCTCCCACGGCGTCCCAAGCTGGACCCCGTATCCACACGCCGCCGCGGCTGCAGCAGGAGCCTCGCTGCAGCCGCGCAGCGGGGGCATTATTTAAAGGGGACGCAGCCTGACTGCCAGGAGCGGAGCGCGAGTCGGTCCAGCCAATGCGCATGCGCGAGGCGCGAGCGGCTTCTGCCGTCACAGTGCTTCCCACGGTTGTCTTAGAAACCCGTCCCTGAGGCTTGGCAGAACAGGAGCCCTCCGTGGCAGTGCTTGGGTGGCGGGGCTCTGAGGCTCCGGTCTGACCTCTCCACGGGGTCGACGGGAACGTCTCCGGATGCCAGGAGTCGCAAAGGGCCGACCAGGATGAGGAAACCCCAGGCGGAGTCCGGGGGAAGCAGCACGGCATCCCAGCCTCAGGCCTGCCCGGACGCTGTTGGGGTGAGTCTCCCCAAAAGTCGTGCCGCCGTCATCTCGAGGACAGGTCGGCCTGCGTGCCCCTGGGCTCTTCTCTCACCCCAGGGTCGTTCTCGTCGAGAGCAGAACCCCGCAGCCTCAGGGGTTGCCTGGGGGGGTGTGTTTCCATGCCTCTGCTGTATGACTCTGTTTCTGTGTGTGTGTGTGTGCGTGTATGTGTGCGCGCGTGTGTGTGTGTCTCCCATCCTCTCTTCTCTCTCTGTCTCTCAGTCTCTGTGTCTTTCTTTCCCTCTCTCTGTCGGTTAGTGTGTGCGTGCCCCTCTGCGTGTGTGTCTTTGGCTGAATGTGCCCTGTGCAGCACAAGGCGATTTCTGGCATGTCGGCCTGTCTTTGCTGAGCCTCTTTCTGCGTCTCTGCCTGGGTCATGAGGCCGGCTGTCAATCGTTTTCGCCGCCGCGGATCCGCTTTGGGTGTGTGAAGGCCTGGCCCACGTGAGGAGATGCATCGGTCCCGGAGCAATTGAAATCTCATCCCCATCATGAGCTGCCTCTTTTCTAAGATCAACATGACCACACAGCAACCAAGGAAAAGAGCCCCACAGGAGCTCTTTGTCCCGCAGTAGGGAAGCAGGACCACATCAGAGAAGATGGTTGTACCTTTTCACGGCTCTTCTCTGAGAAATGAAGCCACACCACCATACCGCGTAGAAGAAGCAGCCGGGAATGGGAGATGGCAACAATCCCTGTCACTGTCACTGGAACGCTGGCCTCTCTGGACAAGCCACCCTTTTGGAAGCCCTCCCCTTATGCCCGTGGTGGTGGCACGGCGCTGCATCCTGCCGGGGCTCTGGCCTCTGCTCTATCCTCCCTCTTGCTCTGCCTCACCTGTTTCTCAGGGGCCTGGATGCCTCTCGCTCTGGCCCAATGTCTTCAACAAAGATGACTTCCCAGTCCGTCAGGGACACACTTCCTGCAGATCCGTGTCATGATGGTATCTCTCTCCAAACGTCTTTCTGCTTCATTGGGCAGGTCTCATGACCCTGGATTTCTTGGCTTCCATACGTGTCTCAGACAGGGAAGCTTCCTTGTTCTCCATGTTTCCCCTCATGGGTGGGTGGACTGCCTAGAATGAGCGCTAGGCGACCGTGACTGGCCTTGTCTTCTAGGACAGGTGGTGTCGCATTTCCTCTGCACTTCCTGTCTCATTCTTGAGGGACATCCTCTCCTCTGCTCCTGGGTGGACTGACTCCCTTGATCTTGTGGCCCAAACGAATGTCAGGGAACCAGAGGGACTGGGCTGGGGCTGGGGCTGGGGCTGGGTCTGTGTCTGGGGCTGGGGCTGGGGCTGGGGCTGGGGCTGGGTGCAGGGGAAGTTGCGTCAGGGCTACCAGGGAGGAGGAGGGTTGGGGGCGGGGCGAATTCTGCAGAAGATTCTTTGCTCCTCTGATAGGCATTGGAAAACCTGGCTTGGGTCAGGCACAGGCCCCCCACCCACCGAGTCCCAGGTGTCCTTTGATTTCCCTTGGCATTGACCGAAAGGTCACTTCTTCCCCCCTTCCACTGGCACACGCCTGGACACCACCGTTTGTTTCGCCGTCTCCCGGTATGCCTCCGGTGACACACGTTCACACCATCTGCTGTGGGATACGCCAGTGCCACGCGTGGTCACATGGTCTCCACCTCGGATTCGCCCCTGTTCCTGCCTGCACGTGTCCTGTAAAGCGCGGTCGGCTTTCCGGAGCCCCAGGGCTTTTAGAAGCGGAGCAGGCCACTGCTCTTTCGAAGGAGGAGGGAGGCAGAGGGCTGATGGATCAGTGAAGTTTCAGCTGACGCTACGCCTTGAGACCTATGGGATCATTCTGCGCTGCAGCGAGGCCCTGCCTGCCTCACCAGATGTGGTGAGCCCAGCCTATCTCACTGGGAGGGGGCCAAAATCGGATCTGAACGGGAGTCCCCAGAACACAGCAGGCGTCCTGAAGCTCCCCTTCCCTCCGTGGAAGTCGGCTCAAGGAGATCCTGAGGGCGGGACTCCTGGGGGTTTGGCCCTGAGACAGGGCACCGGCGGCCCCATCTCCCACGGCGTCCCAAGCTGGACCCCGTATCCACACGCCGCCGCGGCTGCAGCAGGAGCCTCGCTGCAGCCGCGCAGCGGGGGCATTATTTAAAGGGGACGCAGCCTGACTGCCAGGAGCGGAGCGCGAGTCGGTCCAGCCAATGCGCATGCGCGAGGCGCGAGCGGCTTCTGCCGTCACAGTGCTTCCCACGGTTGTCTTAGAAACCCGTCCCTGAGGCTTGGCAGAACAGGAGCCCTCCGTGGCAGTGCTTGGGTGGCGGGGCTCTGAGGCTCCGGTCTGACCTCTCCACGGGGTCGACGGGAACGTCTCCGGATGCCAGGAGTCGCAAAGGGCCGACCAGGATGAGGAAACCCCAGGCGGAGTCCGGGGGAAGCAGCACGGCATCCCAGCCTCAGGCCTGCCCGGACGCTGTTGGGGTGAGTCTCCCCAAAAGTCGTGCCGCCGTCATCTCGAGGACAGGTCGGCCTGCGTGCCCCTGGGCTCTTCTCTCACCCCAGGGTCGTTCTCGTCGAGAGCAGAACCCCGCAGCCTCAGGGGTTGCCTGGGGGGGTGTGTTTCCATGCCTCTGCTGTATGACTCTGTTTCTGTGTGTGTGTGTGTGCGTGTATGTGTGCGCGCGTGTGTGTGTGTCTCCCATCCTCTCTTCTCTCTCTGTCTCTCAGTCTCTGTGTCTTTCTTTCCCTCTCTCTGTCGGTTAGTGTGTGCGTGCCCCTCTGCGTGTGTGTCTTTGGCTGAATGTGCCCTGTGCAGCACAAGGCGATTTCTGGCATGTCGGCCTGTCTTTGCTGAGCCTCTTTCTGCGTCTCTGCCTGGGTCATGAGGCCGGCTGTCAATCGTTTTCGCCGCCGCGGATCCGCTTTGGGTGTGTGAAGGCCTGGCCCACGTGAGGAGATGCATCGGTCCCGGAGCAATTGAAATCTCATCCCCATCATGAGCTGCCTCTTTTCTAAGATCAACATGACCACACAGCAACCAAGGAAAAGAGCCCCACAGGAGCTCTTTGTCCCGCAGTAGGGAAGCAGGACCACATCAGAGAAGATGGTTGTACCTTTTCACGGCTCTTCTCTGAGAAATGAAGCCACACCACCATACCGTGTAGAAGAAGCAGCCGGGAATGGGAGATGGCAACAATCCCTGTCACTGTCACTGGAACGCTGGCCTCTCTGGACAAGCCACCCTTTTGGAAGCCCTCCCCTTATGCCCGTGGTGGTGGCACGGCGCTGTATCCTGCCGGGGCTCTGGCCTCTGCTCTATCCTCCCTCTTGCTCTGCCTCACCTGTTTCTCAGGGGCCTGGATGCCTCTCGCTCTGGCCCAATGTCTTCAACAAAGATGACTTCCCAGTCCGTCAGGGACACACTTCCTGCAGATCCGTGTCATGATGGTATCTCTCTCCAAACGTCTTTCTGCTTCATTGGGCAGGTCTCATGACCCTGGATTTCTTGGCTTCCATACGTGTCTCAGACAGGGAAGCTTCCTTGTTCTCCATGTTTCCCCTCATGGGTGGGTGGACTGCCTAGAATGAGCGCTAGGCGACCGTGACTGGCCTTGTCTTCTAGGACAGGTGGTGTCGCATTTCCTCTGCACTTCCTGTCTCATTCTTGAGGGACATCCTCTCCTCTGCTCCTGGGTGGACTGACTCCCTTGATCTTGTGGCCCAAACGAATGTCAGGGAACCAGAGGGACTGGGCTGGGGCTGGGGCTGGGGCTGGGTCTGTGTCTGGGGCTGGGGCTGGGGCTGGGGCTGGGGCTGGGTGCAGGGGAAGTTGCGTCAGGGCTACCAGGGAGGAGGAGGGTTGGGGGCGGGGCGAATTCTGCAGAAGATTCTTTGCTCCTCTGATAGGCATTGGAAAACCTGGCTTGGGTCAGGCACAGGCCCCCCACCCACAGAGTCCCAGGTGTTCTTTGATTTCCCTTGGCATTGACCGAAAGGTCACTTCTTCCCCCCTTCCACTGGCACATGCCTGGACACCACCGTTTGTTTCGCCGTCTCCCGGTATGCCTCCGGTGACACACGTTCACACCATCTGCTGTGGGATACGCCAGTGCCACGCGTGGTCACATGGTCTCCACCTCGGATTCGCCCCTGTTCCTGCCTGCACGTGTCCTGTAAAGCGCGGTCGGCTTTCCGGAGCCCCAGGGCTTTTAGAAGCGGAGGAGGCCACTGCTCTTTCGAAGGAGGAGGGAGGCAGAGGGCTGATGGATCAGTGAAGTTTCAGCTGACGCTACGCCTTGAGACCTATGGGATCATTCTGCGCTGCAGCGAGGCCCTGCCTGCCTCACCAGATGTGGTGAGCCCATCCTATCTCACTGGGAGGGGGCCAAAATCGGATCTGAACGGGAGTCCCCAGAACACAGCAGGCGTCCTGAAGCTCCCCCTCCCTCGGTGGAAGTCGCCTTAAGGAGGTCCGGAGGACAGGACTCCTGGGGGTTTGCCCCTGGGACAGGACACTCGCGGCACCCTCTCCCAGGCTGCCCCAAACTGGACCCCGGATCCAGTCGCTGCGGAGGCTTCAACAGGAGCCCCTCTGCTACAGCACAGTTGCCATTGTTTAAAGGAGCAGCAGCCTGACTTCCAGCACCAGAGCTTTAGTCAGCCCAGCCAATGTGCCTCCACAAGGCTCTCCCCGCGTCTCTGCCTGGCTTGTGTGGCCGGTTGTCAGTCATTTTTCCGGCGGCTCCAGTTTAGGTTTGTGAAGGTCCGGATGAAGTGGGGAGCTACATCTCTCTAGTAAGAATTTAAATCATCTCCTCACCCTGAGAGGCCTCTTTTCTCGGATTAAGGCCTCCACCCCACAGTCAAGGATAAAAGCCTCACCGGAGAGGTCATTGTCTACCCGCAGGAGCAGTGCGGAGCGACCTGAAAGAAGATGGTTCTCATTCGTCTCTCTCTTTCATTTTCTTGAGAAATCTAGCCACAGGGTAACTCAGGTTTTGAGAGGATGGGAACGGGACGTGGCAAGGATCTGTGAGTGCGCAGGCTGTGTTTCACATATCATTAAATATAGTCTAGTGAGGGTTCTGCAGATAGCTGGCGTTTAAGTTTGTTTTATTGAATCAAGGAAAAGAAAAAACGCTGAGAAAATAATGACACATCTTGCCTGCCAACCCATCTGACTGTTATAAATTTAATAGTAATTTTAATTTATCTTCAATTGTAAAGGTCCTTGGCAGTGATACCTAATTTCCTAAGATAGCCTTGCTTCATATTGTATGATTAAGATGTCATGCATATCAGAGTATCTGGAAATTCTTCCCAACGTCCTTGACATAGGTGATTAATCACATTCCCAAAATAACATACCAAAACGAATAACAGAAAATCATTTTAAGTTGTGGTTGCTTCATGCACAAAACATTTCATGTGTGTCTGGCACTCTTCCGGGCACAGATTTCATCTTAACCTAAGTATTGAAATGCTTGTGCCCTTTGATTAATTTTTCTATGTAAATACTTTGATAATAAGCTACATTGAGGCCGGGTGCAGTGGCTCACACCTCTAATCCCAGTTCTTTGGGAGGCTGAGGCCAGTGGATCACAAATTCCGGAGATCAAGACCATCCTGGCCAACATGGTGAAACGCTGTCTCTTCAAATATACAAAGAATTAGCCAGGTGAGGCCAGGCTCTGGCCTATGCCTGTAATTCCACACTTTGGGAGGCTGAGGAGAGTATATCACCTAAGGTCAGGAGTTCGAGACCAGTCTGTCCAACATGGCAAAACCCTGTTTCTAATAAAAATACAAAAAATTAGCCGGGTGTGGTGGCAGGTGCCTGTAATCCCAGCTACTCGGGAGGCTGAGGCAGAAGAATCCCTTGAACCCAGGAGGCGGAGGTTGCATTGAGCTGAGATCATGCCATTGCACCATTGGGCCTGGGTGACAAGAGTGAAACTCTGTCAAAAAAAAAAAAAAAAAACCTGGTCTATACTAAAAATACAAAAATTAGACCCTGAAGGTCACGTCCAAATGAGAAAGACATTGTTTGGCTCAAATAGTCTGACACTAAGGAATAGTGCAGACTGGACAAGTGAGGTGACTGACACCTGTAATCCCAGCACTTTGGGAGGCCGAGGCTGGTGGATTACCCAAGGTCAGGAGTTGGAGACCAGCCTGACCAACATCGTGAAACTCCATCTCTACTAAAAAAAAGTTCATGAAAATTAGCCGGCTATGGTGGTTCATGCCTGAAAATCCCAGCTACTCAGGAGGCTGAGGCAGGAGACTCGCTTGAACCCGGGTGGCAGAGGTTGTGGTGAATGGAGATCACACCACTGCACTCCAGCCTGGCAACAAGAGTGAAACTCTGTCTCAAGAAACAGAATAGTGCAGAGTAAGAGCAGATTTATGTATGTATGTATGTATGTATGTATGTATGCATGTATGTATGTATTTTCAGAGAAGCAGGGAATCTGGAATTTTGGGTGAAATGTCTGTTTCCAGAAGCTGAAAATGCTCTCAAATGGAATATTCAGGCTAGCCTCTATCAAGCTTCTCCTTGTTCTATGTGTGAATAGCATGGGACAGAGGGAACAGTTTGAGCCAAGGCAGGATGGTGGGATGGGACAGATGGCCAGGGCTGCTGCACTGGGGGCCGTAGTGGAGAATTTGGCTGGAAATGCAGATGGGACCAGACCATGAAGAGTCTCAAACACAGACCTGAGGACTCTGACCTTTATCCTGGGGGCGTCAGGAAGCCATGTTATGTGAAGGAACAAGGCTGTTTCTCCCTCAGCACTAGTGCAAGGAAAGGCCAGGGAGGCCCTCAGTGGAAGCTTGCTGCTGGATTTGTTGATGTGCCTTTTCTCCTGCCTGCAGTAGGGTCAGAATGGCCTGGGGTACTGCACACTTCCTGCCAGGAATAGAAGGCCCCACAGCTATAGCACCCCTCTTCCCTTTAGTTCTTTGGAGGGATGAACACACTATTCAGCCTCTCTGAGCCTCAGTTTTCTCATCCATAAAATGAAGACAGTATAGCAACCTCGCAGGTCACAAGGATGTTTTGAAATTTGGTGAGCACAGCATAGCAGGTGTATTTTTGGGTCCTATTATTACATGTGAACCAAGTTGCCTTGTAGAAAAGGCACAGGCTCAGGGGACCTGTGTTTCAATCCCACTATGCCCCTGTAATGCCCACCTCTCAGGTATGATGGAAAGATTAAATTCACGGAGATGATGCCTGTGCAGCATCTGATACCCAGCAGATGCCTAAGAACCTAACCTACCACCCACCTGAGCAAGCACAAGCAGTCCTGCTCCTCCTGCAAGCACTGGGGATGCTGCCAACCACCCACCTTAGAACACTGCTCCTCCTCCCTCTCTGCAGGGGGCATTTTATAGGCCTCAGTCGCTGGGCTTGCTGTCCTCTCACCTGTCACTCAGCGCGGGGCTCAGAGCAGGCATTCTTCACCTTTGCAAGAAGCTTCTCTATGCATCCCTGTCCGCAGGCTTGCTGAGTGCATTCACCTATTGTATTCCTTATAATCAGGACAGAGTTGCTCCCCACTGTGTAGATGAGGAAATGGAGACCTAGAAAGGGAAGGAAAGACCAACACTTTGAGCACCTGCAATGTGCCTGAGGCAATGTACCCATTAGCTCTGCTTCACAGCAGCCC
Organism: Pongo pygmaeus; assembly: GCF_028885625.2. Taxonomy (NCBI): domain Eukaryota; kingdom Metazoa; phylum Chordata; class Mammalia; order Primates; family Hominidae; genus Pongo; species Pongo pygmaeus. The sequence goes on along the minus strand of NC_072392.2, from coordinate 29,218,586 downwards.
AAGAGGGAGGTATTATTCTTCCCCTGTGTAAATGTGGGTGTTGAGGCTCAGAGAAGGGCAGTGACTTGTCCAAGGTCACATAGCAAGCAACCGTCAGTGCCTGAGGGAAACCCAGGTCTTTCTGACTTCAGAGTGTGGGATTTAGAACAAACATTTCCAACGTGAGATTGACAGATCCATCCCCCAGTGCTGTTCCAAGGACCAGATGGGGTCATAAGTGTGTGAGTACCTGACATGGTGCCCAAGGACTGGGAGTAGAAGCAGAATCCCATCCACCTCCACCTAATCATACAGAGAAAAGAGACAGGAGCCCAGGGAGGGCAGTGCTGTGCCCAAGCTGTCAGCAAGCAGTAGGCAGAGCCCAGGACCCTGCTTTCCCGTGCCCATTGCTTCCCAGTTCAGGGCAAGGCCACCTCACCAGGGCCTTTCCCTCTCCTAGAGAGGAACTCCCCAAGTTCCTCTGACCAGGCAGGAGAGTGAATGAGAGCAGAAAATTCCACTTCAGCACACACACGTGGAGCCTGAGGCTGAAAGCTGGAATCCCAGACTTTGACACTCAAGAAGCCACCTCCACACTCTTTCAGCACCTCCACCTGGGACATTCGTGAGCACTTTGCTTCCCTCCCAGGGTAGAGGGGGTGTCCCGGAGACACTGGGGCCCTTAGAAGGCACTATGAGTTGGCAGTGACTCCAGCAGTGTGGTGGGATTGCGGGAGGTGTAGGAAGCAGGGGAAGCAGATCACAGCACTCAGGATGGCCAGAGCTGAAGGCATCAGAGTCCTCTGCCCTTGCTCTGCAAAAAAAAAACCCACAGCATATTCCCCTCCCACTCCACACCTCCCACGGTCAGCAGTCGGTCCCAGAGGAGGAGCAGTGAGGCCTCAGGAGGACAGCAACCACTGCTGGCAAGGCGTTGGTGTTCTCCTGTTGAACTGCACAGGTTGTCAGCATCAGACAAGGTCGCTCTGTGACCATGATGGGTCAAGACAAAGCAAGGTCACTTGGTAGCTATCATGGCTCAGCTCATGCAAAACATGGACAAAAATGACCTCACACCCCCTCCCCTGTGGCTATGTCATGACCACTACCTCCTTGTCAATTGCAGCGTTAGCTTTGGTCTTGTCTTCCTTCCTTCTAGGTAAGATTGGGGAAGATGCCAGGTGATAGAATCCACCCTGCCTCTGACAGCATCCAATCTGGAGCAAAGGCTTCTTTCAACCCTCCCCCAAGCTTCCAATACAAGCCCAAATTCTGGAACAAGTCCTTTCCAACACCTCCTTCAGAAAAGCTCCCTGGCTCCAGGCAGTGCTTGCTCCCCTCCCTGCAGCAGGGAGCCCAGCTTGCGAGCTGCAGGTGTGCTCCAGCTGGTCACTGGATGCAGGGTATTGACAGATGGATCCCATCGATACCCCCACTGCATAACCATGTAAGCACATCATCCCCCACTTGCACATGAGGAAACGGAGTTCCGCAGGGTGGAGAAGGGAAGACATAATTTGTCCTTCAAATGCGATACCGGTGAGATGTGAGAGGCAGTACCCCTCATAACTCTGTGAGGCAGTGGGCACACCAGGACCCTCCCAGGAAGTTCGGGTGTGTGGTCGCCCCCATTGCATAGCATGGGCGGGAGTTGGGGAGACCACACATGGGTCTCGCCACCTCTCCACTGGCCCGACCTCCCTGCAGACCCCCGGGACAGAGTCAGCATCTGCTTGCTGGCAGGCCTGGCCACCAGAGGTCTTTGCTTATGTCTAAGGTCCCTGTAGTTGTGGTTCACAGGATGGGGGCTGCTCCTGAGATTCAGCACCACACAGGCACTGCACAGCACTGTGCCATGGTGGTGGGCACTCACTTTCCAGATAGGGCCCATGTTGCCAGCAGGCATGATGCATCATTTACCCGACCCTGAGTGCAATAGGTCATTTTATAGAAAAAAACTTGGGCCAGGCGCGGTGGTTCACACCTGTAATCTCAGCACTTTAGGAGGCCAAGGCGGGCGGATCACAAGGTCAGGAGCTCAAAATACAAAAATTAGCCAGATGTAGTGGTGGGCGCCTGTAGTCCCAGCTACTCGGGAGGCTGAGGCAGAAGAATCGCTTGAACCCAGGAGTCGGAGGTTGCGATGAGCCAAGATCATGCCACTGCACTCCAGCCTAGGTGACAGAGCAAGACTCCATCTCAAAAAAAAAAAAAAAAGAAAAGGAAAAATATTTGTAGATGAATGAAGGTGACTCCTTTGAATATTGGAAATGATTTTACTTTAGCCATTGGTCTGGCAGTCATTCTGATGGGGTGACATGTGTCCCTGCCTTAGTCAGCAGAGCACAGGAGTGTGCTACACCTCCCCTCAACTAAGATTCAGCCCATGAGCAGGAACGCCTGTCTTTGTGTCATACCAACAGAGAGGATGTATCTGGTTTCACCATTCACTGCAGAGGCAGAAATTACCCAGAAAGAAGAGACAGTCTGTTCCCAAGAGTGTGTCCTTTTGGCTCAGCATGGGGGTCATCTCCCTTCCTTGGCCGGGACCCCCAACCTGAACACAGAGGCAGAGAACATGTGAAGGGCTCCCATTCCCAGGTGGTCCAGGGTACAAGCTCTGAGTCTGTGGTCCTGGTCACTGCCCTTTTCTCCACAGCATGGCTGCCACCATCCTGGGCTGGGGCACAGAGGGGCTTTGCAGAGATCAGCATAACAAAAGCATCAGTGAGATGCTGCAATTGCAAACCGTGATACTTTCGTGGGCTGCCAAGTCAGCCTAAGCTATTTGTTGCTGCACTCAGTGTCCCCAGACAGCTGTGTGGCTGTCACTGCCTCTGGTGTGTCCCTTTTACTTCTCTTCTCCTGTCTGAGCTTCTGTTCTGAACTCTGTCTCTAACTTACAAGAAGTCAAGCTCACTGGATTCTGAGATCTTCAGGGTCAAGGACTGTGTCAGTAGTTCATGTCTCTTTCTAGAGATCACAGCTTAGTATCTGGCACAGAGTAGATACTCAGCCAATACCAAATGATTCATTTTCCAGAAAGCTGAATTTCATCCATAATCCTAGTCAATGCAAATACATTCTGCCGGTGGTGTGTGTTTGTCCTCTGAAGGCGTTTTCCCAGGCTTTGTAAATACATACAGGCCACTTAGAAATTTGAATGTCAAAGAATAAAGGAGCTTAGAAAGTAAACATTGGAGAAGTGTGGGAGGGTGGTATTATTTGCAAGACATTCCTTGGTCCTTGTGAGTTCTATACACCCTCGATGAGCACCGAGTCTGGGCCAGGCCAGACACCCAGCTGGACCCAGGAGATACTGAGGTGAGTAAAGCCAAAATGCCTCCCTTCAGCAAGAGGCAGGCAGTCACACCAAAGTGATAAAGGCACAAAACCCAGAGGCAGCAGAGGAGAAAGAACTACCTTGTTCCTGGACAGTGTGACCTCAGGGAGAGCTTTGAGAGGAGGACATCTGTGCAGGGCTTGGAAGGATGAACACAAATTTGCCGAGCAGAAAAGGGAGCCAAGGAAATCCCGATGGAGAACAGCTTGGGTGAGAGTGTGAGCCACGGGATTGAGGGGCACAGGCATGGAACTGGAGGAGCAGAAAGAATGAGGAGGTCAGCAGAGGTCAATCACAGAAGGGTTTGAATCCTGGTGAGGGACCAGTGGGTGCTGCACAAGGGACATGGGCCTGGAGGAGATGCAGTTAGCTCTGAGTGAAGATGGAGCACGCCATCCACTAGGGAACCACAAGATGCAATAGAAATAAGAACCCTGAGAAGCCTGCACAAAGGATGAGAGTCCCAGGGGTAGCACCAAGAAGGTCCCTGTCAGAGGCCAGCTTGGAACGGAGACAGAAAAGACTCTTGAGGGTCTCAGCTGCTGCAAACCTCCTCAACAAATCATATTTTACCTTCAAATATTTGCTAAAGAATACTAACTATTGGAAGAGCAATGGTCCATTGATAATAATTATTCCCTCACTGTACATTTTTTACAATTCTCAAAATGCTCTCGGTCCAGTGTCTCATTGGAACCCCCATATAATCCCATTTTACAAATAGGGAAATGAGGCCCTGTGATGTCACACTGAGGTTTGCAGCAGTTCCAGGATAGAAAATAGGGAGCACTTTCATCTCAGCCCTGGGTATGAGTCTCAAAGTTCCTTTTCTGGGAGGGGGTCCTTGAGGCCACCCAGCAGTCCATAGTCCAAGTCTTATTCTTCCTCCTTGGGCTTCTCCACACCTGTGTTCAAAGCCTCCTTCTCCTCCTTTGTTCTCAGGTACCACTACCAGCTATTGGGCAGGGAGACCTCCTGCTGCTGCCCATCCTAGGGTGCATCCTCCAACATGGGTGCATTGTGGTTCAGCCAGCACCTACACTACCTGCAGCCCAGGGCTCCTGTGGTGGGCCTGAGGTTCCTCCCTATCAAATGGAGATGTGCTGGGGTTGCTGCCTTTGCTGAAGCCCATGTCCAGGTCATCTTCGGGGTGGCCCAGGGTACAGGGCTCTGGGGACAGGCCAGAGGGCTGCAGGGGCAAAAACCAAGAGGATGAGGGGATCTCTGAGTCAGACCACCTGGATTTGCATCCCAGAGACTAGCTGAAAGGCCTGGGGTGGACTGGTTCACCTCTCTGGGCATCAGTTTCCCTGTAAAGTGGGAGGTATAACAGATTCACTCCTACAGTTGTCTCTGAGCTTTACAGCAGGTAATGTGTGCAAAGTAGTTCGCACAATGCCTGGCACATGGTAGGTGATAATAAACAGGGTTACTATGATATCATCATCTGAGCTAGGTCACTCATGCACTTCTTCAATGCTTCAGGGTTCCCCTCCATCCCTCACACGGTAGCAGCAAGTGAAAGGGCTGCCCCTGGCCTTGAGGAGCTCACATCTTCTCATTTCACAGGGGTCTCCATCCAGTGACCACACACGCCTGGCATGCAATAGGCGCCTCATCCACATCTGGTGAAAGAGTGGAAAGCAGGTCATTATCATGTATTGTTTGGCACAGAATCTGCAGTAGGGGACAGAGAAGTGAGTGACTGTAGTTGTGCTCACCAGTTCCTGTCCCTGAATTTTCAGGGATCAAGAGGCCTTAGCAAGTCTAGTACCAGGGAGTGGGCACTGTGTGGTGGGGCAGGAGGCAGGTCCTGAGAAAGGCAGTGAGGTGAGGAGAGGAGCTCTGCCTTTGAGGTCTGGGAGATCCTTCACCAGGACCTCACCAAAGGCCCCGGGCAGGTCATCCCTCCTCCCAGAATCTCTCTATGCTGTTCTGTATAATGGGGCTAGCCTGGAAGAGATACTTGCACAACCATGTTCAGAGCAGCATCATCCACAATAACCAAAAGATGGAAGCAACCCAAGTGCCCATGGATGGATGGATGGATCAACAAAATGCTGTCTATGCATACAGTGGAATAGTGTTCAGCCTTGAAAAGGAAGGAGATTCTGATGCCTGCTGCATCAAGAATGAACCTTGAGGACATTAGGCTGAGCAAAAGAAGCCAGACCAAAAAGGCAAATGCTGTATTATTCCACTTTTCCAAGGCACCTAGAGTAGTCAAATCCATAGAGACAGACAGGAGAATGGTGGCTACCAGGTCCTGGGGAGGGTGGTGATTGGGGAGTTGTTGTTAAATGAGTTACAGAATTGTAGTTTTACAAGATGAAAAGCATTCTTGAAATTGGTTGCACAACATTGTGAATGTAGTGCCACTGAAATGTAAACTTAATCATAGTTAGACAGTAAATTTTAGTTTATTTTACCACAGTTTTAATAATGGGGTAGTTATGCCTGTCTTCTTGTGTTGCTGTAGGATTTCATGAGATAACATATAAGGAACCACCCAGCATGTTGCCTGGCACATAGTAACTGCTCAATAAATCACAACTGGATGCTATTGAAGATAAAGTTACCTGACTTCTCTGAGGCTTGCTCTCTTCAGCTGAAAATTCTCCCAAAATATATTAGATGAGACCCTACTGTATTATACTGGGTTCATAAATACCACTCCCCCTTTTCCCTTCCCACAGAGTGCAGTGAATAGAAGACACTTCTCTGCACCCCAAAAGCTCCATGCTGATTGCGAGAAGGAAATGCTGGATGGAGGGGTCACTGGAACTACTGTGAGGGGTGAGCTTTCCCCAGATGTCTAGAAATGAGGCAGAGGCCCGACATCTTCCACCCCCACTAAGGTTACCTTGCAGTTCCCAGCTGGCTCTATACTTCCTAGAAACTGCCACTTTTCTGCCTCCGTTACCTAATAGCCCAGTCAGCACCATTATCATCATCACCATGATCGCCATCACCATCCTTACAATCACCAACACTATCATCATCGCCATCACCATTCTTACCCTCACCATTCTCACTATCATCAACACCAGCGTCTTCACCATAACTATCACTATCGTTATCACCACCTTCACCATCACCATCCTCACCATAATAATTATTGTCACCCTCCCCATCCTCATAATCATAATCATTATCAACATTACCATCACTATCATCGTCACTATCACCATTCTCACCATCATCATCCTCATCATCATCACCATTATCCTCACCATAACTATCGCTGTTATCATCACCACCTTCGCCATCACCATCCTTATCATCACCATCACAATCACCACCATCACCATTCTCACCATCACCATGTTCACCTTTACCATTCTCACCATCATCATCACCTTCATCATCCTCAACGTAACTATCACTTCATTATCACCACCTCCACCTTCACCATCACCATCCTCACCATCATCATCACCACCATCACAATGATCCTTGCTACATGGAACCATGCATTCTGGGTAGGAGGGCTCTTGGGTCAGGGCATCTAACACATCTCATAGGATAGAAACCCAGCCCCTTAGGGTCTCACAGTTGGTGAAGTAACTGATTCTTGTGAGGTCATGTTCCTCTGGGTGATGTGGGATGTCACAAGACCAATAAATATGGGCTGAAGCCCATCACATCACTTCTTTTTTTTGTAAAATAAGCTCCATCATCAGTAGTAGTTGTATGATAGCAGAGAATAAGAACTCAGCAAATGTAAATAATTTGATGCTATGAGAAGCATATGAAGCGGAGTCCATATTCCGATATGCATCTTTCCAATGATGGCAATTCTTTACCACTTCCATGAAGGAAAGGAGAAAATATTATTACAACATTACCAGAAATCTGTCTGGTCTAGGCAAGGCAGTTCCTCTTTCCAGGGTCTCAGCATTGCTCATTGTCAGCAGTGAGGGCACTCATCTGGGCAGTAGGCAGCACTGCTGCAGGGAAGTTCATGTTATTGGAAACATGTAGCATCTTCTCCTGCTACCATCGCCACATTGTCCATGAAACCACTGGGCAAACGATGGAATCTGGGAAAAGTTCTCATAACCAGAACATAATCATCCATATCAGGATATCAGCATCCACCCAACACTACTGTCCAATCAACAGAAGCTATAATCTCATCCAAATTTTCTCATTTGTGCCCTAAATACATTTTTTTTGAACTTTGTAATCCAGGATCCAATCCAGGAGTTCCCATTGCATTAATTGTCATGTCTCTTAAGCTCCTTCAACTTCAAACAGTTCCTCTGTTTTGCCCTATTTTTCATAACCTTAAGAGTTTTAAAGAGCATAAGCATTTATTAAGGATATGTTCACCTTTTTCCATCTGATGTGTTTCCACATCCAGACTTAGGTCATGTATCTTTCACAAGAAAACCACAGAAATACTGCTGTGGTCTTCCTAGGACATCACAGCAGGAGGCACATGATCAAGTTTGTGCCAGATTTCTCCACCACAAAGTCATCATTCTTCCAACTGTAATTGAGAAGTATTTCATATGAAGATATTAATTACACATACACATTAATGTATACTTATATGTAAAATATATACAAAATATTATTTCAATGTCTAACCAATATAGAAGTTATTAATTAGATATGTTTAATTTTATTTCCTACTAAGTCTTCAAAATCTGGTGTGTGTTTTACCCTGACAGCACATCTCAGTCCAGCCTAGCCACATTTCAAGTGCTCGATATTCACATGGCTGTGGCTACCATATTTGTCAGGGCAGCACTAAGCACTAAAGAACTTCTTCCTAGGAGAAGTTCTAAGCTTTCAAAATGTTTGGCAAATACATTTTATAAAATTCTTCAGAATCCATAAATAGGCAATTACACATTCAGTAAGCCATAGAATCCAACATGACATTAAAAATGAATCCCTCAACAAAAAAGAAGGTAGGCAAAATTTTCTTCAGACCAAATGGACAAATCGATTATGATTACCTAACATGCCCATTATTACTTATTAACATCCTTCATTAATACCCCCAAACCCCATCAACAGGTAAATGAATAAATGCATTCAAGCCTATCTGAACAATGTCCCAATTTCTTACCATTCTTACTTCTTTTGCAAGCAGAAAAGACTCAGTATTAGCAAAGACTATTCAGATAGTTTGTTCTTATGCCAGTAGTTGTAATTTCCTGGAGGTCTATGTGATATCAATTATGTACTTCAATACCTCTCACAAGTACTTTTCCTGTTTGGCCATTTTCTGCAGTATATCCATGCTCCCATTTTCTCTATTCTTCTATTTCTATCCTAGACTTTTCTTTCATCCTATAATTCTTTATCCGAAAAATATTAATTTAAGGATAACATCACAAAATAGTGTATTTCTTCAGATGATACTTCAAATTGATACCTAATATACAGAAATGACTATCATGGACATAACCCACAACATGTGAAATGTATGGCTCATTCTACTGACATTATAAAGGAAATTTAATGACAACTGAATTTCTAGTCATTTTCCACCCAACCAGTTGCTTATAAAATGGCAAGGAATTGTAGGTATGTACAGAGTGGCTATTTTTTGGTGGGGTGTTCAGCAACTCTCCTCTTGAGAGCCCCCCTTTTCTTTGAGGACCATTTCAATGAGCACCAACTGGGCCTGACCCAACCTACCAGCCCCAGCCCTAGAGGTGATCATGATGCCCAGCTCTGGCAAAAGACTCTACCCTTGGATCATAGCAACTGTTTCAGTACTTTTTTTTTTGGAATCATCAGGAAGGACTCTTGCTTTTTCTACCACTGTGGTCTATGAGGACAAAGTAAAGTGGGTTATTTGTCACACTATCTCTTGCTACAGAGAGAGAAGAGAGTCATCTTCAGAAGGAAAAAATGAGGCTAAAACAAAAGGAAAAGTGTCGAGAGAAAGAAGGAGAACATTTCTTGACGATTTTATATAAGCCTCTGGGTCCAGCTATGCATGACAGCGACTTGGGTTAAAGCTCTGTCACTTATAGGACCATTGACTTAAATATAAAATAAAGTTTTGAAAGCTTTGAACTTTTAGATGAAAATACAGAAAAAAAATCTTTGTAATATTCAATTAATCAAAAATGTCTTAGATGAAGCCCCAAAAACCAAATGCACAAGAACAATTAATAAATTGGACCCCATCAATATTAAGAGCATCTGCTGTTTGAAAGATAGTGTTATGAGAACAAAAAGAAAACTCAAGGGGAAAATACTGGCAAGTCTCATATCTAATAAGGGATTTGAATCCAGAGTACATAAAGAAACTATTAAAATTTAATAATGAGAAAATAAGCAAAGAAAAAAACAAAAAAGGAAGAAGCAAAAAAAAATGTGAACATACACTTTACCAAATATATACAGATGGCATGTAAGTACATAAAGAGATACTACATATTATTAGGCATTATGGAACCACAATAAAATACTATTGTACACACATGAAAATGTCTAAAATTTTAAAAGAAGGCCCATACAAAGTATTGGCAAGAGTGTGGAATTCTTATATACTGCTGATAAAAATATAAAATGGTTCAACCATTTTGACAAACATTTTGATGGTCTATTAAAACTAAACCTAAACCTATTAGCTATTACACTCCTAATATTTACTCAAAGTTATAAGAACTTGTGTATATGAATGTTCATTGCAAATGTATTTGTGTAAGTTCCAAACTGGAAGCAATGCAAAAACCCACCAACAGGCAAACGGATATATAAGTTGCGACCGATCTGCACAATAGAATACTACTCAGTAATAAGATTAATGACCCATTGATGCCTGCAATATAGCTGAATCTCAAAATAATTATGTTGTGTGAAAGATGCCAGACCCCTCCAAAAAGGGGTCCATACTACACTTCATTTATATAAATGTCTAGACAAGGCAAACTCTTTTATAGTGACAGATTGGTGATTGTCAGGGAGAGTGGTAAGTAGGAAGATACAGAAAGTTTGGGATTATAAAAGGGCAAGGGGAAACTTTTATGAGTGCTGGATATGTTCATTATTTTTATTTTGGTGATGGATTTGCAAGTACATATAAAAAATAACACGCAATGGAAGTAGAAACAGTATTTTTGTTTCTTTCTTAAAAAAGCACAATTGACTTACTAATGCGATGTGTGTGCCTGTTGGGCACAAAGCACAACTTTTCAAATCTTAAAATCGGACTGGATCTCAACCACTGGACCTTATTCCTATTGCACACTGACTTTAGCACAATACTTCCTTTCAACGCGGTAATTAACAACACCCACCTTAAAGGTAAAGAAATGCACTTCTAACTACTTTTGAAACTATGAACTGCCTCAGGCTAGTAGTTCTTAAGGTCTGCAGCAAATGTTGCTTTGTTTCCCTCAAAAATATACAGCCTGGGCAACATGGCAAAACCCCGTCTCTACTAAAATTACCAAACTTAGCCAGGCATGGTGGTGCTTGCCTGTTGTCCCATCTACTCAGGGAGGCAGAGGCTGCAGTGAGCCTAGACCTCACCACTCCACTCCAGCCTGGGGGACAGAGTGAGACCCCCATCTCAAACACACACACACACATACACATACTCACACGCTATCCGCTGCTGCCCCTGTCAGTTAAACACAGCATCTTAGAGCACCTCAGCACACAGTGTGAGAGAAGTGGTCCTAAACACTTCAATTAAAAGTGAAACATCTCTGGCTGGATTTTTAGAATATTCACTTTTTAATGTTTTATATTATATTTAATTTTTATGTTTTAATTAATTTATCTGAATACAATAATCCAGACATTTGGAAGTAAAACAATGGAAAACATGCCTGCAAACACTAATCAGCACAAAGCTCATGTTGCTATGTTATTATTGACAGTTTAGACTTAAGCCAAGAAATATTGCTAAGATAAAAAAGATTTTACGATGTCAGTCACCAGAAAAGTATGCCAATTTTAAATATGTCTAAATATAAAATATCCCTTCAAATTATTTACTACAGAAACTGATATAACTAAAAGAAACATGGACTAATCTACAATATAGATTTTAACATACCTTTCAATTACCGATGGAACCAACAGAAAAAAATCCATAAGAGAAAGGGGGATTTGATGAACACGATGAACAAACTTGACAGAAACTGACATATACAGAACGCGACACTCAACGACTACTGGATACACATCCTTTTCCAGTGCACGTATCATATTTACCAACATCGATTATATGTTGGAATTTAAAGGGACTCATCAGTCATGGCATTTTGCCTAAACTTGTCTGGCCTTCAACAGGGTTCAAATACAGTTAAATTCTTATTTCATCTAAAGAGTCCTATCGTTTTTTTGGAAATTTTACCGCAACAATCTAAGTTTGCATAACAACTGAACCCAGCCCTTGAAACTTGATGTTTATCCTAGCCAAAGGCAGATTAAACTGTCTAAGTAATAATGTCCTTCAAATTGTTGTCCCCTGCTCCAGTAACGGACTATAGCTCCAAGAAGCTAACAGACTGTTTGTCCTTCATGGTATACATTCTATGTTACATCAAAACACAGTATAAAGCCTTGAAATCAGCAGCAGAGAGAAAAAGATCAACAACCATCTAGCTGTGACCTCACTACATCGTAATTACGCTTTTAGCTGACTCCTTTACTTGATTCCTAACTGCTTATTTCTGGCAGGGTAGCACTAATCCCTGACCAAGCTGACCTTTTAAGAAGTGAGCAGAATGAAAAGACTCTACCACCAGTGATCAGTTTAACAAGCTGCAACACTGGTCAATGGCTGCAACTCTAGTCACTGGCTGCAACTCTAGTCACTGGCTGCAACTCATATTGTGGGTTTTAAGAGCTCAGAATTAACATGGAAATACTATTGACTCCAAAAGAAACCCAGAAATCTCTGGGAATCCAGCAAAGATAGAAAGGGTCCTCTCAATAGTCACCACTCACACTTTGCTTTGTTTTGGTAATTATTTTATTACATACGGAGAGTATCAAAAAAGTATGCCTTTTCCTCATTGTTAATGCTAACCCTAAAATGGTAAGGCTCTTGCAAGTTGAAACCCCCAGGCTCTCACTGGCCCTTCAACAGAAGGCAGTGAAGTCACCTGCAAGAGTGATCACCCAAAAGCTTCCAGGCTGGACAAGTTGGGACTCAGTTCTTTCAGTTCCCAAATTCACAGTTCTCTTGGGATATGGTTATTTATGGAGCTCCTGAAGATGAGAAATTCCACCCAGGAAATTCTGTTTATAAAAATTACTCACATCTAATTATCTCAGGAGACATTAACACAGCAATGTTGAAAATTTTCCATTAATTGTTAATCCATGGAGAAAAACTGGACAATTATTTTTTAAAATATGGAAAGCTTCATATAATACAAATTATACTACCACATGTGATTCAACTTCTATTCATTAATGCCAGAGAAGTTAATAATTACGAATTGCCAGTGGTTGAAAAAAAAAATCATTCATCATTGGAGAAGTGCAGAAGGTTTAAAAGAGATAAGAATTAGTTTTTGGCTTTGGGGCTTTTTACGCTTTCCAAAAGATTTTGCTCTTTTTTTGCTCATGGCTTTTTCTCTCTCTCTCTCTTTCTTTCTGATTTCAGTTTCTTTTGATTTCTCCTGCTTAGAAATGGTGAGAGAACTTTGGATGTGGAACGTGGAGGAGGAACACGAAGTGAGGATCTGCACTTGGGATGCTCAACACTGCGGATGCCCGGCAAAGGCACTGCCCGGTCCACCTCCCGGAGGGGTCTCTGTGCCTCAGTCGGCATCGCAGCTGATGGTGAAACTTTTGGTGTGGCAGAAGAGTGTCCACAAACTTTGGAAGGTATCCGCTGCATCCTCCATGGCAGTGTATGCCTGCCGAGGGCGATCTTCTCGGGGAGCGGAAAGTCTCGTTGGTGGGCCAGGGCTGGCTGGCTGGAGCCACTTGGGCGGCGCAGCCCTGGCGGAGGTTCAGGCGGCCCCGGTGTCGCAAGCGGCTGTGAGTGATGCCTCTTTGGGGCCGGAGGGGTCCCAGGAAGGCTGCAGACCAGGGCTGAACAGCGGGCAGCATGGTGGAAGCGATGGAAGGTGACGGGGTTCGCAGCGCCAGGGGGCCCAGCAGACCCCGAGCCCGGGCATCCCGCATCGCCAGCAGCACCGCGGGGAGGCCTGGCGCTGGTGACGCGGCGGCCACTGCACGAGGCCCACGACCCAGTCCCAGAGGCCAGCCCATCGTCAGCTAACATCAGGAACCCTGGGCCAGCTGAGGCCCGGGCCCCAGGGGCAAGACAAAGGGCAGAGGCTCCGCAGGCGGGGCCAAGAGCCGGCAGCGCAGGCCTGGCTCCACCGCCGCGGAGCTCGCAGGGCGCAGCAGGCACCGGGCAGCAACCAAGGCTTCCAGAGGAGGCTGTGCACCCCCGCAAAGGCTCCTGCCCGGCGTCCAGCCTCTCCGCGGGGACTCCACGTGCAACACCTCCTCATTGTCCTTGTCTAGGGCCGAGACAAGGTCCTCGCTCCCATGGCGCGACTCCGGGGGCGCAGGAGCCTAGGCTGAGCAGGTGGAGTAGGGTGAGCACCGCCAAGAACCCAACGAGAGTGGCGCCCCAGGGCGGCACAGGAGGCCGCATTTAACGTGTCAATCATCTCAAAGATTTTATGACATCTTCTTTTTTGACATCTTATAATATCTATAATGTTTATTATATCTTGTGATATAATTATTAACACCACTTCATTGTGATTATTATGATTATTTTTATACCAACAAATCTTCAATTATTAATATTCCCAGTTGCTAAAGAAAAATGAAAACGACTAGTTTTGAAAGCCTTACTTCTGCCAATGGAAGCACATTCCAGCATGTGGCCAATGCAATCCACTTTCCACCACTTTCAGAAGAAACCTTACTGCAAAATTATACTATCCTACCCTTATATACTTTGTGTGTGTGTACTTGTATGTATGTATATTATATATGTAATATATATATATATATAAAGTATGCCAGAGATGAACAAGTATTAGAAAATTAAATGCACACAGGTCATGTCAGTGCTATGTATAATGTGGTGTACTAAGTATAGATGTTCAACAGTGTGGAATCTAGGCTGGAACAAGACTTCTAGTCTTAAGCAATTCTTTCTACGTTCAGTCTCTAGAAATAATGCTCTGTATCAAATGTGCGAGAAAATTAATGGGTTTTAAAGACTATTCTATGTCAACTATAACATTTCATTTGGGGATTTCTGTCCCTTATAATATCTACCTCATTTTGGATGGATTCCTTGAGGCCTGGTTTATTTTTCTTTTCCTTTCTACACATCGCTGCTTAGAGTGATGAATGGAGTTGTATTTTGAATAAAATAGCTAAGCATCCTTTTGTGAGCAAGGAGCATGATGGTACTTAGACCTACCATTTCTCGTTAAGGTGGTTACGGTTACGGTGGGGCTGGTGTGTTTACCTGGAGCCTGAATGTCCACTGGGACATGATACCCACTGGGATTTTTTTGTGTCAACCTGGTCTCTGATGTCCACCTGGGGATTGGGTATCCACCTAAGGCCTGACGTTTACCTGGAGCCAGATGTGCACCCGAGGCCTGATGTGTATCTGTGGCCTTATGTTCACCTGGGGACTGATGCACACCTGAAGCATAGGTTTTCACCTGGGGCCTGATATCCACCTGTAGTGTGGGTGTCAACCTTGGGGCTGATGTTCAGCTGGCGTCCACTGTCTACCTGGGGCCTGGTGTACACATGGGGCCTGGGCATCCACCTGAGACTTGATGTTTAATATGGCCTAGAGTTCTTTTGGGGCCTGTTGTACCCTGGAGCCTGGGCGTACACCTGGAGTCTGGTGTCCCAGCTGGACACCTGGGTCCCAGGTGATCTTCAGGCCCTAGGTGAAATCTCCAGGCTCTAAGTGGACAACCAGGCCCCAGGCTGATGTTTACTGGGGCCAGATGTCTACCAGGCCTCAGGTGAAAACTCCAGGCTCCAAGTGGACAACATGACCCCAGGTTCCAGGTAGACACTGGAATCCAAATCAACACCAGGCCCCAGATGGACACCCAGGCCTGTGGTGGACATCAGAATACAGAAGGTCATCTGGCTCGAGGTGGATATCAAGCCCCAAGTGGATATCTAGTCCCCAGGTGGATATCAGGCCCCACTTTGACACCAGTCCCTGGGTAGATACCTAGGCCTCAGGTGGATATCCAGTCTCTAGCTAAGCATCAGGCTCCAGGTGGACCCAGGCCCTAGCTGACTGGGGACTAGTGTTCATATGGGGCCACGTGTCCATCTGGGCCCTAGGTGTCAACTTGTAGCCTGATGTCAACCTGGGAGCTGGTGTTCACCAGAGGACTAAAGTCCTCCTGGTGCCTGATGTCCAACTTGGGACTTTGTGTCCACCTGGAGACTGATATCCACTTGGGACCAGATGTCCAACTGGAGCAAGATGTCCATCTGTAACCTAGAACTTCACCTAAGGCCTGATGTTCCCCAGGGCCTACAGGGCCTATGTATCTACCTAGGGACTTGTGTCCAGGTGGGGCCCGAGTTCCATATGGGGTCTGGAATTAACCTGGGACCTGATGTCCACCTGAGGCCTGGGTGTTCTTCTGGAGACTGATATCTATCTGGGGCCTGGGTGTCCTCCTGTGGTCTGATGTCCACTTGTAGGCTGGTGTCCACCTGGGGCCTGGCTGTCCACCTAGGAACCTGATGTATACCTGAAGTCCAGTATCTACCTGGGTACTGATGTCTACCAGGAAAGTGATATAAACCTGGGGCCTGATAGCCACCTGGGCCCTGAGTGTCCACATATGTTCTGATTTCCTACGGCTTGATTGTAGGGCCTGAGTGCCACCTAGGTCCTGATGTTCACCAGGAACCTAGGTATTCACTTGAGGCTTGATGTTCACCTGGGGCCTAATGTCCATGTGAGACCTGCTATTCACCTAGAGCCTGGGCATCCACCTGTGGCCTGATGTTCAGTTGGCGACTAGGAATTCCACTAAGGCTTGATGTCCACCGGGGGCATAGAGAACCACTTGTGGCCTAGTGTTTCCCTGAAGCTTAGGTGTCAACCCAGGGCATAATGTCTTCTTGGGGCCTGCTGTCCACCTGCAGACTGGTGTCTGCATAGGGCCTGGTATCCATCTGGGGTCTGGTGTCTGCATGGGGCCTAGTGTCTACCTGAAGACTGAGTATAGACCTCAGACCTGATGTATGCCTGGGGCCTATTTATCCACCTGGGGACTAGCATTCATCTGCAGCCTCATGTCCACTTAAGCCCTGGGTGTCAACCTGGTGTCTAATGGCCACCAGGGATCTGTGTACTCACTTGGAGCCTGGTGCTCCCATAGGGCCTAGGTATACACCTGGGGAATGATGTGCAGGTGGAGGTGGATGTCTTCCTGGGTGCTGGTGTTCACCTGGGGACAAGGGTCTCCCTGGGGACTGGTGTTTATTGGGAGCCTCATATGCACCTTGAAACTGCCCGTCTACCTAGGGCCTGATGTCCATGTTAAGGCTGGGTGTCCACCTGGGGCCTGGTTGTCCACTTGGGGCCTAATGTCCACCTAAGACCTAGTGTTCACCTAGGGCCTGGGTGTCCACCTGGAGCCTGATGTTCAGCTGGAGTTGCATCCACCCGAGACCTAGGTATCCACCCAGGGTCTGGTGTCAAACTGGGGCCTTATGTCTACCTGGGGACTAGATATCTACCCGAGGCTTGATGTCCACCTGGAGCCCGATATCCACCTCAGAGCTGGGTGTCCACCCAGGTTGTGGTATCCACCCTGAGCCTGGTGTCCACCTGGGTCCCAGTGCCCACCTGGAACCTGGGTATCACCATGGGACCTGGGTGTCCACTTGGAACGTGATGTGCACCTGGGACCTGAGTTTCCACCTAGGGCCTGATGACCACCTGAGACCCAGGTGTCCTCCTGGGGTCTGATGTCTATCTGAAGCCTAGGTAACCACCTAGGGCATGGTGTTACCTGTGCCTTGATTTCCACCTGAGCCTGGTGTACACCTGGGGCCTGGGTGTCTATCTGAGGCCTAATGTACACTTCAAGTCCAGTGTCCACTTGTGGCCTGATGTCAACTTGGAAGCTGATATCCACCTGGGGACTGATGTTCTCCTGGGGCCTGATATCCAACTGGGATCAGATGTTCACCTAAGGCCTAGAGTTAATCTGGGGCCTGATGGTCACCAGGGTCCCAGGTGTCCACCTAAGGCCTAGAGTTAATCTGGGGCCTGATGGTCACCAGGGTCCCAGGTGTCCATCTAGGGCCTAGTGTCCAACTAGGGCCTGATGTCCACCTGGAGTCTAGTATCTGCCTTGGCCCTGATGCTACTTGAGGCCTAGGTGTCTTCCTAGAACCTGAGTCCCCAATTAGGCCCTGATGTCCACATGAGGCCTGGTGTCCTTATAGGGCCTGATATCTACCTAAGGCCTGGGTATCCTCCTGCAGCCTGATGCTCACCTGTAGGCTGGTGTCCATATGGGGCCTGGGTGTCCACTTGTGAACTTGATGTACACCTGGACTCCAGTGTCCCCTTGGTTACTAATACATACCAGGAAAATGGTATATACCTGGGGCCTGATATACACCTGGAGGCTGTGTGTCCACTGGAGCCATGATGTCCACCTGGGACCTTGTGTTTACCTGGGGCCTATATCCACCCACTACCCAAAGTCAAGTTGGGAAAAGGGCCCAGCATAGGTTAGGAGCACAGAACAGGGACCTCATTCATAAGAAAATCTGCTGTAGAAAAGGTGCTCTAAGCTCTTAAAACAGCCTCTGCCTCAGGAAAGACTGTCCAGGGCATAGGAAGCCCACACACGGTGGGATGACAAGTTTGCATCTGGCACTGCTGGGAGCCGTGGGGGTCTCTGCCCTTTTAGCCACGTTGTCTCCTGCCTCTTAGGGTGGTGGGATTCTGGGCTCTGATTGCAGCAGGTGGATTCTCTTAGCTCTCCTCCCCTTTTAGCATTACTGTCTTCTCTAATAAACCTCTCACTTTGATCTGCCAGGCTGTCAAATGCTTTGATTGCCCTCTCTGTTTTGGTCCAATGGTTCATCAATCCAAATATTCACAATGGAAGGACAGATTTTAGTCTCTTCATACAGTGGGATATTTCACAGCTATTAAAACAAAATAAATGCTTGTATATTGATAGGCAAAGTCATCCCACGTCAATAACTTTTAAACACATTTTATGATCCCACATCTATATCTATACATAATGTTTGCCACTGCTTAAACAAAACAACATCTAAGCTTTAGACTCCAAATGGAATTACACGGGAGTCTTGATGTCTGTGTTCTGCAGTTCTGCCATGTTTGAAATTGTCAAATAAACATGGTGCCTTTCCGGTAGCCACTCAGAATTCCTCCTTTCTGTCCACAAAGCATTGTCACCATCCCTGTCCCATTTGCCCCAGCCCCGTGGAGCTTGCTGAGCTGGCACCATCATCTCTTGGAATAGACAAAGATATTGAGGACCAGAGAGGGGAAGCACCTTGTTGACATCCCACAGCTCTGAGTCAAAGTGGACTTGGACTCCCTTACTAGCTGTTTCCTAAAGTCCAGGGAGCCCTGGAGGCCCAGGAATGTAAGGGCTGGAGGCTGGCGCTTTCTGTCCTGAAGTAGGGGAGGTGGGGCTACAGCTCACGGCTTGAGTGCATTTCCTCTCAAGTACAATAAGGGCTGCTTTGTAAGATAAAAAACATAAATGGCTGCCTGCAAATTTGTCAGGTAATGTGTTTGTCTCCCCTATGGGACTGTAAACTTGGTATAAGCAGAGACCTGTCTGAATCACCCTAGTGTCCCCAGCAGCAGGCCAGAGCCTGACATATAAAATGACTGACTTCATTGAATACTAACACCTTCTAGGTGCCAGGTACTGCTCCAGATGCTGGAATCTGCAGTGAATAAGTTACCCAGAATCCCTGCCCCTGTGTAGCCCTCATGTAGTAGAGCAGAACAGATGATGAATAAGTAAGCATGCAGGGTGTGGGATGGGTGGGAGAGCTGCATTGTGGAATCGGGCAGTGTGCAAAGTGGACACTCAGGAAAGAACCTGAGGGTTGAGCTGTGGATATGATGGAGAAAAGTCTCCCCTAACATGAGTGCAGACACTCCAGCTACAATCAAGCGGAGGTGGAGAAGGAAGCACAGAGGCAAGCAGCTGGGGAGATGTGGGGGTGGGATCCAGGGAAGGTTGTCTCTTTATTGCATCTATTTTCAAATTGAAATAGGAAGCAAGGAAGCAGGTGTAAGGAAGGCTGGGGAAGGTTTTAGAGGTTTAAGGAGGAAGGAGAAGGCACGATACTGTTGCTTGGGGACAGGGCAGCACTTCCAGAGCTGGGTGCCTGGGCTCCAGGGCAAGTCACTTCATCTCTTCCTGTGCCAGGATCTCCTCAGCTGTGAAATGGTGATTATTATAGAACAGATTCATAGAGTTTTATGATAATTAAATCAGTTGGTATTCATAACATGCTTAGATTATATATATTTTTATTAAGACAACAAATAAAGAAGTCTGGCAGACTTATGGACTCAGGAAATGAGTGAGTTTGTAGGACATCATCCAGGGCCCCCTGGAGGTTTGGGCTTAATGATTAAATGAGAGCAAAATGCATGTGTGTTTCTCTCTGGCTGTACTCAGCCACCTGAGTGCAGGAGCAGAGGGAGCGGGTGGCTGGTTTTCAGCAGAGTGCAGTTTTGCCCTGGGAGTACAATAAATTGTAGGGCAAGAGAGTGGAGAGTGTTAGAGAGGGTGGATGACAGGCTAGACCATATAGTCTCAGCTGGGAGGAGGGGAAATTTACAAGAAAGTGAGTGAGACACAAAAGTGAAAATTTGGAGTCATTGAAGTGTGTTGGAGTTGGGAGGCAGTGGGAAAAAGGAAAGTGGTGGTCAAAAAAAGGGTGTTTGAAATTGAGGGTCTGGAGTAGCTACAGTTTCTGCAGTGACAAGGACATGAATATACAGGTAGGAGTGTGTGCCTCAGGGAGGGTGGAGACAAAGTTTCTAGGGGTGGAGGGACCAAGAGCCAGAGCATGAAGAGGACTCTCTATGCGCATGTTGACATCACCTCAGCAGGAGAAAGTGCCCATGAACTGGGAGATAAGTCTTCATTGCATAGGGATGTCTTCCTGGGTGCAATCTGAGGGCAAGAGCTTCAATACTGATTCCCTTCGTGTGTCACCGTGTCCTTGGGTAATTTTTCTTTGGGCGAACGTCACAGAGTGTGCTTACACACACCTCAATATTGTACACCTAGGCTCTATGGCACAGCCTACTGCTCTCAGGCTGCACACCTGGGCACAGGTTACTGCAGTGAATACTGTTGGCAGTTGTAGCACAATGGTCAGTACTTGTGCATCCAAACATATCATGAAAAGTACAGTAAAAACATAGTATTGCACTATATAAAAATATAGTGTGGTACCTAGACATGGTGCACTGGTCTAGGACACTTACCATGAATGAAACGTGCAGGGCTGGAAGCTTCTCTGGGTGAGTCAGTGAGTGGTGAGTGCAGGTGAAGTCGTAGGGCATGACTGTGTACTACTGTAGATTTTATAAACACCGGACACTTAGGCTACACTACCAGATATATATTTCTTTTTCTACAGAATTATAAATCTTTTTAAATAAATATATTTTTAAAGTAACTGTGCCATAATGTTACAATTGTTATGTCACTGGGCTAGGCAGTAGGTGTCTTTCGGCTCCATTATAGTTTCATGGGTCCACCACTGCACATGCGGCCTGGGTTGATGGAAACATCATTTCGTGGCACATGAATGTATTTTTATGGGAGAGAAGGATGATGAGCTGAAAGAGGGAGGCAATGAGAAGCAAGGAGGACCTATCTTGCTCAGGCCCAGGGAAGAGCTGCAGCAGAGGACAGCAAGGCAGCAGTGTCTTCAGGGGATCGGGCCTCTTACTCACAGCAAGGAAGAAAAGGAAGAGTTCCCTGAGGCTGCTGAAAACCAGGGGGCTGCTGGTGCTGGAGCAGGATTTTGAGGAGATGCAAAAGGGTTTCAGCAAGGGAGGGAGGGAGGAAGTAACTGGGGAGCGAGAGTCAGCCCAAGATAACCAGGCCTGTCCCAGGAATCTTCTGGCCACTCAGAAGCAGTGGTCATGCCCAGCTGAGCCCGCAAAGGGCACCCAGTGCCCAGCATGAGAACCTGGGCTGCCTACTGCCCAGCCCTGACACAGCCCAGCCATTGCTGGCACCTGCTGTAGCCCCTAAGATGGATCAGCCTGGCCTGGTCCTCAACAGCCTGCGCTGAGGCAGGTAAAAACACAGGCACCTGTGATAAGAGGCAGGCAGAGGCCAGTCACATAGTAGTGGCAGATCAGGTGCTGCAGGAGCCCAGTCTGATGGGCACTGAATCCAGGCAGGCTTTCTAGAGTCAGTGACTCAGGATTTGTGTTCCAGTTGTGATGTTGGCACATCCAGGAAGCAGCTCATGGTCCAGCTGGGCACATTGGGACTGGAGGCTGTTTTTCTGTTTTTGTTTTTGTTTTTGAGACAGAGTCTCACTCTGTCTCCAGGCTGGAGTGCAGTGGCATGATCTAAGCTCACTGGAGGAGGCTGGTTTTTAATGAGTCTTGTGGCCAAGGCAAGGGTCATGACCAGGGTCCAGCCTCAGTAATGCATTCACCCCTTCATCCTGGGGCACTGCTGCAGGCCCACCATCACCAGCCTACATTTGCTCCCCTCCTGCCCTCTCTTCCCAGGAAGCCCCTCACCTGTCACTTCATGAAGAATATGGAAGCCAAGGAGGTGTTCTTCAGACATTCCTCTCCACCCAGGCGCTTCCTCCCTCCCTGCCAGCTTCAAAGGAATTCATGTCCAGAGAGACCCTCCCCAGTTGTCCCACCTTTCCATCAGCCTCTTCCAGGAACTGTCCTCTGACATCTCTCTGTCTAGGTCTCCCTGTCACTCTTGTGCACACCAAGACTGTTCTCCCTTTTCCTGTCAGCCACTGAGTCCACTCACATATCTTCTGCTTCCCAAAATTAAAATTACAAACCAAAACAGAAAAAGCTTCCATGACCTTACACATTGTGGACACCTGGCTACAGCAGTGAATGACACAGACAAAGTCCCTTTCCTCATGTAGACCTCATGCTGGTAGAGTGAAACAGGTAATAAATAAACTAGTCAAATGTTCAGCATGTGAGTTGGTGATGAGAGCATGGTGCTTCATGCCTGTAATCCTAGTGCTTTGGGAGGCCAAGATGTGAAGATGGTTGAGGTCAGGAATTTGAGACCAGTCTGGGTAACATAGTGAGACCCTGAATCTACAAAAAATAAAATAAAATAAAGGAAAAGTGAAGGAGGATAGAATGTGTCAGTGGGAAAGGGGGATGGGACAGCCACATTTTAGACAAGGTGGTCCAGAAGGGTATAGCTCCAACCACTATTCCTCTGGCCCATTCCACATCTATCCCCATCCCTCCCCCTGCACAGTGCTTGGGTCAAAGTCTCTCAGTCCTGCTTGTATTTCTCCAAGAGTGATCCAGGGACCAATTGCATCAGAACTGTGGGGTGAGGTCACAGCCCCTGCCTGTGAGAAGTGCGGATTCCTCTGCCTGGACCAGAATCCCTGGGAACTGGACCCAGGAACTTCCCAAGATCTCGGGGGGACTCTGAGACAGCCCAGAGCTGTCTCAGAAAGCATGGGAACTGCAGATTTCCTCCTGAAAAGGGAGCACTGTCTCCAGGGGTCCAGGTCACTCAGCTCTATCTTGTAGCCACCAGACCAGTCTGAGCCTTGGAGAATACTGCTCTTTCCTCCTGAAATGCCCTTCCCAGCGTTCCTTGCCTGGTAACTCTTACACACCCCTCAAGACCCAACTCAAGGGCCACCTCCTCCTGACGTCACTCCCTGAACTTTCTCCTGTGTTTCCACTCTCCTCTTCACCAAGTGATGTTGACATTTCTATGAGACCATCTCTCTATCTCTAGACCAGAAACGCCTACAGTTGTGGCCCCCTGTAGTGCAATTTGTGTCAGTCTGGGGAGAGTGGATTTGGAGCCCAACCACCATTGAGGAAAATCTGTCTGATGGACATGGTGGGTTCCAGCCCAGACGCAGGGGTCAGCGAGGGGTGGTGTGACAGTGAGCAGACACCGTGAGTGTTGGTGACAGTGGCTGTCATGGGGAGGAAAGGAATGGAAAAGAGACCTCATGGGAGCAGAAAGACAGGCCTTAGCTGCAGATGGGCCAGGACCCCACCAGGAATCCAGAACACGCATCCTAATCCCAGCTCCACTGTAAGTCCACAGCGGAACCCTGGCAACGACTTTCCCCTTTCTGAGCCTCATTTTACTCATCAGTAAAATGGTGACAATAACTCCAACTTCACCAAGGAGATGCAAGGCTCAGTGAGATGATGGATCTGAAAATGCCTTATGTTTCATGGCACAAAGGAGAGGGATTCCTGACATGCGACAAGCACAGGAAGAGAAGAAAGATGGGGTCTGTAATTGGCCCGGTGGCAGCCCCACTCCTCCACACACACAAACACCCACTGTATCACCCACACTGGTGATTTTCCCAGGAGGGCCCCTGGCCTGGAATTAGCACTGTCAGGTGGGCAGGGAGGGCTTGCAGTCCCATTACAGGGGTGAGGAAACAGGCTGCAGATTGTCCCACAGGGAATAAGGAGCAGGGTCTAGCTCCCCACTGCAGGCAGGGAAGATTGAAGTTGCTCCCTGGGAAGAGGAAGGGAGGCATTTACTGGCACTCCGTGATTTAGATGAGAAGCCCAGGCTCAGCCCGGTGACTTGAGCTTCCTGATGTAGAAGGTGAAGGACGCAGAGGAGACAGAGGGAAAGAGGAAGAAGATAAGGAAGAGAGCAGCAAACTGGAGTCGCTACAGGACACTAGCTACTCCAGGCTGCTCTGTCCCATTCTAAGAGAAAAGGAAAAGTGGGAGAGGGGGTCACAGATCATGTCCAGATTTCTCACTGGCATGGATGCTGCTATGGAAACATCCCTGATGATCCAGGTTTGTGGAGGGAGAGATTGCAACGCTCTGCTTCCTGGAAATCTGTGTTTACAGCCAACACAGTTGCTGCCCGAGACAGCCCCGCCTGAAGACCCCAGAGCTGCCCCAGCTTGCCAGGCTTCCCCTCCTCCTGTTATCACCCCATGCTGCTGAGAACCTGCCTGGCAGGCTTCCCAGCCAAGGCCAGGGCCTAATCTCAAGTGAAACTGACATGTCCTTGTGAGGGCTGAGGAACATCCTCTCTCCCCACAGAGCCTCACTCAGGTTCTCATCTACTTCCTTGGGGTCTGCCCCGCCTCCCTCAGGAGTTTGGAACCACATACTGTTCTGGAGGGGACTTCTCACTGCTGCAGAACCTGTCCTCCAGGATACCCACAAGTGTTCATCTCGGTTGTGGCTAATTAACTTAACATATGGTAGTGAACTACCTTCTGGGGCCCCAATATTTTGTTTATTTTTTAAAAATAAAATTAGTACCATTGTTTATTTTCTGAATGTACAGAAATATTTGTATGATTATTATTTACATGCCCTTTGGGAAAACTTTATAAAATTAAAAATATGAAGGAGAATCCTACCACACAGAGATAATCATTTTAATTATTTTTCTATTCATATTTGTACATACAGGTATATATGGGATTATGCTCTGTATCTGTTGGAAGTGCATTAATCTGAAAGTTCAGTCACTTAAACAAAGACAGGTTCACTTTTCTTACATAGTTAGAGTATCTATGGTTGCTGGATATGGTTCACTGGTTCAACAATGTTAGGCCCAGCATCTTTATGAGTCTATTGGAATTTAGCTCATGGCTGAAAGATGGCTACTGCAGCTCCAACCACTACATGAGTTTACAGGGCCAGCAAAGGCAGTCACTTCTGTATTCTTATTAGAAAAGCAAGAACTTCAGAGGTGACCCCCAGAGGATTTCTCTTTAGGTCTGTAAATCTGTGTTTTGATTGGCCAGAACCTGATCTCATGACCATCCCTAGCAGTAGAGAATAGCATTGTCATGTTGACTTTGGATCAATCATAATTTATTGACTGAGAGTGGGCATGTGGTCCCCCAAAGAAGATCAAGAAAGGAGGGAATTTGCAGTGTGTACTACAGCATGCATGCTGCTTTATAATCTGCTCTTTCTCTTAATTGTACATTTGAAACATCTTTCCATACTAAGAAATATAGATTCAGTCATTCATTTAACAACAAATTATTGAGAGTGTACTGTGTTCCAGGAACTTAACTTGGCATGGAGGACACAATAATGAACATAGAATACTCTTTGCCTCCATGGAGCTTAGCATCTAATGAGGGATACAGAAATTCATCAAAGAGGTTCACAAAGAAATGGAAAATTACAATTGTAATTTATGCTGAAAAGGAGGGATGTGTGCAGTGTGTGAGAGGAGTGACAGGAGATTTGACTCAATCAGGAGGGGCTGTGTTCTGAATGTCCATAGGCCAGCCCCTTGCCTAGCTGTAGCACAATTATTTAGCCAATCTCTTATTGCTGGACATTTACATTCTTCCCACATCTTACCTACTATCATCAATGTAAAAATAAATACCCTTCTCTAAGTCCCGCTTGGCACACTTGTCTGATTATTTCCTCAGGATAAATTTCTAGGGTAAAGCCAGGCACCATGGTTCATGTCTGTAATCACAGCTACTCAGGAAGCCAAAGTGGGAGGGTCACTCGTGATCAGTAGTTCGTGGCCAGCCTGAGCAACATAGGAAAGTCTTGACTCAAAAAAAAAAAGTCCTAAAAGAAATGAACAATTCTTAGGTGTCGAATTGCCAAATCAAGGGGTGCACCATGACCATCTCCATACTCACCATCACCATCCTCATTATCATCATCAGTCTCACCCTCACCATTCTCACCAGCATCAGCAGCAGCATCCTCACCATAACTATCACAGTATCGTCACCACCTTCACCATCACCATCCTCACCATCACCATCATTATCACCACCACCATTTTCACCATCACCATCCTGACCATCACCATCATTATCACATCATCACCATCCTTACCATCACCATCACCATGCTCACCTTCACCATTCTCACCATTATCATCATCATCCTCAGCATAACTATCACCATCATTAGCACCTCCTTCACCATCACCATCATCACCATCACCAACATCATCACAACCACAATTATGAAAATCTTGGAGGAAAAAGAGAGGAGGTAGCATATTAAAATACAAACACTTTGATGAGGAGGAACAGGCGGAGTTGAAGCTGGGGAGGGGATATCAAACAATGGAGACCCCCAGAACATAAAACTAAGAAGCTCAGGCTTTGCCCAGAATCAGAGGCAGCCTTGAAGATTTATCAGCAGGGGAGTATGCAGTCAGATTTGTGTTTAGACAGAACATTGAGCAATCCTCAGAAGGAAGAAGCAGAGGGAGGGAGGCCCACAGAGGAGACAGAACCTTCAGCACCAACCAGGGTCCTGGTCCTGGGTCCAGCAGATCTGGCAGGAATGAGGAATGGGAGGCTCATCGGTAAAGGCTGCAGCCAGGCAGGGAAAGGCCTCACTCTCCCTGCCCCTCCTTTCCCTGCTCCCCACTTTCCTGTCCCATCTTTCCTAATAGGCTCAGCATCTCCATCTGCACCCACCAACTAGATTTGCCTCAATTCCTCCTCCTCTCTCATGCCTGAGGCCCAGGCGGCTTCCAGAGCTGACCATGTCTACTTTAGAATTTTAATGAGATAATCTGGGTAGAAGTGCTGGTGCCCTGCCAGCCACAGCAGGTACTCCTCATATGGTAAACTGGAACTGTCTTTTCAGTTCCTACAGCCTTGAGTTCAAATTCTGCCTAATCCAGATGACCGCCATCTCTCATCTGAGCAGAGAAGCCTCCCATTGGTCTCGCTGCCCCAGACCTTCCTCTTTCCAGATATCAGCCTGATAATTTTCTCAGACTGTAAACCTGGTCATGTCCCTCCCTTGTCCCTTTGACTAAAGGGTAAGATCCAAATTCCTTAGCATAACACCCCAGGCACTGAGGAGCTGAGGCCCCTCCATTTCTACCTTGACTTGTTCCCCTCCCCCTCTAGTAGCATTGCTGACCCACTTGCCTTGTTCTTTCTCCACATGGCTTTGATCCTGTTGCTCTTCTGCCTGGAGCATCTTCCTACATCTTCTCTGCCTGCTGAATTTCTACTTAACCTACAAAGCCCGGCTCACCTTCTCTGTGAATCCTACTTCCTCCCCATCATGCCGCAAATTATCTCCCTCACTAGACATCCAGCCCCTAAAAATCAGGGACAGCTTAATGCATGTTTGAAATGGCTACTCCTCACTTAATTACCCTAATTAGCTAATTATATTCCCTTATATTTATGTTTCCCCATTTACTGAAGCTTTCCGCAGGCCAGACACTGAGATCTAGGGGAGGACCCTGAGGGTAGGACAAGCATGAGCACTGAAGCCTACAATGGCACAGGCACCAAGAGACCATGAGGGGTGCAGGAAGCCTCATCTCTAGCGTGTCTTCCTGGTTTACCATGTGCTTTCCTCCCTTCCCTTATTAGAGTCACCTTGTGCTGGTTTTGATAGCCTGTGTCCCTGAAACATGGACTCCCACACACACAAACAGACCCACACCTATCCACATGTACCTGCTCATACATACAGAGACCTCTCTGTGTATCCCCCAGAGCTACAAATGCCAATCTTGAGAATGAAGATTTTGCAAGTGCTCTGTGCCAGGCATGATGCCAGGTCCCCGACAACACAAGACCCCTCTGGTTTCTCCCACTCAGCTGTGCAAGGCTCGGGGTTGAGGAGCTCCCCCTACCAAGGTCACAGATGTGGAACATGAGGTAACAGCTATTTGAATGTAAGCCTGTAGGTCACCAAAACATATGCCATCTGCACCCCACCACACTGCCTCCACAGCACATGAAGACATGAGTCTATCAACTGTGACTCATTAGCACCCAGCAATATTTCCTCCTCCACTTTGCTTCCCGCTGCCACTCCAGTATCTCTGCCCACAGTCCCAGAGCCACCTCTGCTTAACGGGGAGTTCAGGACAGACGCTCCGTTCCACACAATTCCATCTCCCAGGGTGCACCCTCTTCATGGGGAAGAGGACTACCATGGCTAGTGGTGACATGGGTGTCTCTGGTCCCCAGAACTTCTCCGCGGGACCTCTGCTCAGGACATGGCACGGACAGAGGTGAGGCAACCATAAACTGCCTCGGAAATGACTACAGACCAGCTCAGACCATTCCAGCACCTAACATGCTGACAGCCCAGGGTGGCCCCACAGAAGGGGAAGGGCTAGGGAGTCCAGAGCAACAGGAGTCCCCCCTCCCTGAGCCCTTGAGCACAGCCACCCAGGTGTAAAGAACAATATGGGGGTTCTGGGGATTCCCAAGCCTGGGCCCTAGAGGTGAGTTCTAGCAGGGCCCCCAGATATCCTCCACATCCATCTCCTCATCCTGCCTCACATATTGTAAAAACAAGGAAACTGAGGCCCAGAGAGGGAAGGGGCTTGAGCAGTCTCCCAGGCAGTTAGAGATAAAGCCCAAGTTAGAATCCATGTTTCTCTCATTTTGTTCCCCTAGGTCTGTCTCTGACTAGCTATGTGACCTTGGAAGAGTCACTCCAAGTCTCTGGGCATTGAAGGTTTACAACTTCTGACATCTTCATTCCAGAGGGTTGTCAGGACCTGACAGCCCTTCGCCAAACGAAACACTCTACAGTCTACAAATATTCCTATATCTATTCTCTTCTCTGACTTCTGTAATACCCCCATGAGGCTGTGAAAACTGGTGCTTGTGTCCTATTATGCAGATGCAAATACTGGACTCAGAAAGACAAGGATCACACAGAAAGTTTGGGACAGGACTGGAACTAGAACCCTGGTCTCCCAAAGCAGGGTCCTTGCCATCACTAAGGCTAGGAATACATCAAGACTCCAAAATATGGAGAGTTGCTCAATGCATGCCACCAAGGTTAGAGCTGACCAACCCCAGAATGCTCAGCAGCTCTGAGACCCTGGAGTGGAGGACTCAAGGCAGAGGGTGATGCCTAAGTCACATACATCTGAGCTCCAATCCAAACTCCACTATGCAGCTGAGCGGCCACACTTTGTGAGGCTCAGCATTCTCTACTACAAAATGAAACTACAGAAGGTACCAAAAAGCTCAGGATGAGGGGAGAACTGCACCCTGAATGCAGGACTGCCAGGCAGGTGGTAAGCACTCATTAGCTTTTGTTTCAAGCACACAAATCATATGTTGTTTTTCGTCATGTCTCCCCATGGTGTCTGGTCCGTGGCTCCAGAACCAGGAGGCTTCTGATCAATCCTTATGTTAAATGATGGACAGATAGATGGATGGGTGGTTGGATAAATAAATGGATGCATGCATGGATTGATAGATTAATGCTGGGATGAATGGAGGGATGAATAGATGGATGAATGGATAAATGATTGGATGGATGCTCAGAAGAGAAGACAGAATAAAACAGGGAGTGAAAATGAAAAGAAAAGAAGATGTTTGAAGGATGGGGCTCATACACGGAAGAGAGGAACAAGATCCAGCCCTTCTGGCTCCACTCAGCCCCACCACCATATACCTTGGGGTAGCACTGGCACATGCTACAGATTATACCCCTGGACACCATGATGCTGCTGCAGAAGGTATCATTGAACTGGGGCCAATCATGGCTCAGGAGGAATGTACTGAGAGCCAGGAGAAGACCCATACATTGAAGCTGAAGCAGGTCTTCTCATCTGCCAAGGTCTCCTCACCTGTCATGGCTGCCAGCCAGGTCCTGGCCTGTGCACCCCTGCCAGAAGGGGCCCGTGCCATCTAGCATAAACATCCAGACAAGCTCACAGGAAGAGGTGAATCTCTTGAGTCACTTCAAATGAAGGCTTAAAGTTAGAGAGAGAGCAAGACCCCTTCATCTCCAGGCCCATTCCCTGGACCCACCAGTTCAGCAGGGCTGGAGGCAGCATGTTTTGGTGGACCAGAGAACCCACTATCCACCCTATCTCCTTCCCTTTGGGCCCAGAAGACCTGGAGTGCATGTGTGGATCTGGATGAGGAAGCATGCAAAGGAGGGACGGGGGAGGTTACAGGGGCTGGGCCCCAGACAAGCCTGTGACAAAACTTTCTTTGCCTACTTTGGGGCTGAACTGGGTGAGCAGGTTGTCTGACACCTTCTAGCCCTGGGAAGCAGGGTACAATTCTGAAGTCAAAAGACGTTAGAATACTGCCAGAGGATTTCAGGATCCCACTGCCAGGCATTTCAGGATCCTGGATTTTAGACCCTTCAAGGATATGTGTCCATCTGGGATTCAGGCATGATGGCCTATATGTAGTGGATGGTGATGATGGGCATGGCACCATTCTAAGCATGTTACAGCTATTAACTCACTTAAGGGACTCCATGAGGCAGGTACTGCTACACCCACTTTATAGAGGACACTGAGCACAGACAAGTAACTTGCCCAAGGACACACACCTTGAAATGGTAGAGCAGCTGGAATGTGAACCCATAGGCTGTGCCCCTGGCCACAGGGCAATCCTGCTTAACAGCAGCCTGAGGTTATGGGTGAGAGCTCTGATGGCAAGGCAAGCTGCCTCGGTTTAGATCCTGGCTCCTCTACTGCGGGGCAGCGTGCTCTTGATCATATTACCTGCCTGTGTCTCAGTTTGCTCCTCTGTAAAATGGGGATAATAACAGTACCTCCCAGGATTGGGGCTATCTCCAGGCCTAGGTGCCCTGGGTCCTTCTGCCCCCTTTACACTCTGTGCAGCATCCAGACCTGCTTGTAATGAGCTCCTCTACTCCCTCACCAAAGCTCTGGTGAATTAATGTCCCTGTGGGGTATAAGTGACTGACAGTAACTTCCTCAGTCTCTTTGCAGCCTAGTCGAGGAAGGTGCCTTCTAAAGAATAGCATTCTAATGTGAAATTTTAGTCCTGTGAAAGGCTAATGGGAGAAATCAGATTCCTTTACAAGATTACAGAAAAAACAGGACAATGAGTATCTCTAAAAGAGAATGTTCACTTGGAGTGTCGATGGGGTTAGGTACAGGATGAAAGGCTTTCATTTGGCTCCCTGACTTGCTGGGTTTGGGGATTTCCCTGGTCCTGGTCATTGCCTCTTCCGTCCTGCACAGCATGTGCTCACACTAGGCCCTCTGCATGGTAGTCCTTCTCACAGGCCCTTTTTCTTACATTTTTTTAGACAATTAAGGTAAACTCAGAGGGACTTTTAATATGCCAATAGATGTTTATAAAATGCAAGTCAATAAAAGAAAAAAAAAAGAAAAAAAAGAAAAAAAAAGAAAAAATAAAAAAAGAAAAAAAAAATGCAAGTCAAACACAAGTGCAAACATGCTTTCAACCAACATTAATGAGGAAACAAACAAGACACAAATTCTTTTTATTTTTATATTTTATTTTATTTTATTTTATTTTTAAGACGGAGTCTCACTCTGTTGCCCAGGCTGGAGTGCAGTGGCCCGATCTCCAATCACTGCAAGTTCCACCTCCTGGGTTCATGCCATTCTCCTGTGTCAGCCTCATGAATAGCTGGGACTACATGCGCCTGCAACCACACCCGGCTAATTTTTTGTATTATAGTAGAGATGGGGTTTCCCCGTGTTAGGCAGGATGGTCTCGATCTCCTGACCTCGTGATCCATCCGCCTCAGCCTCCCAAAGTCCTGGGATTACAGGTGTGAACTACCGTGCCCAGCCATTTTTTTTAAATTTTATTTTTTGCAACATCTTTTAGCTGATATTATTAGTCAAATGACTAATCACAAATAAAATGTATTTTGTGAAAAACCTGGAATGTCAGAAATCATTCTGGCATTTCAAACAGCCATGTACAGGATCACCAGGATCAATTTATATACATGAATATTGAGGAGAAACTGGGTAAAACATTTAGAATCAGACTAATCACACAGTCTAGTATAACACTTGGGAGGAGGGAAAGGACATTTTTAAAGAGTCAGAGAAGAACATTACCAGAAAAAAAATTACAAAACCAGTAATTATTATACTTCATTAATATAGCATTACAAAGGAGGGGAAAGGAGCATTTTTCAATGAACTAGCTTCAAAGTTCCTCAAGAACAGCTGTACATTTCACATAATTGTTTCAAAGAGAAAGCCTATTAACTACAATGTTTGTTTAATGCCACAAGCTTACAGCAAAGACAGCAAATTCCCAGGGCAAAGCTTCCATGGAATTAACATCTCAGGCTTCATGCAATGCTTACAAAGCACTAACAGTTGGACCTAAAAGTATATTTTACAGTTTTTTATAAAAAAAGAAATATAAGATTGACACACAGGTGTGTTGAAGGCTGAGTAGTAATGAGTCTTTTAGCTTTTCTCTTTTTGAAGGGAGAATATTTTTGTAACAATGCCCTTGAGTTCTTCTTACAAATCACAACAAGGAAAGATACCTTTTATTACAATGCAACAGCAAGCTATAAGCAGCACACCACCACAATGGCTAACCCTGGACAGGATGGTGTAATATCCAACAGTGACTGCCGTCCTACAGAGGAAAGACTGGTAAGATCAGATGAAAGCCTGACATAGGTAAAACTGCAGCTTTCAACTGTAATTCACAAATAAAAGTCCCAAGCAGTAAAACTACTGCTACCAAGAGTGAAAGGCATTACAAACGGGATTCCAGCAGTGATTTCAACCTAGCTTCCTCTTGTCACAGTTTCTGGAGGAGGTGGGACATGAGTAGCTGAGTATGCAGGAAGGTTGATGGAGCGGCTCATATGCCTTCCACTAGGCTGAATGGCCCATTACTCTGGGTGCTGGACATGATGGCTGTCCCGCCAGCAGAGCACTCTGCTTCAGCTGCAGCCTCTGCCATCTGTGCTCCCTTGAGTTATTCTTCTAAAAGCAAATTTTTGAACTTTCCAGGCTTCAATTCTATTTGTTACTGTTCTGCTCTCTTTCTAGAAGCAGATAGCGGTACTGAATGCTTACCAGGGCCATTGCTGAAGGTCTTCTCTCTGGATCTGGAGGAATCATAACTTTTATCAACTCTGTAAACTCTCGGGAAAGCACTTGTGCTATCAAGGTAACCTGGCCTGTGTGAATTCATGCACTGGTCTCTATTTCTGGGAAGAGGTTCAGCAGCAGGAGCACATCTCTTTGGGTAGATGGGTATAATTCTCCTGTAAAACTTCATTTGCAGGAAAACGACTATCACCCTCTTCAAACTGTGGACTAGAGATCCTTGTTACACGTCCGAGATCACCTGTGTTTAACATAATTTTGTTGGATCCCCAGTCATCTTCCTCTTCTTCAGAGGCAGCATCTGGGATTGAAACTCGAGATGTAAAAATACTACTAGATTTTGTATCCCTATGAACCAAAGACATTGAATGAATATAGGTCAAACCCCAGCTACCTTGCAAAAGGAGTCCCTTCAACTCCGCTTCTTTGAAGTAACTCATCATGATTCTGCAGTTTTCACTTCAGCATAGCTAAACTTCCACTATGACAATATTCATCCTGTGCACCATCTTCTGCACAGGCAGAGAAATATGGAACTGCATGATGAAGCCATCCAGGCACTGCAGTAGAGCCTGTGCTGCTCTCAGAGTGTTTCGCTCACTGCAGAATTGGCCTAAGGCTTTTCTGATCACCTAATGCGGTGCATGCATCCATCCTGCCTCTTCACACAGTAAACACAGAACCAAAACCTCCAGAGCAATTATCTGCAGCTCCTGAAACTGCTGTGCGCCGTAACCTCACGTTGCTCTCAGTCACTGCAGTTATCTCAGCAGGCCACGTTTCATCTCCCAGCTCCTGAGCACTGGCTTCCATGTCTTCATCACATGAATCATCCCCACACCCTCAACAGAATCCGGAGTGAAAGGATCCGAATTCACTTGGAGTCTGTTGCACATCCTATTCCCCTTTTCCTGACTTTTCTGTGTCACGAAGAACCGTCCCAGAGTTTAACAGAGCTGGGATTAATTCCTCCAGCTCTGGAGAGGAAAACCGGGGGTGCAAGTGGCGGGTGGCAGAGCCGAAGCTTGCAGGAGGTCCACTAGGGCGCCCGGGATCCCTCAGCGCCCGGCAGAGCCCTCACCACCTGGGGCCCCTACAGTCTTGCGACGCCTCCCCCAGGCGCCCCCAAAACTCGCCAGAACCAGTGCCCCAGGAAGCAGGTGACGCTGACCACCAGAAGCCCAAGCACCCTTCCCTCATCGGTCACACTGGGACCCGCTGCCAGGCCGGTCAGCGCTGGGCAGGGCCCCAGCAGCTCCTCAGCCTCCAGTTCCTGGGGCTGCTGAGCCTGAAGTGCAAGGTTCCGCTCATCCCGCCCCGCGAAAAGGAGACCAAGACCGGCAGAGACCTCTGCCCGTCTGGTGCTGGAGCCTGGGCTGCCGGAATGCAGCTCCGTGTTGCAGCCAGCGGCATCCTCGTGAGCCCCCTTCTGGCCGCGGCCATAATCTGTCACACCCTATGGGATGGGGAGCTTCAGACCAGCAAGGGGAGGGCTGGGGGTGCCACCCACATTCATAGACCAGGAATCAAAGCCCTCGAGTGGCAGGGTCTGGTCAAGATTTTCCCAAACTGAGCGGGGACGGAGACCAACTCAACCCCAGCCGCACTGTATGCAGTGTAGGCAGATCAGGACTTCAGCCATTCCTGAGACCCCCTCTTGCCTCACCGGTACATGCCCGGCCCACCTTTCCCTTCTTCTCCAGTACTCACACCCCACGCTCTGAGTCGCTTATTTCTCTTAAACAAATAGGAGTGATAGTGGGTAACACATCAGTAACAAGAAACTAGCAGGTGCTCAGTAAAATGGTCTACGCTGGCCTCTTCCACAGTCAAGGTGAGCATTAACAGGAAAATGAATCCACTTCCCAGGAAGTGGACAGTCACCGGCAGCCCCTCCGCCTCCCTCTGGCTTTGCCTTCCCCCAGCACCAACTGGGGCATGGAAAGGGTGTGGGCGAAGACCCCGTCACCTCCCAGCAGAGGGCGCACTGCCCGCGGTTTTCAGGATCCTGGGTCTGGTGCCCTCCGCATAGGACCCTCAGACGTGGGGAGGAGAAAGAGGACACCCACTTGACAGGTGCAGAGACTGAGGTCCGTGGGGGCGGGGTGAGGGGCCCATGGCGGCCAGACCTGTGAATAGTAGAGGTAGGAGTCCAAAAGGTCCCCAGCCAGTCAAAGGGTGAGCCCCTGCTCTGTGGGGATCACTGAGGTGCAGGCATTCTGAGAAACGCCGGGTTGAGGAACTCATGGCGCTCCATCCTGAATTCTGGGGCGCTTTCTGGGACACAATACAGTAAAGGCTGTGCAACATGTGTGAGGTCCAGCATGTGCACGAAGCAAAGAGGGATAGATAGGCGTGGAGTACAGGGACAGAATCACAGTTGGGACCCTTGAGAAGGCAGTTGGAGTTTTTCTGCCAGGGCAGGAGAAGCCTTCTGGGCACCCAGGCTGGCATGTGCAAAGGCATAGAGGCAAGCTCCCCCTGACACACGGCTGGAGGGGAAGCTCTAAATGCTGCGCACAGGCTGTTCACACTGCATCCTTCTCCCTGGACTTGCTCCCCCACAGCACCTCCATCCTTCCAGTTAACTATCCAGGCCACCACGCTCACCCTCTCACACCCACATCCTGTGGGTCCCACATTCGAGAGACAAGAATTCAGTTGCTTCTCACCACCCCACCCCATGGCTGCTCATCACCTGGTCTGAGTCCCCATCCTCTCTCTCCCCCTACTTGGTCTCTGCTTCCATCCTTGACTCCTGACGTCTCCTTGCAACTCAATACTAGGTCAGATCATGTCACACTTCTGCTCTGGTGCAAGAATTATGTGGTTCCTTCAGTTCGGTGTCACCAGGATTTGATATTCCCAAGGCAT
The DNA here is from genome assembly GCF_028885625.2 of Pongo pygmaeus. Taxonomy (NCBI): domain Eukaryota; kingdom Metazoa; phylum Chordata; class Mammalia; order Primates; family Hominidae; genus Pongo; species Pongo pygmaeus. Next base: position 29,182,319 of record NC_072392.2, on the reverse strand, counting down.
GTCTCTCACTCCTTTGTTCTCATTTTGCCTTTACACAGGAAGACGCTTTTTCTTCTTGAAGTGTACTCTTATGTAGCTACTCTTGGTAATGAAATCTCTGTGTTATTACTTTTGAAATTATTTTAATAGTCCTTACCAAATAAAGATATTTAGCTATATATTCAACGCTAGCTTGAATAATAATTTTTCTAAGCATGCTTTTTGACTTTTTAAAATTTAAGATGACATTGGATGATTTTATTACGTACAGCATGATGTTTTGAACATTCCGCATATAGATTGTTGAATAGTTAAATCTAAATCTAGCTAATAACAAATGCATTATTTAACATAGTTATCATTTTTGTTGTGAGAACACTTATCCACTATCGTTGCAATTTTCTAGAATGCAATATAACATTAGTAACCTTGGCCACCTTGCTATACAATAGATTTCTTGAAATTTATTTTATCTATCTAATTGTAATTATGTGTCCTCTGACCAATATCTCCCCATCCTGTTCCCCTCTCTAACCACTCCAGCCTCTGGTAACCACCATTCTGGTCTATACTTCTATGAGACCAACTTGTTTAGATCCCTCATATGCATGAGATAACGCAGTATTTTTCTTTCTGTGCCTGGCTTATTTCACTTAATATATCCTCCAGGATCATCCATGTTGTCAGTAGTGACAGCATTTTATTCTGTTGTATGAATATCATTCCATTGTATGTGTTTATGTATGTATGTACATACATACATGTATGTATACAAGCATATGTAGACATACCATTCTTCAAATATATTATTTTGCATTTATTTTTATTAAAATTATATTTCTCCCTTATCTAAATACTGATAAAAATATGAGGTCTTTTCAGTCCTTCCTCTTAATAAAAGCCAAGTTAAAGGGCAGTTTCCCCATTTTTTAATGATTCTTTTTTCTTGCTGATTTTTTTGAGTTCCCTGCAGAGTCTGCATATTACTGCTTAATCGTAAGTATACTTTGGATTTTTTTTCACATTCTGTATAATGTCTGTTTCCTCTGTGATTTATTGTGAGTTTTTTTGTTACATTTTTCCTCTAGAATTTTACTGTCTCAGATCTTAGATTTCATCTCTAATCCACCGGGAGTTAATCTTTGGATATGGTGAGTTTCATTCCTCTACATGTGGCCACCCAATTTTCCCAGCACCGTTTATTATGTATGTGTATGTTTTTGTCTGATTTGTCAAAGGTTGTTATTGTTTGGCTATATTTCTAGAGTCTCCATTCTGTACCATTGAACTATGTGCTTATTTTTATACCAGCAAAATGCTGTTTTGGTTACTGTATCCTTGTAGTATAAATTGAAGTCAAAGGAAAGATAAAGGAAAGTTTTTGTCTTTCCTTTATTTTGAAGGAGAATTTTAGCAAATATAAGGGTTCTTAGTTAGAAGTTTTTCTTTCAATACTTTGAATATATTATCCCACTCTGCCCTGTCCTGAGAGCTTTCTTTCCAAATATTTTAGAATTTATTCATTCTACTGTTGACAAACATTTGGACACATTTCCTGTTTTAGCCATTATAAAGAAAGCTGCCATGATTATAAGGATGCATTTCTATGGTATATATATTTACAGGAACGTTGCTTAGTCACAGGGAGAGCATCTGTTTGGCTTAAATAAATACTAAAATACAGTTCTTCTAAATGATTGCAGACATTCACTATGTTTTGAGCATGCTCCAATTGTCCCACACATTCTTCCATAGCATAATTTGAAATAATTTTATTGAGTTTCAATTTACATTCTTTAAAATTCATCAATTATAAATGAATAATTTGTAAAATTTTACACATTGTCATTTCCAAATATGTTGCATGTGACTGTATAATCACTATCACAAACATGATGTAGAACATTCCCATGACCACGAAAAGCTCAATCTGGTCCTTTTCATTAAATTCTCTCCTTATACATGATGCCCATGACAAAACTATTATATTTCAGCTACTATATTTGCCTTTTGAAAAATTTCACATAATTGTGATTTTAACATTTATGTAGTCTTTAGTGTCTTCTCTTAATTCATAATAATTCCTTTGAAATCATCCAAGTTGTACATATCATTAATTTCTTACTTGTTATTGCTGAGAAATAGTCCATCATATGGGCACGCCGCAATGTGTTTACCCACCAGCAGCTAATGGACCTTGCCCATTAATGTTTGTCAGGTCATTTGCCTTCTTTTAACTGAGTTGTATGAATTATGTATATACAAATCTGAACACCAGCATTTATCAAATATATGTATTTCAATATTTCTCTCAGGCTACGGTTGTCAATTTAAATTTTTTTTTAACAGTGTCTTATGAAGACTCAATTTATACATTTTATTTTATGTTTTCTGCATGTGTAGCCTATCTAAGAAACCATTTCCTATCCCAGGGTCACAATAAATTTCTCCTATGTTTTATTCATACAAAATATATAATTTTATCTATTACACTTACGTCTCAAATTCATTTGAAGTTAATTTTTCAGATGTACTTTGATTAATCAATGTTAACATATTTACATATGGGTATTCAACTTCTCCAAGAATATTTATATAAATTTCTATTCTTCTCTTTGAATTGTCTTCATGCATTCCTTAATAAAAAATTATATATGTGTGTAAATATATACATCTATATACACACATATGTATGTGTGTGTTTATATGTGTGTGTGTGTCTATATATATATAATCTGAGCTTCCTATATTATTACAATTACTTATATTTATTTTCTCAAGTAACAACACACTTTTGTGAATACTGTAGCTTTATAGTATTTATTTCAGATATGTCTCTAAATGTGACTGTTTTTCATTATTGTTTTCACTAATTTAGATTATTTATATTTTCAAAGTACTTTAAGAATTGGCTTATCAAATTTTACAAAGCCCTTTATTGAAATTTTACTGAATTGTGTTGATGCTGCATATTAATTCAGGGAAAATTTACATATTAATTATATTGAATATTCTGATATGTGAACATGATAGCTCTATTTATGTAGGTATTCTTTAATTTTCCTCAGTACTTCCTTCAGGTTTTTCAGGGTAAGTTTTGATTTTCACTGCCAGTCTATAAAAATACACATTGACTTTTTTACACATTTGGCTTATATACTGTGGCTTCACTCAACTCATCTATTAGTTTTAGTAATGATTTCTAGACATGTTTGGATTTTCCTATTTTACAAATTACTGAGAGATTGAGAGATGGAAGTGGTTGGATATAGAGGGAGTCTGGTAAGATGGTGGAATAGTAGGTTCCCAGCCCTGAGTCCCTCAAAGAGACATCTATTTGGCAACTACCCACAGGAAAGAATGCTTTTGTGAGAACTCCAAATACCACTGTGAGATTGCAAAACCCAAAAAGAGCTCAAAAGCAAAGACAGACTCATTAAAATGGATAAGAAGAATGATTTTACTTTGTTTGCTTTACCACTTCCGTATCCCGAACAATACTGTGCTGAGAAGTATACCCTCAGCCCATTATTTTTCCAGTGGGAGAAAAGTAGATCAAAGTGGATATTCAATATCTATTTGGGGAGTGCTACCTGATGGGCACACTTCTACTTTGCCTCAAAACGAACACTGGAAGAATTTTAATACTTAGACCACTTGAAGATAACTAGCACCAAAGAAAGGGGGTGAAACACTCAGTGACTGGTACATGCAGATCTCAATGTGCCCCACAATGCTTCAAGTGGCCTCACCCAACAAAGCTACCAAATCAGGGGGAATAAAACCAGCAGACATTTCTGACCATGAAGCACCGCCAGTCAGCCAAATCCATCAACAGGCTCAACCACCTGACCGAACAAGAACACCAGGCCACACTTAATGGTGAAGAACTTTTCCTGCTGAAGCCAATCTGTAAAGACTAGAAAAAGTGACCACCTTCTCAAAGATATGTATACCAGCACAAGGCCACAAGAATCATGAAGAATCAGGAAAATATGACACAATTTAAGTAAAGCCAAAAAGCTTCAATAGTAGACCCTAAAGAAATAGGAATTGACAAAGTGCTTTTAAAAATTGGAAGTAATTATTTTAGATACTAAGCTCAGTGAACTATATGGGAACACGTATAGACAACTAAACAAAATTAGGAAAGCAATACATAAAGAAAATCAGAAGTTACACTAATAAATAGAAGCAATAAAAATAAACACAGAAATGTTAATGCTGAAGAATATAATGACTAAACTGAAAAATTTAATAGAGTGTTTTAACAGCAGATTCAGTCATGAAGAGGAAATGGCAAAGTGGGAAACAGGTATCTTGAAATTATCCTGTCAGAGGTGCAAAAAACAAAAAAGTAGCAAAAGATAAAGAGTAAAAAAAACTATGAGACTTATGGAATATCATCAAATAAAGCAATATATGCATTATGTGCATACAAGAAGGTGAAATAGAGGAAAGAATAGAAAGCTTATTTTGAGAAATACTGACTGAGAACCTGCTGAATTTGAGGTGGGAGGTGGACATCCAGACTCATGAAGTTCAAGAGTCCTTAAGTAGATTGAACATGAAGAAGCTTACACCAAGACATATTTTAACAAAATTGTCAAAAGTCAAAGAGAAAAAGTGAATTTTAAAAGCAGCAAGAGAAAATCTACTCATCACATAACTATCAGCGCAATTCTCAGATACTCCTTTCAGGCCAGGGCCAAGTGGGATAATATATTCAAAGTATTGAAGGAAATATTGCTATTTAGGAACACTTATATTTGCTAAAACTCTCCTTCAAAATAAAGGAAAGACAACGACTTTCCTTTGTCTTTCCTTCGACTTCAATTTATACTACAAGGATACAGTAACCAAAACAGTATTTTGCTGGTATAAAAATAAACACATACAACAATGTAACAGAATAGAGAATCTAACAAATACAGCCAAACAATAACAACCTTTGACAAATCAGACAAAAACATACACATACATAAAAAATGGTGCTGGGAAAATTGGGTGGCCACATGTAGAAGAATGAAACTGTGTTTGTGTCTCTCACCATATCCAAACATGAACTCCAGATGGATTACAGACTTAAATCTAAGACTTGAAACCATAACAATTCTAGAAGAAAAGCCTAGTAAAAACTCTTCCAGATGTTGGCCTAGATAAATAATTTATGACAAATATCCCAAAAGCAAATGCAACAAAAACAAAAATAAATAAATGAGACTGAATTAAACTAATAAAAAGTTTTGGCAAAGAAAAGAAATAGACCACAGAGGAAACAGACATTATACAGAAAGGAAAAAAAAATCCAAACCATACTTACGATTAAGTAGTAATATGCAGAATCTGCAGGGAACTCAAAAAAATCAGCAAGAAAAAGAATCTTACCAAAAAACAGGGAAACAGCCCTTTAACTTTGGCTTTTATTAAGAGGAAGGACTGAAAATACCTCATATTTTTATCAGTATTTAGATAAGGGAGAAATATAATTTTAATAAAAATAAATGTAAAATAATATATTTGAAGAATGGTATGTCTACATATGCTTGTATACATACATGTATGTATGTACATAAACACATACAATGGAATGATACTTAGTCATACAACAGAATAAAATGCTGTCATTACTGTCAACATGGATGATCCTGGAGGACAGTATATTAAGTGAAATAATCTAAGTGCAGAAAGAAAAATACTGCATTATCTCATTCATATGAGGGATCTAAAGAAGTTGGTCTCATAGAAGTAGAGAGCAGAATGGCGGTGAGCAGAGCCTGGAGTGGTTAGAGAGGGGAGCAGGATGGGGAGATGTTGGTCAGAGGGCACATAATTAAAACTGGATAGATAAAACAAATTTCAAGAAATCTATTGTATGGCAAGGTGGTTACAGTTACTGATGATATATTGCCTTCTAGAAAACTGCAAGGATAGTGGATGATAAGTGTTCTCACAACAAAAATGATAACGATGTTAGATAATGCATTTGTTAATAGTTAGATTTAACCATTCAACAATCTATATGTGGAATGTTCAAAACATCATGATGTACATAATAAAATCATCCAATGTCATCTTAAATTTTAAAAAGTCAAAAAGCATGCTTAGAAAAATTATTCAAGCTAGCGTTGAATATATAGCTAAATATCTTTATTTGGTAAGGACTATTAAAATAATTTCAAAAGTAATAACACATAGATTTCATCACCAAGAGTAGCTACATAGCAGCACACTTCAAGAAGAAAAAGTGTTTTCCTGTGTGAAGGTAAAATGAGAACAAAGGAGTGAGAGACATGCCTTGGGAATATCAAATCCTGGTGACACTGAACTGAAGGAACCACATAGTTCTTGCACCAGAGCAGAAGTGTGACATGATCTGACCTAGTATTGAGTTGCAAGGAGACGTCAGGAGTCAAGGATGGAAGCAGAGACCAAGTAGGGGGAGAGAGAGGATGGGGACTCAGACCAGGTGATGAGCAGCCATGGGGTGGGGGTGTGAGAAGAAACTGAATTCTTGTCTCTCGAATGTGGGACCCACAGGATGTGGGTGTGAGAGGGTGAGGGTGGTGGCCTGGATAGCTAACTGGAAGGATGGAGGTGCTGAGGGGGGAGCAAGTCCAGGGAGAAGGATGCAGTGTGAACAGCCTGTGCGCAGCACTTCGAGCTTCCCCTCCAGCCGTGTGTCAGGGGGAGCTTGCCTCTATGCCTTTGCACATGCCAGCCTGGGTGCTCAGAAGGCTTCTCCTGCTCTGGCAGAAAAACTCCAACTGCCTTCTCAAGGGTCCCAACTGTGATTCTGTCCCTGTACTACCACCCCAATCTATCCCTGTTTGCTTCGTGCACATGCTGGACCTCACACATATTACACAACCTTTACCATATTGTGTCCTAGAAAGCGCCCCAGAATTCAGGATGGAGGGCCATGAGTTCCTCCACCGTGTGTTTCTCAGAATGCCTGCACCTCAGTGATCCCCACACAGCAGGGGCTCACCCAGTGACTGGCTGGGGACCTGCTGGAATCCTAGCTCTGCTATTCACAGGTCCTGTTGCCTTGGGCCACTCACCCCTCCCCCACGGACCTCACTCTCTGCATCTGTCAAATGGCTGTGCTCTTTCTCCTCCCCACCTCTGAGGGTCCTGTGAGGATGGCTCCACGCCCAGGATCCCGAAAACCGCGGGCAGCACGCTCCCTGCTGGGAGGTGAGGGGGTCTTCGCCCACACCTTTTCTGGGCCCCAGTTTGGCTCTGCGGGAATGCAAAGCCAGACAGAGGCGGAGGGGCTGTCGGCGACTCTCCACTTCCAATGAGCATGTTCCGGTTAATGCTCACTTGATTGTGGAAGAGGCCAGCGTAGACAATTTTACTGAACACCTGCTAGTTTCTTGTTACTGATGTGTTACTCTCTATCACCCCTATTTGTTTCAGAGAGGAAGCGACTCAGAGGGAGGGGTGTGGGGTCCTGGCGAGGAAGGGAAAGGTGGGCCGGGCATGTACGGGTGAGGCAAGGGGTTTCTCAGGAATGGCTGAAGTCCAGATATGTCTACACTGCATACACTGCAGCTGGGGGTGAGTTGGTCCCTGTCCCTGCTCAGTTTGGAAGAATTTTGACCAGGCTATGACAGCCCAGGGTTCTGATTCCTAGTCTATGAATGGGAGTGGCACCTCCAGCCCGCCGTTGCCGGGCTGAGGCGCCTCCGCCCATGGGGTGTGACAGCTTCTGGCCGCGGCCACCAGGGGGCGCACGAGGCTCCTGCCTGCCGCAAGGCGGAGAGGCATTCTGACAGCCCAGGCTCTAGCACCAGACAAGCTGAGGTCCTTGTGGGTCTCCATCTCCTTTTCTGGGGGTGAGCGGAACCTTGCCCGCCAGGCCCAGCAGCCCCTGGACCTGGAGCCTGAGGAGCTGCTGGGGCCCTGCGCAGCGCTGACCGGCCTGGCAGCGGGTCTCTGTGTGACTGGTGCGGGGAGGGTGTTTGGGCTCCTGGTGGCCAGCAGCACCTGCTTCCTGGGCCACTGGTTCTGGCAAGTGCTGGGGGCACCGGGAGAAGCTTCGCGGGATTGTGGGGGCCCGGGCGGGGAGGTCCCTGCTGGGCGCTGAGGGATCCTGGGGGCCCCGGTGGACCTCCTGCAAGCTTAGGCTCTGCCACCCGCCACTTGCACTCCCGGTTTTCCTCTCCAGAGCTGGAAGAATTGATCCCAGCTCTGTTAAACTCTGGGACCAATCTTCGTGATACAGAAAAATCAGGAAATGGGAACTGGATGTGCAACAGACTCCAAGTGAATTCGGATCCTTTCACTCCGGATTCTGTTGGGGGTATGGGGATGATTCTTGTGGTGAAGACATGGAAGCCAGGGCTGAGGAGCTGGGAGATGAAACGTGGCCTGCTGAGAGAACTGCAGTGACTGAGAGCAAAGCGAGGTTACGGCGTACAGCAGTTTCAGGAGCTGCAGAAAATTGCTCTGGAGGTTTTGGTTCTGTGTTTACTGTGTGAAGAGGCAGCATGGATGCATGCACCGTATTAGGTGATCAGAAAAGCCTTAAGCTGATTGCAGTGAGCAAAACGCTCTGAGAGGAGCACAGGCTCTACTGCAGTGCCTGGACGGCTTCCTTATGCAGTTCCGTGTTTCTCTGCCTGGGCAGAAGATGGTGCTATGCTTACACAGGATGAATATTGTCATGGTGGAAATTTAGCTGATACTGAAGTGAATGAAAACTGTAGAATCATAAATTACTCTAAAGAAGCAGAGTTGAAGGCTCTCCTTTTGCAAGGTAGCCAGGGCTTGAGGTATATTCATTCAATGTCTTTGGTTCACAGGGATACAAAATCTAGTAGTATTTTTACATCTCGAATCTCAATCCCAAATACTGCCTCTGAACAAGACGGAGATGACTGGGGGTCCAACATAATTATGTTAAACCCAGGTGATCTTGGACACGTAAGAAGGATCTTTATTCCACAGGTGGAAAAGGGTGATAGCCGTTTTCTTGCAAATGAAGCTTTACGGGAGGATTATATCCATCTACCCAAAGAGATACTTTTTCACTTGCCCTCACAGCGGTATGTGCTGCTGGTGCTGAAGCTCTTCCCAGAAATGGAGACTAATGCATGAATTCACACAGGCCAGGTTACCTGGATAGCACAAGTGCTTTCCCGAGAGTTTACAGAGTTGATAAATGTTATGATTCCTCCGGATCCAGAGAGAGGACCTTCATCCCGGGCCTGCAGGGACTCCTGTTCTCAGCACGGCTCTCTGAGAAGGCAGGAATCATGACAAAGGCAACTCCAAGGAGGAGCAGTGTTCTCACACTTCGAACTGGCCTCTCACGTGTTCAGATGAGGTTGAGAGAGTGTCTCAGAGGCCCTCTGGGGCAATTGCAAGCCTGAAAAGGGTGTCCACAAGTTCTCTTCATTGGCACTGTGGAACCCCCATAAAATCAAAGAAAAATCAAGGCCCGCCTGGGAGAACGAGCGGACTTGTGCTTGTATCCAAGCCACTTTCAAGGATTCCAGCTAGAGAATCCAGATGCCTCCCGCAAACTGCAAACAACCCCGGACCCCACAAGGAGACCACTAGGCATGCTTGACGCATCCTGCAGTTCCTTTTGGATCCTTAGGAATTACGCGACTTATTCCTGAGGCTTCACTTGATGTTTCTTTAGACTGGCTCGCCCCTGCCAGTTCCTAGAATCGGGGGACTATCCCGTGGATCCCCCAGAGAGCACAGGCGAGAGTCCAACACCAATGCATGTCCACAGAGGTCTCCTCCACCAAGCCGCAGGGAGTTGTCTCCAGGCAACGGTGGCCACTGTGATGCCAGCCATGGCTCACCATTGGCTCCTGGTGCCTAGAGACTGATGCATTCGCATTCCTGAAGCAGTCTTGGGCGCTCGGTTGTCAGTGCTGTCAGCCTACCTAAGCAGAGGAAAATGGTGCAGGCAGAGCGCACCTGGTCTCGGGAAAATGCTGCCTGCGACAACCCACTGCAGGACCCTAATGTCTCGACAATAAGGCCTCCTCGGGACGTCTCCGAAGTCGGGTCCCGCTGGAGGAGGAGGCGTTTCGAAACTGTGAGGTGGGTGCTGGAAATTGCTCTTCTGTCTCTGTTCCAGAAAGAGGCTGTGTGCAAGAATCCGGTCGCATGGGAATGGAAATACAGTCCGGTGAGTTGTTGACGGGTGTCCAGGTGACGGAATCATACCTGAGACCCCAGAGGCAGGTGTCAGTGGAAGATGGCCGGGCCCTTCAGCTCACTATGTCCCTTCATTCTGGGCCTTGCAGGGGCTCCTGCTTCTCAGCACGACGCTCTAGAAGGCAGAAACCATGACAAAGGCAAGTCCGAGGTGAGGCAGTGTTCTCAAACCTCGAACTAGCAACTCACGGGTGCAGATGACGTTGAGAGGGTGTCTCAGAGGCCGTTTGGGGCAATTGCAAGCCTGAAAAGGGTGTCTAGGAGTGCTGTTGAGGGGCACTGCGGACCCACCATGAAAGCAAAGAAAAATCAAGGCTTGCCTGGGAGAACAAGCGGATTTGTGCTGGAGTCCAAGCCATGTTCAAGGATTCCTGTCAGAAGACCCAAAAGTCTCCTGCAAAGTGCAAACTAACCCAACCCCCTCAATGAGACCGCTATCCACAACTTGGAGCGCTGCCAGCCTACCTGAAATCCCTTTTGCTCTCTGAAATCCCTGACAGACAAAAGATCCCCAGTGAGAGGCAGTCCCACCCAGCAACAGCCCAGTGAAAGACCCCTCTACAATGAGAGAGGATGGGCAGATGAAATAAAACAGCCTGGATTACTAGGTAAAAGGCAGACATGGCTGCCTGTTTCTCATCCTACAGGAATCATGCAGCCCTCCGATAGAAGCTGGGAGAACAAGAGTTTCCTTGTTGGGGGATAAGGTGAAAATTCTTTAGGGTGTGTGGATTTGTTATATGGAGTTAAACGTTTTTTTTTGATTCAGAAGGATGGATACACTCTTTTTGTACGATCAATGGACGGACATTTAAAAATTCTTTGAGGCCTGTAGTGTAACATCGAATATCCCGTGATAAAAACTACAAAGAAACCATGACTTCAAATGCTTTCCGATGTGTGGTTTCATCTCACAGAGTTAAACCTTTCTTGTGGTTCAGCCGTTTGGAAGCACTCTTTTTCTAGAATCTACCAGGGGGATTCAGAGGCCAATTGAGACTATAGTGAAAAACAAATTATCCTGCGCTAAAAACTAGAAACAAACTATCAGTGAGATGCTTTGTGATATCTGGATTAATCATACAAAGCTAAATCTTTGATTTGATTCAGCAGCCTGTAAACACTTTTTTTGAAAGGGACGTTTCAAAGCCCATTGGTGCCTATAGAGAAAATCAGAATATCCCACCATAAAAACTTGATGAAAGCTATCTATCAAATGGCTTTACTGCATGTTGATTTATCTCAAGGAGTTAAAACCTCGTTTTGATTCAGCTATTTGGAAGCACTTTTTTGTAGAATCTAAGAAGGGGCATTTCAAAACACATTGAGGTCTATAGTGAAAAACCAAATATCCTGCAATAAAAACTACAAACAAGCTATCCATGAAAATGCTTTGTGATGTGTAAAATTATGTCACACAGTCAAACATTTGTTTCAATTCAGCACTTTGGAAACACTTTCTGTAGAATCTACAAGGAGACATTTTGGAGCCCATGGAGGCCTAGAGTGAAAAACAGAATATCTGGCAGGAAAAACTAGAAGCGAGCTATCTGTGAAAATGCTTTACCATATGTGGACTAATCTCACAGAGTGAAAACTTTCTTTTGCTTCAATAAGTTGGAAACACTCTTTTTTTACAATCTACAAAAGCAAATTTTGGAGCCCATTGGGTCCTATAGTGAAAAACCAAATATTCTGCAATATAAACTAGAAACAAGCTATCAGTGAAAATGCTTTGTGATGTGTGGATTCATCTCAGAGAGTTAAAGTTTTTTGTTTGTTTGTTTGTTTGTTTTGATTTAGCATGTTGGAAACACTCTTTTTGTAAAATCTATGAAGGGACATTTTGAAGCCCGTTGAGGCATTCAGTGAAAAACTCTATATCCCGCCATGCATGGTGGCTCATGCCTGTAATCCCAGCACTTTGGGAGGCCAAGGAGGGCTGATCACCTGAGGTTGGGAGTTCGAGACCACCCTGACCAATATGGAAAAACCCCATCTCTGCTAAAAATACAAAATTAGCCAGGTGTGGTGGCACATGCCTGTAATCCCAACTACTCGGGAGGCTGAGGCAGGAGAATGACTTGAACTGGGGAGGCAGAGCTTGTCATTGCACTCCAGCCTGGGCAACAAGAGCAAAACTCCGTCTCAAAAAAAAAAAAGAAAAGAAAAAAAAAACTATATATCCCACGATAGAACCTAGAAAAAACCTATCAGTGAAAAAGCTTTGTAATGTGTGGATTTATCTCATAGAGTTAAACTTTTGCTTTGTTTCAACAGGTTGAAAACACTGTAATTGTAGAATGTAAGAAGGGCCTTTTCAAAGCCCATTAAAGCCTATAGTGAAAAATCGATTATCCCATGATAAAAACTAGAAAAAACGCTATATGTGAAAATGCTTTGCAATGTGTGTATTTATCTCACAGAGTGAAACCTTTGTTTCCATTTAGCAGGTTGGAAACACGTTTTTCTTAGAATCTAATAAAGTACTTTTTGAAGCCCAATGAGGCTTATAGTGAAAAACCAAATATCCCACAATAAAAAGTACAAACAAGCTTCCTGTGAAAATGCTTTGTGATGTGTGGATTCACCTCACAGGGTTAAACCTTTGTTTTAATTCAGCAGTTCATAAACACTCTTTTTGTGGAATCAACAAAGGGACACTTCAGAGCCCTTTGAGGCCTATAGTGAAAAACTGAATATTTGCAACAAAAACTAGAAGGAAGCTTTCTGTGAAAATGCTTTGTAATGTGGGATGCATCTTACAGAGTTGGAAACATTTTTTTTCATAGAATCTAGGAGAAAACATTTCAGAGCTCATTGAGGCCTACAGTGAAATACAGAATAACCCACAATAAAAATTAGAAGCAAACTATCTGTGAAAAGGCTTTGTGATGTTTGGATTTATCTGACAGAATTAAACCTTTGCTTTGATTCCACAAGTTCATACACTTTGTTTGTACAATCTGCGAAGGTACATTTCTGAGCCCATTGAGGCCTATAGTGAAAAAAGGAATGTTCGTCAATAAAAACTAAAAAGAAACTATGTCTGAAAATGCTTTGCAATGTGTGATTTCATCTCACAGAGTTAAAACTTTGTATTTATTCAGCCAATTATGAACACTTGTTTTATAGATTATATGAAGGGACATTTAACAGCCATTGACACCTATAGTAATAAACCAAATATTTCATGACAGAAGCAATACAAAATCTAACTCTGAAAATGCATTGCCATGTGTGGATTCACCTCACAGAGTTAAACCTTTGTTTTGATTCAGCAGGTTGGAAACAATGTATTTGTAGAATCTAAGAAGGGACATTTTGGAGCCCATTTAGACTTACAGTGAAAAATCAAATATCGTCTAATAAAAACTAGAAGCAAGCCATCAGTGAAAATGCTTTGTGATGTGTGGATTTAGCTCACAGAGTTAAACATTTTTTCTGATTTAGCAGGGTGGAAACCATGTTTTTGTAGAGTCAACGAAGAAACATTTTGGAGCCCATTGAGGCCTACAGTGAGAAACCAAGTATAAGTATATATAATATATGTAATAAAAAGTAGAAACAAGCTATCTGTGAAAATGCTTTGAGATGTGTAGATTCATCTCACAGAGTTAAGCCTTTGTTTTGATTCAGGAAATTTGAAACACTCTTTTTGTAAAATCTACAAATGGGCATTTCTGAGCCCTTTGAGGTCTATAGTAAAAAAATGAATATCCCTCAATAAAAACTAGAATCCAGCTATCTGTGAAAATGCTTGGCAATGTATGGAATTCATTTCACAGAGTTTAACATTTACTATGATTCCACAGGTTGGAAACACACTTTTTGTAGAATCAAAGAAAAGACATTTCAAACCCCTGAGGCCTACAGTGAGAAGCCAAAGTAAACTATCTGTGAAAATGCTTTGTGATGTGTGGATTCAATTTCACAGAGTGAAACCTTTGTTTTAATTCAGCAGTTTGTAGAGTCTACAAAGTAATATTTTGGAGTCCATTGCGGCCTATATGGAAAAACCAAATATCCCATGACAAAAACTAGAAGCAAGCTATCTGTGAAAATGATTTGCAATGTGTTGATTCATCTCACAGAGTTAAACCTTTCTTCTGATTCAGCAGGTTTAAAACACTTTTTATGTAGAATCTATGAAGAAATATTTCAGGGCCCATTGAGGCCTATAGTGAAAACCCCAATATCCCACAATAAAAACTAAAAGCAAGCTAGCTGTGAATATGCTTTGCAATGTGTGGATTTATCTCACAGAATTAAACCTTTGTTTTGATTCAGCAGATTGGATACACTCTTTTTGTACAATCTACAAAAGGACATTTCAAAGCCCATTGTGACTAACAGTGAAAATTTGAATTTCCTATGATAAAAACTACAAAGTAGCTGTTTCTGAAAATTATTTGCAAAGTGTGATTTCATCTCACAGAGTTACACTTTCTTGTGATTCAGCAGGTTGATGAACAACTGATTATCCCACGATAAACACCAGAAACAAGCTATCAGTAAAAATTATTTGCAATGTGTGGACTCATCTAACAGAGCTAATACTTTGTCTTGATTCGGCAGTTGGAAACACTCTTTTTGTAGAATCTACAAAGTGACATTTTGAAGCCCATTGAGGCCCATAGTGAAATACCAAATATACTGTGATAAAAAGTAAAAACAAGCTATCTTTTTAAATGTTTTACAATGTGTGGATTTATCTCACAGAATTAAACCTTGTATTTATTTAGCAGGTTAAAGACACCTTTTTATAGAATATACAAAAGGACATTTCACACCCATTGATGCCTACACTAAAAAAATGAATATTTTGTGATAAAAACAATAAAAAATCTATCTCTGAAAATGCTTTGTGATGTCTGGATCCATCTCAAAGAGTTAAACCTTTGTTTTGATTAAGCACATTAGAAACACTGTCTTTGGAGAATCTAAGAAGGGACATTTCAGAACCCATTATGGCCATTAGTGAAAAACTGAATATCCCACTATAAAAACTAGAAACAAGCTATCTGTGAAAATGCTTTTTAATGTTTGGATTCTTCTGATAGAGATAAACCTTTTTTTTTTATTCAGCACATTGGATGCAGTCCGTTTGTACCATCTAGGTGGGGACATTTCAGAGGCCATTGAGGCCTACAGTGAAAATCCAAATAACCCACCAAAAAAACAAGAAACAATCTATCAGTAAAAATTCTTTGACATGTGTATATTCATCTCACAGACTTAATCCTTTATCATGATTCAGAAAATTGGAAACACTCTTTTTATAGAATCTATGAGGGGACATTTTGGAGAAAATTGAGATATATAGTGAAAAACCAAATGTCCTGTGACGAAAACTAGAAACAAGCTATCTGTGAAAATGCTTTGCAATGTGAGGATTCATCTCACAGCGTTAAACCTTTGTTTTGATTCAGCAGGCCAGAATCACACTTTTTGTAGAATCTACGAAGGGAAATTTCATAGCCCATTGAGGCCTACAGTGAAAAACTGAATATCCTGTGATAAAACTAGAAACAAGCTATCTGTGAAAATGCTATGTGATGAGTGGATTCATCTCTCAGAGTTCAACATTTGTTTTGAATGAGCAGATTAAAGACTCTTTTTGTAGAATCTACAAAGGGACATTTTGGAGCTCACAGACCAGTACAGTGAAAAACCGAATATCCCATGACATAAAATAGAAAAAAGCTATCTGCAAAAATACTTTGCAGCATGTGGATTCATCTCACAGAGTTAAACCTTTGTTTTGATGGTGGAAATGCTTTATGATGTATGGAAATGCTTTGTGATGTATGGATTCATATCACAGATTAAAACTTTTGTTTTGATTTAGCATGTTGAAAACACTTGTGCAATCTACAAGGGGACATTTTGGAGCCTATTGAGGTCTATAGTGAAAAACCAAATTTCCTGCAATAAAAACTAGAAAAAAGTTATTTGTGAAAATGCTTTGCAATGTGTGGATATATCTCACAGATATGAACTTCTGTTTTGATTCAGCCAGTTGGAAATATTCTTTTTGTAGGCTCTATGAAGGGACATTTTGGAGTCCACAAAGGCCACTAGTGAAAAACCGAATATCCCGTGACAAAAACTAGAAAAGTTATCTGTGAAAATGCTTTGTGATGTGTCAATTCATCTCATGGAGTTAAAACTTTGATTCAGCAGGTTGGAAACACTGTTTTTGAAGGATCTAAGAGGACACATTTCAGAGAACATTGAGGCCTACATTTAAAATCCTTATATCTCAAGATAAAAACCAGAAACCAGCTATATAAGAGAATGCTTTGTGATGTGTGGATTCAACTCACAGAGTTAAGCATTCTTTTTGCTTCAGCATGTTGAAAACACTCTTTCTGTGGAGTCTACTAAGGGACATTTCGGAGCACATGAAGAAGTGTATGAAAAAACAGAATGTCCTGTGACGAAAACTAGAAAAATCTGTCTGTGAAAATTCTTTGCAATATATGGATTCATCTGTCAGAGTTAAACCTTTGTTTTGATTTAGGAGGCCAAAATCATTCCTTTTGTAGAGTCTACAAATGGACATTTTGGAGCACATTGTGGTCTGTGGTGAAAAACTGAATATCCCATGATAAAAATTAGAACCAAGCTATCTGTGAAAATGCTTTACAATGCATCACTTCATTTTACAGAGTTAAACCTTTGTTTTTATTCAGCAGGTTGAAAGAACTCTTTTTGTAGAATCTATGAGGGGACATTTCAGAGCTTATTGTGGTCTATAGTGAAAAACAAAATATCCTGCATTAAATACTAGAAATAACATATATGTGAAAATGCTGTGCAATGTTTGGATTCATCTCACAGAATTAAACCTTTGCAGGTTTAAACCTAAGCAGGTTTAAAGCGCTCTTTTTGTAGAATATAAGAAGGGACATTTTGAAGCTCATTGAGGCCTATAGTCAAAACTGATTATCCTGAAATAAAGGTAGAAACAAGCTATCAATTGAAATGCTTTGCGATGTGTGCATTTCTCTCATAGTGGTATACCTTTGTTTTGATTCAGCCAGTTGAAAACACTCTTTTCATAGAATCTACAAAGGTAAATTTTGGAGCCCATTGAGGCCTATATTAAAAAACTAAATATCCCATGATAAAACCTAGAAACAACCTATTTGTAAATGTGTCTTGCAATGTTTGGAATGATCTCTTAGAATTAAACCTTTGTTTTGATTCAGCAGGCTGGAAACACTCTTTTTGTAGAATCTACATAGGGATTTTTTGGAGTTCAATGAGACCTTTAATGAAAAACAGAATATCGCAAAATAAAAACTAGAAATAATCTATCTGTGAAAATGATTTTTGATGTGTGGATACATCTCACAGAGTTAACCCTTTTTTTTTTATACAGCAAGTTGGAAACATTTTGTAGAATCTACAAAGGGACATTTAGGAGCCTATTGAGGCTTATGGTGAAAAACCAAATATCCCACGATAAAAACTAGAAACAAGCTATCTGTGAAAATGTTTGCAATGTGTGGATTTATTTCACAGAGCTAAACCTATATTTATATACAGCAGGTTGGAAACACTCTTTTAGTAGAATCTAAAAGAAGACATTTCTGAGCTTTCTGTGGCCTGTAGTAAAAAACTGACTATCCCCCTATAAAAACAAACAATTTGTGAAAATGCTTTAGACGTCTGGATTCATCTCACATAGTTAAAACCTTGTTTTGATTCAGCACATTGGAAACACTCTGTAGAATCTAAAAAGGAAAATTTCAGAGCCCATTAGACCTATAGTGAAAAACTGAATATCATGTGATAAAAACTAGATAAAAAACTACCTTTGAACATGTTTTGTGATGTGTGGATTTATCTCACAGAGGTAAAGTTTTGTTTATATTCAGCAGGTTAAAAACCCTCATTTTGCAGAATCTGCAAAGGGACATTTTGGAGCCCTTTGAGGCCTATAGTGAAAAACAGAATATCCCGTGATAAAAACTAGAAGTGAGCTATATCTGAAAATGCTTTGTGATGTGTAGATTCATCATACAGAGTTAAAACTTCATTTTTTTTACAGCACTTTGGAAACACTCTTTTAGTAGAATCTAAGAGGGGTCAATTCTGAGCCCAGTGAGGCCTATAGCAAAAAAACAAATATTTCACAATAAAATCTTGAAAGAAGCTATCTGTGAAAATGCTTCATGATGTGTGGATTCACCCCAAAGCGTTAAACTTCTGTTTTGATTCAGCAGGTTAGAAGTATTCTTTTTGTAGAATCTTTGAGGGTCATTTCTGAGCCCACTGAGGCATACAGTAAAAAGTTGGAAACTCTGTTTTTGCACAATCTATGAAGAGACATTTCAAGGAACATCGAGGCTTATAGTGACAAACCAAATATCCTGCAATAAATCTATATAAAGGTGTCTCTGAAAATGCTTTGCGATGTGTGATTTAGTCGCACAGAGTTAAACCTGTTTTTTGGTTCAGTAGGTTGGAAACCCTCTTTTTGTAGAATCTTTGATAGGATATTTCAGAGTAAATTGAAGCCTACAGTGAAAAACTGAATATCTAGCAATAAAAACTAGAAACAAACTATCTGTAAAATATGCTTTGCAATATGTAGATTCATCTTACAAAGTTAAACTTTTGTTTTGCTTCAGCAGCTTGGAAACTTGCTGTTTGTATAATCTATGAGGGGATAATTCAAAGCCCATATTGGCCTGTAGTGAAAAAACAATATCCTGCAATAAAAACTAGAAACAATCTCTCTGTGAAAATGCTTTGAAATGTGTGGCTTCATCTCAAAAAGTTAAACATTGTTTTGATTCAGCAGGTTAAAAACACTCTTTTAATAAAATCTACAGAGGGACATTTCAAAGCCCATTGAGGCTTTAGTGAAAAACCCAATATCCTGTGATAAAAACTAGAAACAAGCTATCTGTGAATATGCTTTGTGATATGTTGATTTATCACACAGAAGTAAAACTTTGTTTTTATAGTGCAGTTTGGAAACACTCTTTTAGTAGAGTCTAAAAGAAGAAATTTCTGAGCCCTTTTAGGCCTATAGTGAAAAACCAAATATCCCACAATAAAAACTAGAAACAAGCTATCTATGAAAATGCTTTGCAATGTGTAAATTCATCACAGAGAGTAAAACCTTTGTTTTGATTCAGAAGAATGGAAATACTTTTTTTGTAGAATCTATGAAGGGACATTTTGGAGCACATTGAGGCCTATAGTGAAAAACCAAATATTTTATGATGAAAACTAGAAACAAGGTAACTGTGAAAATGCTTTGTGTGTGTAGATTTATCTCACAGAGGTGAACTTTTGTTTATATACAGCACATTGCAAACACTGTTTCTGTAAAATTTAAGAGAGGACAATTTAGAGTCCATTGAAGCCTATATTGAAAAACACAATATTCCGTGAGAAAAACTAAAAAAAATTACCTGTGAAAATGCTTTGTAATGTGTGGATTCATCTCAGAGATTTATCCATTGTTTTTATTCAGAAAGTTGAAAACAGTCTCTTTGTAAAATTTAAGAAGGAACATTTCAAAGCCCATTGATGCTTATATTGAAAAACCAAATATCCCACGATAAAAACCAGAAACAAGCTATTTGTGAAAATGCTTTGCAATGTATGATTTCATCTTACAGAGTTTAACTTTTATTTTAATTCAGCAGGTTGGAAACACTGTTTTTGTAGAATCTATGAAAGGACATTTCAGAGCACACTGAAGTCTACAATAAAAAAAATAGAGTATCTCTTGATAAAAACTAGAAACAAGCTATCTGTGAAAATACTTTGTGATGTGTGAGTTGATCTTGCAGAGTTAAACTTTTGTTTTGATTCAGCAGGTTGGAAACACGTTTTTTGTAGAATGAACAAAGGAACATTTCTGAGCCCATTGAGGCCTATAGTGAAAAACCAATATCCTGTGATAAAACTAGAAAAAAACTATCTCTCAATTAGCTTGCAATGCGTGGATTTTTCTCACAGAGCTAAACCTTTTTTTTTGATTCAGCAGACTGGAGACACACTTTTTGTATAATCTATGAGGGAACATTTCTGAACCCATTGATGCCTCTAGTGAAAAACCAAATATCTTGTGATAAAATCTAGAAACTAGCTATATCTGAAAATGTTTGCAATGTATTTATCTCACAGACTTAAACCTATGTTTATATACAGCATGTTGCTAACACTGTCTTAGTAGAATCTAAAAGAAGATATTTCTGAGATCTTTGAGGCCTATAATGAAAAACTAAATATCCCCCAATAAAAACTGAAAACAAACTATCTGTAAAAATGCTTTGCAATATATGGATTCATCTCACAGAGTTAAACTCTTGTTTTGATTCAGCAGGTTGTAAACGCTCAGTTCGTAGGATCTACAAAGGGACATTTTGGAGCCCATGGAGGCCTATATTTAAAAAATGAATATTGCGTGATAAAAACTAGTAACAAGCTATCTGTGAAAATGCTTTGCAATGTGTGGATTCATCTTACAAAGTTAAACCTTTGTTTTTATTCAGCAGGTTTGGTACACTTTTTTTGTAGAATATGCAATGGGACATTTCACAAGAATTGATGCCTACAGTAAAAAACGAATGTTTTGCGATGAAAACAATGAAAAAGCAATCTCTGAAAATGCTTTGCAATGTATGGATTCATCTCATAGGGTTAAACTTTTGTTTTGATTCAGCAGGTTGGAAAAACTCTCTTTGTAGAATCTACAAAGGGACATTTCAGGGCCCATTGAAGCCAATAGTGAAAAATCGAATTTTTCGTGATAAAAACTAGAAATAAGCTATTTGTGAAAATACGTTGCAATGTGTCAATTCACCTCACAGAGATAAACTTTTGCTTTTATTCCAGGTAGGAAATGCTTTTTTGTAGAATCTAAGAAAAGACATTTTGAAGCCCATTGAAGCCTATAGTGTAAAACGAAATATCCCGTGATAAAAACTACAAACAAGCTACTTGTGAAAATGCTTTGTGATGTGTGGATTCATGTCAGAGATTTAAAACTTTTTTTTGCTTAAGTAGGTTGGAAACATTAATTTTGTGGAATCTACGATAGGACATTTTGGAGCTCATTGAGGTCAACAATGAAAAACCAAATATTCCACACTAAAAAAGAAAGAAGAAAGCTCTCGTGAAAATGCTTTACGATGTGTGGATTCACCTCCAGAGTTAAACCTTCATTCTGATTCAGCAGGCTGTAAACACTTATTTTATAGAATCTATGAAGCAACATTTTGAAGCCCATTAAGGCATGTAGTGAGAAACAGCATATCCCATGATAAAAACCAGAAACAACCTATCTGTGAAAATGCTCTGCTATGTGTGGATTTATCTCACAGAGTTATGCCTTTCTTTTGATTTGGCATGTTTAATACAATCTTTCTGTACAATCTATGAGGGGGCCTTTCAGAGCCCATTGAGGCCTATAGCGAAAAACCAAATGTCCCACGGGGGAATAAAAACCAAAAACTACAAAGAAGCTATGTCTGAACATGCTTTGCAATATGTGATTTTATCTCACAGAGTTTAAACTATCTTGTCATTCAGCAGGTTGGAAACACTCTTTTTCTACAACGTACTAGAGGACATTTCAAAGCAAATTAGAGACCTATACTCAAAAACTGATTATCCTGTGATAGAAACTAGAGAAAAGCTATCAGTGAAAATACTTTGCAATGTGTGGATTGATCTCACAAAGTTAAACCTTTGTATTTATTCAGCAGGTTGGGAATCCTTTTTTTTCTAGAACACACGACATTTCATACCTATGAAAGTCTATAGTAAAAAAACGAATATTTCATGATAAAAACAATTAAAAATTTACTTCTGAAAATGCTGTGTGATGTGTGGATTCATCTCACATAGCAAAACTTTTTTTTTGCTGGGCCTCACGCCTGTAATCCCAGCACTTTGGGAGGCTGAGGCAGGCAGATCACGAAGTCAGGTGATCGAGACCATCCTAGCTAACACGGTGAAACCCGTCTCTACTAAAAACACAAAAAATTAGCCAGGTCTGGTGGCCTGAGCCTGTAGTCCCAGCTACTCCGAAGGCTGAGGCAGGAGAATGGCATGAACCCAGGAGGCAGAGCTTGCAGTGAGCCGAGATCGCTGCCACTGCACTCCAGCCTGGGTGACAGAGAGAAACTCCATCTCAAAAAAACCAAAAAAAAAAAAAAAAAACAAACATTTTTTTTTTTTTAATTTCAGCAGTTTGGAATCACTCAATTTGTTGAATCTACAAAGGGACATTTCAGAGCCCATTGGGGCCAATAGTGAAAAACTGAATATCCCATGATAAAAACTAGAAACATAAATTAAATTTTTGTTTCAACAGGTTGGAAACACACTTTTAGTAGAATCTAAGAAGGGACATTTCAAAGCCCGTTGAATATTCCTTGATTAAAACTAGAATCAAGCTATCTTTGAAATGCTTTGCAATATGCAAATCATCTCTCAGAGTTAAACATTTGTTTTGATTCAGCAGATTGGAAACACTCTTTTTAAAGATTCTATGAATGGCAAAATCAAAGCCCATGGATGAGTACATTGATAAGCTTAATTTCCCATTATAGAAACTAGCAACAAATTATTAGTAAAAATGCTTTGGAATGGGTGGATTCATCTCACAGAGTTAAACTTTTGTTTTGATTCTGCAGGTTTGAAACACTCTTTTTTAGAATTTACGAAGGGATATTTCGGAGCCCATTAAGGCTTAGAGTGAAAAATCAAATATTTCACAATGGAAACTAGAAACAAGCTATCCGTAAAAATGCTTTGAATCTGAATTCATCTCACAGAGTTAAACTCTTATTTATATACAGCAGGTTGGAAACACTTTTTTTGTAGAATTTAAGAGAGGATGGTTTAGAGTCCATTGAAACCTATAGTCAAAAACCCAATATTCCACGATAAAAACTAGAAACAATCTATCTGTGAAAATGCTTTGTGATGTGTGGGTTATCTCTCAGAGTTAAACATATGTTTTGACTTAGGAGATTGGGAATAGTCTTTTTTTAAGACTCTATGAAGGGACATTTTGAAGCCCATGTGTGAGTATATTGATAAACAAAATATCCCACCACAGAAACTAGAAAAAAATTATTAGCAAAAATGCTCTGCAATGTGTGGATTCATCACACAGAGTTAAACTTTTATTTTGCTTCTGCAGGTCTAAAACCCTCTTTTGTAGAATCTACAAAGGAACATTTCAGAGCCCTTTGAGGCCTTTAGTGAAAAAACTGAATATCTTGTGAGAAAAGCTAGAAACAAGCTATCTGTGAAAATGTTTGTGATGTGTGGATTTATCTCACAGACTTATACCTATGTTCATATAAAGCAGGTTGGGAACACTGTTTTAGTAGAATTTAAATAAGAAATTTCTGAGTCCTTGAGGCCTATTATAAAAAAAAGGAATATCCCTGATAAAAACTGACAACAGATTATCTGTGAAAATGCTTTGAGATGTGTGGATTCATCTCACAGAGTTAAACCCTTGTTTTAGTTCAGAAGGTTGAAAATACTCTTTTTGTAATACCTATGAAGGGACATTTCAGAGCCCATAGAGGCCTATATTAAAAACTAAATATCCCAGGATAAAAACTAGAAACAAGCTATGTGTGAAAATGTTTTGCAATGTGTAGAATCAACTCACAGAGTAAAACCTTGTTTTGATTGGGCAGGTTGGAAACATTCTTTTTGTAGAATAAAGGAAGGGACAATTTTGAGCTCATTGAGGCCTATAGTGAAAAACAGCCTATGCCATGATAAAAACTAGAACAAGCTATCTGTAAAAATGTTTTGCAATGTGTGGTTTCATCTCACAGAGTTTAACCTTTATTTTGACTTAGCAGGTTGGAAACACTATTTTTCTAGAATCTGCAAGGGGACATTTCAAACCCAATGAGGCCTATAGTAAAAAACTGAATATCCCATGATAAAAACTAGAAACTAGCTATCTGTGAAAATGCTTTGCAATGTGTGGATTCATCTCACAGAGTTGAATGTTAGTTTTGATTCAGCAGGTTGAAAACTTAGCAGGTTGGAAACATTCATTTTGTAGAATCAATGAGGGGCCATTTCTTAAGCCCCCTGAGGCCTATAGTGAAAAACCAAACATCCCGTGATAAAAACTAGAAATAAGTTATCTGTGAAAATGCTTTGCAATTTGTGGATTTGTCTCACAATGTTAAACCTTTGTTTTGATTCAGCAGGTTGGAAACTCTCTTTTTGTACAATTGATGAGGAGATATTTCAAAGCCCATTGAGGCTTATAGTGAAAAACCTAAAATCCTAATAAAAACTGTAAAGAAGCTATCTCTAAAAATGCTTTGAGATGCGTGATTTCATCTCATAGAGTTAAATCTTTCTTTTTATTCATCAGGTTGGAAGCATTCTTATTGTAGAATATATAACAGGACATTTCAGAGCAAATTGAGGCCTGTAGTGAAAAACAGAATATACTGTGATAAAAGCTAGAAACAAGGTATCTGTAAAAATGCTTTGTCATGTGTAGATTTATCTTACAAAGTTAAATCTTTGTATTGCATCAGCAGGTTGGAAACTCTCTGCTTGTAGAATCTACAAGAGGTCAATTTGGAGCCCATTTTGTCATGTAGTGAAAACCAATATCCCATGATAAAAACTAGAAGGAAGCTATCTGTGAAAGTGCATTGAGACATGTGGTTTTATCTTCAAAAGTTAAAACTTTGTTTCAATTCAGCAGCTTGGAAACATTCTTTTTGTAGAATCTCCGAAGGGACATTTCAGAGCCCATTGATGTCTATTGTGAAAAATGAATAACCCTCAAAAAAACTAGAAACAAGCTATCTGTGAATTAGATTTGCCATGTGTTGATTCATCTCAAAGACTTAAACCTTTTTTTTTTTTTTTTTTTTTTTGATTCAGCAAGGTGGAAACACTCTTTCTGCATTACCCACAAAGGGATGTTTCAAAGCCCATTGAGGCCTAGGGGCAAAAACAGAATATCCCAGGATAAAAACTAGAAACAAGCTATATGTGAAAATGTTTTGCATTATGTGGATTTATGTCACAGAGTTAAAGCTTTCTTTTTGTACTGCAGGTTTGAAACACTCTTTTAGTGGAATGTAAAAGAGACATTTCTGATCCCTTTGAGGTCTATAGTGAAAAACCAAATATCACATGACAAAAACTGGAAACAACCTACCTGTGAAAATACTTTTTGATGTGTAGTTTCATCTGAAAGAGATACATCTTTGTTTTTATCAACAGGTTAGAAACACTCCTTTTGTAGAATCTGTGAAGGGACTTTTCAGAGCCCATTGAGGCCTACAGTGGAAAACCAAATATCCCATGGTAAAAACTAGAAACAAGTTGTATGTGAAAATGCTTTGCAATTGTGGATTCATATAACAGAGTTCAACCTTTTTTTTTTGTTTGTTTCAGCAGGTTGGAACCACTCTTTTGGTACAATCTTCAAAGAGACATTTCAGATCCCATTGAGGCATATAGAGGAAAACCGAATATCCTGCAATTAAAAACTAGAAACAAGCTACCTGTGAAAATACTTTGTCATGTGTTCATTCGTTTGACAGAGTTAAACATTTGTTTTGATTCAGCGTGTTGGAAACACTGTTTTGTGGAATCTACAATGTGACATTTCTAAGCCTATTGAGGCCTATACTGAAAAATCAAAGATCCCATGATAAAAACCAGAAATAAGCTATCTGTGAATATGCTTTGCAATGTGAGGATTCATCTCACAGAGTTAAACCTTTGTATTGTACAGCAGGCTGGAAACTCTGTTTTTGTAAAAATCTATGAAGAAACATTTTGGAGACCATCGAGGCCTATAGTGAAAGATTGAATATCCTGTGATTAAAACTAGAAACAAGCTATCCATAAAAATGTTTTGCAATGTTTGGATTCATTTTACAGAGTTAACCCTTTGTTTGAATTCAGCAGGTTGGAAACACTCTTTTTGTAGAATCTACAAAAGGACATTTCAGAGCTTATTGAGGCCTATAGTGAAAAACATAATATTCCGTGATAAAAACTAGAAACAAGCTCCTTGGGAAAATCCTTTGTAATGTGTTGATTCATCACACAGAGTTAAACCTTTGTTTTGATTCATCAGATTAGAAACACTACTTTCTTAGGATCTACAAAGGAACATTTCAAAGCCAATTGAGTTACATAATGAAAAACCAAATATCCCGCAATAAAAAATAGAAACAAGCTATCTGTGATGATTTGCGATCTGTGGACTCATCTCAGTGTTAAACCATTTTTTTGATTCAGCAGATTGGAAACACTCTTTTGGTAGAATCTAGGAAGAAACATTTTGAAGCCCATTGAGGCCTATAGTGAGAAAGCGAATGTCCTGTGATAAAAATGAGAAACAAGCTATCTGTGAAAATGCCTATATGATGTGTGGATTCATCTCTCAGAGAAAAACCTTTGTTTTAATTCTGTAGCTTGGAAACACTCTTATTGTAGAATCTAGAAAGGGACATTTAAAAACATATTGAGGACTATAGTGAAAACCCGAACATCCTGTGATTAAAACCAGAAACAACCTATCTGTGAAAATGTTTTGTGATGTGTTCATTCATTTCAGAGTTAAAATTTGTTTTCATTTGGCAGGTTAGAAACACTTTTGTAGAATCTATGAAGAGACATTTTAAAGCCTATTGAGGTCTATACAGAAAAACCGAATATCATGCAATAAAAACTAGAAACAAGCTATGTGTTAAAATGCTTTGCCATGTGTGGATTCATATCACAGAGTTAAACTTTATTTTGATTCAGCAAGTTTGAAACACTTTTTTGTTAAATCTATGAAGGGACATTTCAGAGAACTTTGAGGCCTATAGCAATAAACCAAATATCCTGCAATTGAAACTGGAAACAAGCTATCTGTGAAAATGCTTGGTGATGTATGGATTCATTTCACAGTTAAACTTTGCTTTGATTCAGTAGTTTGGAAACACTCTTTTTGTAGAATCTATGATTGGACAATTTGATCCCATTGAGGCCTGTTAGAAAAAACTGAATATCCTCTGATAAAAATTAGAAACAAGGTATCTGTGAAAATGCTTTGCAGTGTGTGGATTCAGTTTACAGGGTTAAACTTTGTTTTGATTCAGTAGGTTGGAAACACTCCTTTTTGTAGAATCTACGAAGGGACCACTTAGGGCCCATTGAGGCCTGTAGGGAAAAACCAAATGTCCTGTGATAAAAACAAGATACAAGGTATCTGTGAAAATGCTTTGTGATGTGTGGATTTATCTCATGGAGATAAACCTATTTTGATTCAGCAAATTGGGAACATCCATTTTGTAGAATCTATGAAGGAATACTATGAAGCCCAGTGAGGCCTACAGTGGAAACCTGAATATCCCATGATAAAAAGTAGAAACAAGATATCTGTGAAAATTCTTTGTGATGTGTGAATTCATTTCCCATAGGTAAACCATTGTTTCACTTCACCAGGTTGGAAACCTTCTTCTTATAGGATCTTCAAAGGGATATTTCAAAGTTTATTTAGGCTTATAGTGAAAAAGTGAATATCCTGTGATTAAAACTAGAAACAAGCTATCTGTGAAAATGCTTTCTGATGTCTGGATTCATCACACGGAGTTAAATCTTTGTTTTGATTCAGCAGGTTGAAAACACTGTTTCTGGAAAATCTATGGAAGGCAGGTTGGAGACACTTATTTTTGTAGAACCTATGAAGAGACACTTTGGAGCCCATTGAGGCCTGCAGTAAAAATGCAAATGCCCCGTGATGAAAAATAGAAAAAGTTTTATGTGAAAATGCTTTGCAATGAGTGGATTCATCTCACAAGGTTAAAGCTTTGTTTCGATTTAGCAGATTGGAAGCACTATTTATCGAGAATCTACTAAAGGACATTTAGGAGACCATTGAGACCTCTTTAAAAATCGAATGTCTCACAATAAAAACTAGAAATAAACTATCTGTGAAAATGCTTTGATGTATGGATGTATCTCCCAGAGTTAAACCTCTGTTTTTATTCAGCAGGTTGCAGACAGTCTAATTCTGGAATGTGTTAAAAGACATTTCAGGGCCCATTGAGAACTATAATAAAAAAAAACAAATATTCCTTGATAAAATCTAGAAAATCACATCTATCAGTGAAAATCCTTTGTGATGTGTGGATTCAACTGACAGAGTTAAAATTGTTTTGATTCAGCAGGTTGGGAAAACTCTTTTGTAGAATCTATGAAGTGACATTTTGCAGCCCATAGAGGCCTATAGTTGTAAAATCGAATATTCTGCTGTAAAAACAGGAAACAAGCTATCTGTGAAAATACTTTCCAATATGTGGATTTATCTCACAAAGTTAAACCTTTGTTTTGTTACAGCAAGTTGAAAATGCTCTTTTTGAAGAACATTCAAAGGGATATTTTGAAGTCAGTTGAGGCCTGCAGTGGAAAACCAAATATCCCATCATAAAAACTTGAAACAAGTTATCTGTGAAAATGCTTTGCGATGTGTGGATTTGTCTCATAGAGTTAAACTTTTGTTTTGATTCAGCAGGTTAGAAACACTCTTTTTGTAGAATCTATGAAGGAACATTTCAGAGCCCATATAGGCCCATTGAGGCCTATAGAGAAAAACCTAATATCCTGTGATAAAAACTAGAAAAAAAAATTTGTGAAAATGTTTTGTGATGTGCAAATTCATCTATCAGAGATAAATTTTTTTTTGATTCAGTAGGTTGGAAAAACTCTTTTTGTAGAATCTACAAAGGGATATTTCGGAGCCCATTGGGGCCGACCGTGGAAAATTTTATATTCTCTGATAAAAACTAGAAACAAGCTATCTGTGTAAATGCTTTGCCATATTTGGGTTCATCTTACAGAGTTAAACCTTTGTTTTGATTCAGCAGGTTGAAAACATTCTTTCAATAGAATCTACAAAGGGACATTTCAAAGTACATTGAGAGATATACTGAAAAACCTAATACCAGTGATTAAAACTAGCAGCAAGCTATCTGTGAAAATGCTTCCTGATGTGTGGATTTGTCTCACAAACTCAAACTTAAACCTTTGTTTTGATTCAGCAGGTTGGCAACACTCTTTTTGTACAACCAATGAAGGGACATTTTGGAGCTCACTGAGGCTGATAGTGAAAAAATGAGTATTTCAAGATAAAAACTAGAAACAAGCAATATTTGAAAATGCTTGGTGGTGTGTGGATTCATCTCACAGAGGTAAACCTTTATATTGATTCAGCATGTTGGAAACACTCTTTTTAAAGAATCTACAAAAGGACATTTTGGAGCCCATTGACAAGTATATTGAAAAACTGAATATCCCACGATACATACTAGCAATGATCTATTAGTGAAAATGCTTTGTGATGTGGGGATTCATCTCACAAAATTAAACCTTTATTATCATTCAGTAGGTTGACAAAACTCTTTATGTAGCATATACAAAAAAAAAGACATTTTTGTGAACATTGAGGACTAAAGTAAAACACCAAATATTTCACGATAAAAACTAAAAACTATCTATCTGTGAAAATACTTTGTGAAGTGTGGATTTATCTCACAGAGTTAAACCTTTGTTTTAACTCAACAGGATGAAAACACCTTTTTTGTAGAATCTATGAAGGGACATTTCAGAGCCTATTGTGGACTATAGTGAAAAACCTAATATCCTGGCATAAAAACTAGAAAGAAGCTATCTTTGCAAATGATTTGCGATGTGTGGATTCATCTTACAGAGATAAACCTTTTTGTATCAGTTAAACCTTTTTTTTTTTATTCCCTGCAAGTTGGAGTCCTCCCACCTGAGCACAGGGCCATGTTGTGGACAGCTTGTGCAATGAAGGGAATGCAAGGATGGAGTTGGAAGCACTTCCTGTGTCATCTGTCTGCACCTTTTTTAGCAGATGAAGTTGCAGGACCCCATCCACACCTCAGCAGACTATATGTTCACCTGTATCTGACCTTATTGCTGCTCACACTCCTAGTTCCGGAATGAAATCCCAAGATGTTGGAGGAGTGCTCCCTTCATGATGTGAAGCACCTGCTGGGCTGCAAACTGAATTCAAATTGGATTCAAGCAGCCTGTGGACAAGACTGATAGGGTCCTGCCGTGGTTTGGCCACGGGACGATGAGGCCCTGACAGGTGCCTGCTCCTGAGAGTGGTGTGCTCCTCTTCTTTCTAGAAGAGTGGTTCCTTTGTATGGGGAGGTGATTTGTACACTGTGAGTCTCAACCATCCCCCCAACTCACCATGGACTCAGGAACCATGGAAAAACAAAGAACATGCAGCCCCATAGGCCAAGCAGAGCCACACAGACAGGTGCACCAGAAGGTGAAGGGACTCAAAAAAAAAAGGTGCTGCAGTGCATTAAACACATTCCTTTTAGCAGATGCCCCTCACACACACACACAGACACACACAAACACACTCACATGCAGCCACACACACACACACAGACATTCAAACACTCACAACACTCCCACAGAAAGACACAGCCTGGCAGCTCCTGAGGCTGCATGGTTCTGCAGAAAGCCCCTTCTGAGAGAGAGCAGCCCCAGAAAACAGAGGCGGGCTGTACCTAGAAATCACAGGGAGGGAAGTTTCAAAAAGACTCACTCCGACACCGTCTAGGCAGGCCTGACTCATCTTGGGTATCCTTTTGGATCCTTAGGGATTTCTTCGTTTATTCCTGGGGCTCCACTTGAACTTTCTTCAGGCTGGCTTACCACTGCCCGCTTCTAGGATTGTGGGAATATCCCATAGAGCTCTCAGAGTAGACAGGCAAGAGTTCAATGCTGACACATATCCACAGAGGATTCCTTCTCTGCCAAGATGAAGGGACTTGTCACCAGGCAATGGTGGCATTCACCGTGACGTGAGCCGCTGCTCACCACTGGTGTCTGGTCGCCTGACTGTCACATGCACATTCACCAAGCAGGCTCGGACACCTGGCTGTCAGGGCTGTAAGCCTGACAGAGCCCAGGAAAATGGTACAGCCAGAGCTGGCCTAGTCTCCAGAAAAAGGCTGCCTGCAGCAACCAACTGCAGCACTCTAATAGTCTCAAACATAAGGCTTTCATGAGCCATCTCCGTGGTAAGGTCCCACAGGAGAAGGAGGGGTTTGAAGACTGTGAAGTGGGCTCTGGAGACTGCTCCTCTGACTCCATTCCCCAAAAAGGCTATGTGCATGAATTGGGTCTCCTGGGGATGGGAATAAAGTCTGGTGAGTTGTTAAGAGGTCTCTGGGTGATGGAATAATATCTGAGATCCAAGAGGCAGGTGTCAGTGGAAGATGGCCAGGCCCTTGAACCCCCTGCCTTTCTTCATCCCAGGCCTCACAGGGGCTCCTGCTTCTCAGCACGGCTCTCTGGTAAAGGCAGGAACCACAGCAAGGGCAAGTCCAAGGTGGAGCAGTGTTCTCACACCTAAAACAGGCCTCTCACGGGTGCACATGAGGTTGAGAGAGTGTCTCAGAGGCTGTCTGGGGCAATTTGAAACCTGAAAATAATGTCCAGGAGTGCTGTTGATGGGCACTGTGGACCCCCCATGAAAGCAAAGAAAAATCAAGGCTTTCCTGGGAGAATGAGCAGACTTGTGCAGGAGTCCAAACCATGTTCAAGGTTTCCTGACAGAGGACTTAAAAACCTCCTGCAAAGTGCAAACAATGCCAGTCACCACTATGAGACCACTCCCCACAACCTGGTGTGCAGCCAGCCTACCCAAAATACCTTTTGCTCTCTGATATTCCTGGCAACCAAAATATCCACGATGAGAGGCAGTCCCACCCACCAACAGCCCAATGAAATAGCCCATCCACAATGAGAAAGGAAGTGCAGATGGCATCAAACAGAGCCTAGATTGCCAGGAAAAAGCCAGACACAGCTGCCTGTTTCTCATCCTACAGGAGTCATGCAGCTGTCCTTTAGAAGTGAGAGAACAAGAGTTACCTTGATCATGGATATAATCAAAATTTACGATTCCAAAACTATCACAACTGCCCAGTCATTAAAACATGACAGTGATTATAAGAAAACACTTATGAAATGGATTGCCATTAGAGTCGTCCTCCATGAACTGGGAAACTTTTTGTGTGGAAGACTTTGAGCCAGACCCTGAAAAACCCCAGGTTCATGAGGAACATGGAAGTCACTCTAAACCAGACCTAGGAAACTCTAGGCCCACAAGGGACATGGAAGTCAGGAAAAGAGGAGGCCAGTGTGGCAGCCACATCCAACCCAGCATCAATCCGTCTCACTCCAATGTGGCTCCGGGAATGAAAGCTCAATTCTAGAGCTGGCCAGAAGGGCCCCAGTTTGCAATCCATCTTTTCCCTGCACGATTGAGTCATCCCACCTGGGCACCGTGCCATACTGTTGACTGTGCAATGAAGGGAATGAAGGGATGCAGTTAGAAGCAACTTCTGTGTCATTTGTTTGCACCTTTTTTGAGGTGAAGGTGCAAGATCCCATCCATACCTCAACAGACTGTATTCTCACCCCTATCTGACCTTATTGTTGCTGACACTCTGTGTCCCAGAATAAAATTCTGAGACAATGGAGGAGTGCCTCGCTGATGACCTGAAGCACCTACTCAGCCAGAAACCAAAATCAAGGTAAATTCAAGAAGCCCTGTGACTGGACTGCTGGGGTTTGGCCCTGGGTTGGCCACAGAACAATAAAGCACAGGGAGTTGTCTGTTTTGGGGTGTGGTGTGCTTCTCTTCTTTGTAGAAATGTGGCTTTTTGGCAAGCAGAGGTGATTTTGACCCTGGCTGTTGTCAGCCATTCTTCCAATTCACTGTGGATTCAGAAGCCGTGGAAAAATGAAGAACATGGAGCCCCTCAGCCCAAGCAGAGCCACAGAGACAGGCCACCGGAAGGTGGGGTGACAAAAAACAAAGTGCTGCAGGGCGTTAGCCACATTTCTTTCAGCAGACTCCACTTACCCCTACACACAGACACACACAGTCACACACTCCCGTGACCGCACCCACACGCAGATACCCACAACTTGAAACACTCTCACAGAAATACACATCCCAGCAGCTTCAGAGGCTGTGTGTTTCTGCAGGAAGCTCCTCTTGGGAGAGAGCAGCCTGGGGAACACAGGTGGGCTGTACCTAGACATCACAGGCGGGGCAAGTTTCAAAAAGACTCACCCCCGCACCCTCTAGGCAGGCCCCTTCGGGCTGTCTCCATGGTCAGGTCCCGCTGGAGGAGGAGGCACTTGGAGACTGAGGTGGGTGCTGGAAACTGTTCCTCTGATTTCATTCCCAAAAGAGGCTGTGTGCAAGAATTGGGTCCCATGGGGGAAGGGAAAACAGTCTGCTGAGATGTTAAGGGGTGTCCAGGTGATGAAATCACACCCGAGACCCCAGAGGCAGATGTCAGCAGAAAATGGCCGGGCCCTTGAGTTCACTGTCTCCCTTCATCCTGGGCCTCACAGGGGCTCCTGCTTCTCAACATGGCTCTTTGGGAAAGGCAGAAACCATGACAAAGGCAAGTTCAAAGTGAAGCAGAAGTCTCACACCTCGGACTGACCTCATGGGTGCAGATGCAGTTCAGAGAGTGTCTCAGTGGCTGTCAATTGCAAGCCAAAAAAAGTGTGTTTAGGAGTGCTGATGAAGGGTATGGACTCCTCATGAAAGCTATGGAAAATCAATGCTTGCCTTGGAGAATGAGAGGGCCTGTGCTAGAGTCCAAGCCATGTTCAAGGATTCCTGCCAGAGGACCCAAAACCTCCTGCAAACTGCAAATATCTCAGTCCCCTACAGCGAGACCACTACTCACAACCTGGAGTGCAGCCAGCCTACCCGAAGTACTTTTGCTCCCTGAAATCCCTGGCAGCCAAAAGATCTGTAAAGAGAGGCAGTTCCCCCTAGCAACAGATCCATAAAAGATCCCCTCCACAATGAAAAAGAACATGCAGATGACAGGTAACAGAGCCTAGATGACCATGCAAATCCAGACACTGCTGCCTGCTTCTCATCCTATAGGAATCATGCAGCCCTCTGATAAAATTGGGAGAACAAGAGTTTCCTTGTTGGCAGATATGGTAAAAATGCTTTGCTATGTGTGGATTTTTTTTTTACTGTTAAAACTTTGTTTTGATTCAGAAAGATAAAGACTTTTTTTGTGTCCCTATGAGGGAAAATTTCAAAATCCACTGAGGCCCATAGTGAAACACCAAATATCCCACGATAAAAACTACAAAGAAGCTATGTCTGAAAATGCTTTCCAATGTGTGATTTTATCTCACAGAGTTAAACATTTCTTGTGATTCAGTAGGCTGGAAACTCTCCTTTTCTAGAATCTAAGGGGGGATATTACAGAGCAAATTGAGGCCTATAGTAAGAAACTGACTATCCTGTGATAAAAACCAGAAACAAACTATCAGTGAAATGCTTTGCAATGTCTGGATTTATCTCACAAAGCTAGATCTTTGTTTTAATTCAGCAGTTTAGAAACACTTTCACTGTAGAATCTACAAAGGGACATCTTGGAGCCCACTGATGCCTATAGAGAAAAATGGAATATCTCACGATGAAAACTTGATGCAAGTTATCTGTCAAAAGCCTTTGTGAGACACGGATTTATCTCACAGAGCCAACCTTTTGTTTTGATTCTGCAGGCTGGAAACATGTTTTTTGTAGAATCTAAGATGAGACATTTTGAAGCACATTGAGGCCTAGAGTTTAAAACCAAATATCCTGCGATAAAAACTAGAAACAAGCTATCCGTGAAAATGCTTTGTGATCTGTGAAATAATATCACACAGTTAAACCTTTGTTTTAATTCAGCAATTTGGAAACATTCTTTTTGTAGAATCTACAAGGGGACATTTCGGAGCCCACGGAGGTCTATAGTGAAAAACAGAATATCTTGCGATAAAAACTAGAAGTAAGCTATGTGTGAAAATGCTTTAGGATGTGTGGGCTCATCTCAAAGAGTTGTACCTTTCTTTTGATTCAGCAGGTTCAAAACAGTCTTTTAGTAGTATCTACCAATAAACATGTCAGAGCCCATTGAGGCCTACAGTGAAAAACAGAATATCCTGTGAAAAAAAAAAAACTAGAAGCTTGCTATCTGTGAATATGCTTTGTGATGTGTGGATTCATCTCACAAATTTTAACCTTTCTTTTGATTCAATAGGTTGGAACCACTCTTTTTGTTGAATCTAAAAAGAAAAAATGTCAGAGCTCATTGGGGCCTATAGTAAAAAAACAAAAAACAAATATTACATGATGAAAACTAAAAACAAGCTATCAGTGAAAATGTTTT
The DNA here is from genome assembly GCF_028885625.2 of Pongo pygmaeus. Lineage (NCBI taxonomy): Eukaryota > Metazoa > Chordata > Mammalia > Primates > Hominidae > Pongo > Pongo pygmaeus. Next base: position 29,146,854 of record NC_072392.2, on the reverse strand, counting down.
ATGATGTGTGGATTCTTCTCACAGAGTTAAACTTTTCTTTTATTTAGCATGTTGGAAACACTCTTTGTGTAGAATCTACTAATGGGAATTTCTGAGACCTTTGAGGCATATTGTGAAAAAGCGAATATCCCCCACACACAGAACTAGAAAACAGCTATCTGTGAAAACGACTGGCAGTGTCTGGATTCATCTCACAGAGTTAAACATTTTTTATCATTCAGCAGGCTAGAAACACATTTTTTGTAAATCTAAGGAAACACATTTCGAATCCTTGAGGCCTATAGTGAGAAACAGAATATCCCGTGATAAAAACTACAAACAAGTTATCTGTGAAAATGCTTTGTGATATGTGAAATAATGTCACATATTTAAACCTTTGTTTTAATTCAGCAGTTTGGAAACACTCTTTTTGTAGATGCTACCTAAAAACATTTTGCAGCCCATTGAGGCCTATAGTGAAAAACCAAATATCCTATGAAAAAACTAGAAGTAAGCTATCTGCAAAAAATCTCTGCAATGTGTGGATCCATTTCATAGAGTTAAAACTTTCTTCTGATTCAGCAGAATCAGAACACTCATTTCAATCGAATTGAAACCCTCCTTTTCTAGAATCTATGAAGAAATATTTCAGAGCCCATTGAAACCTATAGTGAAAACCCTAACATCTCATGATAAAAAATGGAAACAACCTATCTGTAAAAATGCTTTGGGATGTGTGGATTTATCTCAAAGAATTAAATATTGTTTTCATACAGCAGGTTGGATACACTCTCTTTGTACAATCTACACAAGGATATTTCAAAGCCCATTGAAGCCTGTAGTGAAAAACTTAATGTCCTGTGATAAAAACTACAAAAAGCTGTGTCTGAAAGTTATATGTGATGTGTGGTTTCATCTCACAGACTTAAATATTTCTTGTGATTCAGCAGGTTGATGAAAAACCGATTATCCCGCAATAACATCCAGAAACAAGCTATCAGTAAAAATACTTTGTGATATGTGGATTCATCTCACAGAGTTAATCATTTTTTTTGATTAAGCAGATTGGAAACACTGTTTGTGTAGAATCTAGAAAGGGACAGTTTGAAGCCCATTGAGGTCCATAGTGAAATACAAAATATCTCACAATAAAGGTAGAAACAAGCTGTCTTTGAAAATGCTTTGCAACATGTGGGTGCGTCTCACAGATTTAAACCTTTGCATTTATTCAGCAGGTTGAAAACACTTTTTTATAGAATATATGAAGGGATATTTCACAACCATTGATGCCTATAGTAAAAAACAGAATATTTCACAATAAAAACAATAAAAGTCTATATCTGAAAATGCTTTGTGATGTGTGGATTCATCTTCCAGAGTTAAACATTTGTTTTGATTCAGCAGGTTGGAAACACTCCTTATGTAGAATCTATGAAGGGCCATTTCAGAGCCCATTGAGACCTACAGTGAAAGACCAAATATCCCCCACCCGCAAAAACAAAACAAAACAAAACAAAAACAAGAAAGAAGCTATCTGTGAAAATGCTTTGCCATTGTGGATTCATGCCACAGAGTTAAAACGGTGTTTTAAATACACAGGTTGGAAAAACTCTTTTTGCAGAATCTACAAAGAAATATTTCAAAGCCCATGGAAGCCTATAGTGAAAAACAAAATATGTGGAGAAAAAAACTACAAACAAGCTATCTGTGAAAATGCTTTCCAATGTGTGAATTCATATCATGGAGTTAAAGCTTTCTTTTGATTAAGCAGGTTGAAAACAGTCTGTTTTTAGAATCTACGAGAAGACATTTTAGTGCCCATTGAGGCCTATGGTGAAAAACCAAATATCCCATGATAAAAATGAGAAACAGGCTATCTGTGAAAATACATTGCAATGCATAGATTTAACTCACAGAGTTAAACCTTTGTTTTGGTTTAGCTGGTTGGAAACACTCTTTTTGTGGAATCTACAAAGGGACAATATGGAGCCCCTGGAGAAGTATTTGGAAAAAGTGAGTATCCTACGATGAAACATAGAAAAAAAATGTCTGTGAAAATGTTTTGCAATGTGTGGATCTATCTCACAGAGTTAAACCTTTGTTTTGATTCAGCAGGCTGGAAACCCTCTTTTTGCAGATTGTATAAAGGGACATTACAAAGCTCATTAAGACCTATAGTGAAAAGTTAAATATCCCACAATGAAAACTAGAAACAAGCTATCTGTGAAAATGCCTTGTGATTTGGGGAATCATCTCTCAGAGTTAAACACATGTTATTTTTTCAGCAGGTTGGAAACACTATTTTTGTAGAATATATGAAGGGACATTTCGGAGCCCATGGACAAGTACATTAAAACACCAAATATCCTGCAATAAAAACTACAAACAAGCTATCTGTGAAAATGCTTTGCATTATGTGGATTCCTTTCACAGAGTTAAACATTTATTTTGATTCAGCAGGTTGGAAACACTCTTTTTTGTAGAATCTACTAAGGGCCATTTCAGAGTCCATTGAGGACTACTACAGTGAAAGACCGAATATCCCATGATAAAAACTAGAAACAAGCTCTCTGTGAAAATGCTTCACAGTGTGTGGATTCATCTCAAAGAGTTAAATATCTATTTTAATTCAGCAGATTTGAAAAGCTCTTTTTGCAGAATCTACAAAGAAACATTTCAAAGCCCACTGAAACCTACAGTGAAAAACAAAATATGTGGAGATATAAACTAGAAACAAGCTCTCTGTGAAAATCCTTTGGGATGTGTGTATTCATATCACAGAGTTAAACCTTTGTTTTGATTCAGCACTTTGAAAACACTCTTTTTGTACAATCTATGAGAGTCATTTGGGAGTCTATTGAGGTCTATAGTGAAAAACCAAGTATCTCATGATAAAAACTAGAAACTAGCAATCTGTGAAAGTCCTTTGCAATGTATGGATATATCTCACAGACTCAAACCCTTGTTTTGATTCAGTAGGTTGGAAACACTCTTTTTGTAAAATCTACATAGGGACATTTCAGGGTACATGAAAGCCATTAGTGAAAAACTGAAAATCCCATGACAAAAGCTAGTAAAAAGCTATCTGTGAAAATACTTTGTGATATGTCAATTCATATCACAAAGTTAAACCTTGTTTTAATTCGGAAGGTTGAAACACTGTATTTGTAGAAACCAAAATGGCACATTTCCGAGAACATTAAGGCCTAAAGTTAAAAATGTTATATCTCAAGATAAAAATTAGAAACAAGCTATATATGAGAATGCTTTGTGATATGTGGATTCAACTCACAGGGTTAAACCTTTGTTTTTATTCAGCAGGTTGTAAATGCTCTCTTTGTAGAGTCTATGAAGGGACATTTCAGAGCCCATCAAGAAGTATATGAAAAAACTGAACATCCTGCAATGAAAACTAGAAACAAACTATCTATGAAAATTCCTTCCTATGTGTGGATTCCTCTCACAGTATAAAACCTTTGTTTTTATTCAGCAGGCCAAAATCACTCTTTTTGTAGAATGTACAAAGGGACATTTTGGAACCCATTATGCCCTGTCATGAAAAACTGAGTATCGCATGATAAAAACTAGAAACAAGCCAACTGTGAAAATGTTTTATGATTTGTTATTTTTCAGAGTTAAACCTTTGTTTTTATTCAGCATGTTGAAAACACTCTTTTTGTAGACTCTATGAGGGGACATTTCAGAGCCTATTGAGGTCTATAGTGAAAAATCAAGTATCCCATGATAAAAACCAGAAACAAGCTATCTGTGAAAATGCCTTGAGATGTGTAGATTTATAGATTTATCTCACAGAATTAAATGTTTGATTTATCAGGTTGCAACAACTCTATCTGTAGAATCTACAAGGGACATTTCAGAGACCATTGAGGCCTACACTGAAAAAAACTGAATATCCCATGATAAAAATTAGAAACAAGCTATTTGTAAAAATGCTTGGTGATGTGTGGACTTATCTCACAAAGTTAAACCATTGTTTTGATTTAGCAGGTGAGAAACACTCTTTGTAGAATCTAAGAAGGCACATTTCAGAGCCCATTGAGGTCTAAAGTAAAAAATCAAATATCCCACAATAAAAACTAGAAAAAAGCTATATTGGAAAATGATCTGTGATGTGTGGATTCATTTCAGAGAATTAAACCTTTGCTTTGATTGAGCAGAACTGAAGCACTCTTTTTGTAGAATCTACGAAGGGACATTTTGAAACCCATTGAGGCCTATAGTCAAAAACAAATTATCCTGTGATAAAAACTAGAAACAAGCTATCAGTGAAAATACTCTATGATGTGTGCATTTCTCTCACAGAGTTATACCTTTGTCTTGATTCAGTCAGTTGGATACAGTCTTTTCATAGAATCTATGAAGGGACATTTCAGAGCCCATGGAGGAATATATTGAAAAACTGAATATCACATGACAAAAAGTAGAAACAAGCTACTTGTGAAAATGCTTTGTGATGTGTCGATTCATCTCACAGTGTTAAGCCTTTATTTTTATACAGCTTTTTGGAAACACTATTTTAGTAGAATCTAAGAGAGGAGAATTCTGAGCCCTTTGAGGCCTATTGTAAAACATCCAATATTCTGTGATCAAAACTAGAAACAAGCTATCTGTGAAAATGTTTGCAATATGTGGTTTCATCTCAAAGAGTTAAAGTTTTGTTTTGGTTCAGCAGGTTAGAAATATTCTTTTTGTAGAATCTACAAGGGGAATTTCTGAGCCCACTGAGGACTATAGTGAAAAACCAAATATTCCGTGAAAAAACTAGAAAAAAAATCTGTGAAAATGCTTTGCGATATTTGAATTTATCTCACAACATTAAATATTTGTTTTGATTTGACATGTTGGAAACTCCTTTTTTTGTGCAATTTATGAGGAGGCATTTCAAAGCCCATTGAGGCTTATAGTGAAAAACCGAATATTCTGAGATAAAAACTATATGAAACTGTCTCTGAAAATGATTTACGATGGGTAATTTCATCTCACAGGATTAAACCTTCTTTTGATTCAGCAGGATGGAAACACTCTTTTGGTAAAATCTTCAATAGGACATTTCAGAGGAAATTGATGCCTACAGTGAAAAACTGAATATCTAGCATTTCAGATGCTTGGCAACTCACTGTTTGTAGAATCTATGAGGGTACAATTTGAAGAAAATATCAGCCTGTAGTGAAAAACCAATATCCCACAATAAAAAGTAAAAAAAGCTATCGGCCAGGTGCGGTGGCTCATGCCTGTAATCCCAGCACTTTGGGATGCTGAGGCAGGTGGATCACGAGGTCAGGAGATCGAGACCATCCTGGTTAACATGGTGAAACCCTGTCTCTACTAAAAACACAAAAAATTAGCCTGGCCTGGTGGCGGGCATCTGTAGTCCCAGCTAATCAGGAGGCTGAGGCAGGAGAATGGTGTGAACCCAGGAAGCGGAGCTTGCAGTGACCCGAGATCACACCACTGCACTCTAGCCTGGGCGACTGAGTGAGACTCCATCTAAAAAAAAAAAAAAAAAAAAGCTATCTGTGAAAATGCTTTGTGATGTGTGGATTTAGCTCAAAAAGTTAAATGTTGTTTTGATTCAGCAGGTTAAAACACTCCTTTTGTAGAATCTACAGAGGAACCTTTCAAAGCCCATTTAAGCCAATAGTGAAAAATCAATATCCCGAGATAAAAACTAGAAACAACCTATCAGGGAAAATGCTTTGCAATGTGAAGATTTATCTCACAGAGGTAAAACTTTATTTACATACAGCAGGTTGGGGGACACTTTTTTTGTAGAATTAAGTTACAATTAAGACTCCATTGAAGCCTATAGTGAAAAACTCAATATGCAGTGATAAACCCCAGAAACAAGCTATTTGTGAAAATTCTTTGTAATGTGCGATTTCATATCAAAGAGTTAAACTTGTATTTTTATTCAGAAAAATGAGAAACTTTTTTTCTGTAGAATCTGCAAAGAGACATTACTGAGCCCACTGAGGCCAATAGTAAAAAATCAAATGTCTCATCATAAAAGCTAGAAACAAGCTATTTGTGAAAATGCTTTCCAATGTGTAGATTCATTTCAGAGTTAAATCTTTGCTTTTATACAGGGAGTTGGGAACACACTTTTACAGAACCTATGAGTGGACATTTCAGAGTTCATTGATGCCTATACTGAAAAACCGAGTATCCTGCGATAAAAACTAGGAAAAATCTATCTGTGAAAATGCTTTGCCAGGTTTGGAGTCATCTCACAGATTTAAACTGTTGTTTTGATTCAGCAGGTAGGAAACACTATTTTTGTAAAATCTACTATGAGACATTTCTGAGCCCAGTGAGGCATATAGTGAAAAACTGAATATCATGCTTTAAAAACTAGAAACAAGTGATCTGAATATATGCTTTGTGATGTGTGGATTCCTCTCAAAGAGTTATACGTTTGTTTTGATTCAGCAGTTTTAAAACACTCTTGTTATAGAATCTGCGAAGGGACATTTCGGAGCACTTGAGGCCTTTAGTGAAAAACTGAATATCCCACAAGAAAAATTAGAAACAAGCCATCTGTGAAGATGCTTTGTGATGTGTGGATTTATCTCACAGAGTTAAACCTTCCTTTTTATTCCATAAGTTGGAAACACTCATTTTGTACAATCTACAAAGGGACATTTCAGAGCTCGTTGAGGCTAATATTGGAAAATCTAATATCCTGCAAAAAAACTACAAAGAAGCTATTTCTGAAAATACTTTGTGATGTGTTATTTCACCTCAAAAGTTGAACTTTCCTTTTGATTCATCAGTTTGGAAACTTTTTTTGTAGAATCTAGAAGGGGAGATTTCATAGCCCATTGAAGCATACGGTGAAGAACCAAATATCTCTTGATAAAAACTCAAAGCAACCTATCTGTAAAAATGCTTTGCAAGGTGTAGATTCATCTTACAAAGTTAAACCTGTGTTTTGCTTCAGCAGGTTGGAAACTCTTTGGTTGTACAATCTACAGGCAACAATTCATAGTCCATTGAGGCATTTAGTGAAAAACAAATAACCCATGGTAAAAATTAGAAACAAGCTATGGGTGAAAATGCTTTGCAATATGTGGGTTCATCTCACAAAGTTAAAACTGTTTTATTCAACAGGTTGGAAACACTCTTTTTGTAGAATCTACAAAGGGACATTTCAGAGCCCATTGATGCTTATAGTGAAAAACCAAATACCCCAGGATAAAAAATAGAAACAGGATATCTGTGAAAAAGCTTTGCATATCATCTCACAGAATTGAACATCGGTTTTGATTCAGCAGGTTGGAAATATTCTTTTTGTAGAATCTACAAGGGGAAATTTTGGAGGAAATTGAGGCCTATAGTATGAAATTGAATATTATGCAATAAAAACTAGAGAAAATCTATCTATAAAAATGCTTTGTGATGTGTGGGTTCATCTCACAAAGTTAAATCTTTGTTTTCATTCAGCATGTTGGAAACACCTTTTTGTAGAACCTATGAGGGGACATTTCACAGCCCATGGAGGCCTATAGTGGAAAACTGAATATTACATGATAGAAACTATAGAAGCTATATGTGAAAATGCTTTGCAATTTGCGGTTTCATCTCACACAGTTTAAGCTTTCTTCTGATTCAGCTAAGTTGGAAACACTCTTTTTGTAGAATGTATGAAGGGACATTTCGGAGCCCATTTGAGGCCTATGGTGAAAAGCCAAATAATTCGCGATAAAAACTAGAAGCAAGCTACCTGTGAAATAACTTTGCAATCTGGGAATTCATTTCACAGAGTTAAACTTTTGTTTCTACACAGTAGGTTCAAAACTCTCTTTTAGTAGAAGCTAAGAGGGGACAATTTAGAGCCCTTTGAGGCTTATAGTGAAAAATTCAAAATTTTGTGATTAAAAACTAGACACAAACTATCTGTAAAAATGTTTGGTGATGTGAAAATTCATCTCACAGTGTTAAACATTTGTTTTGATTCAGTATGTTGGCAAAAAATTTTGTAGACTGCACAAAGGGACATTTTGGAGCCCATTGAGACCAATATTGAAAAAACGAACATCCTGCTATAAAACTAGAAAAGTTCTCAGTAAAAATGCTTTCTGATGTGTGAATTCATCTCACAGATGTAAACCTTTGTTTTCATTCAGCCAGCTGGAAACACATTTATAGAGTTTACGAGGGGATATTTCAGAGCCCATTGAAGCCTCTAGTTGAATACTGAATATTCCTAGTGACATATGGTGTTGAGCATCTTTTCAGAGGTTTAACAAATGTGCCAGGCATGGTGGCACACCCATGTGGTCCCAACTACTTAGGAGGCTGATGTGGGAGGGTTACTTGAGCCCTGGATGTTGGGGCTGCATTGAGCCATGATTGCACCACTGCACTCCAGCCTGAGTGACAGATTTAAAACCTGTCTCAAAAAGATAAATAAGGCCTGACAAGGTAGCTGATGCCTGTAATCCAAGTACTTTGGGAGGGCAAAGTGGGTGGATCACGAGGGCAGTAGATTAAGACCATCCTGGCTAACACAGTGAAACCCCGTCTCTACTAAAAATACAAAAAGTTAGCTGGGCATGGTGGTGGGTGCCTGTAATTCCAGCTACTTGACAGGCTGAGGCAGCAGAATCACTTGAACCCAGGAGGCAGAGATTGCAGTAAGCCAAGATTGTGCCATTGAACTCCAGCATGGGTGACAGAGTGAGACTCCATCTCAAAAAATAAATTAATAAATAATAAATAAATAAATAATTGACTTAATTTTTAGAACAGTTGTAGGTGTACAGAAAATAGAGCAGAAGGCCTATTGTGCTCTAATATCTGCCTCACACCATAGTACACACACTTCCTCTATTATCATCTTGTTAGTGTGGTACATTTGTTATGCTTGATGAGCCAATATTGATATTATTAAGTTCATGGCTTATATTAAGATTCACTCTTTGTGTTCTACCATTTATGGGCTTTGACAAATGCTTAAGGACATATATCCACCATTATAGGGTCACACAGAAAAGTTTCACTGCCCTAAAAATCTTCTGTGCTCCACCTATTCATCCTTTCCTCTGCTCAAGCCCCTGACAACAACTGAACTTTTTATAATAGCATCTGCCTAGTTTTGCCTTTTCTAGTATTCCATATAATTGGAACTCTACACTATGTGGCCTTTTTGCATTGGCTTCTTTCACTTAGAGATACGTGTTTAAGATTCCTCCAAGTCTTTTCATGCCTTGGTAGTTTATTTCTTTTTATTCCTGAAGAATATTCCACTGTATGAATGTTTCAGAGATGGTTTATCCATTTCCCTATTGTAGGAAATCTTGGTTACTTCTAATCTTTGTCAGTTATGTATAAGCTGCTTTAAACATTCACGTGCAGAATTTCAGTGGATAAAGTTTTCTGTTCATTTGAGTATACACCAAAGAACGCAATTGCCAGATCATATGGTAAGCGTATGTTTAGTTTTGCAGGAATTTGCAAAACTGCCTTCCACAGTGGCTTTACCATTTTGCATTCCCAGCAGCAATCAATGAGAGTTCCTGTTGCTCCATATCCTCATCAGCATTTGGTGGTGTCAGCATTTGGATTTAAGCCAGTCTAATAGATGTGTAGTGGTATCTCATTGTTGTTTTAATTTGAATTCCCCAGTGACACATGGTGTTGAGCATCTTTTCAGATGCTTATTTTTGCTACTTATATAGCAAAGGGCAGATACAGATGATGTACTTCAGGGAAAGAGCTTCCTATGATGATAGGAAGCTGCAGGCAGAGATGATCTCAGGGTTAACTGGGCATCAGCTGTGCCTTCTCCTGTCACATAAAATGTGGTCTACCTGAGTTTTGACTGGAAACACAGAAAATCTGATTCTCCATAAATATTTCTTACTGAGGCTTGAGGTTTATGTATGTTTTGATCAAAAAGTGATATTACTCTAATATATAAGCAGGTTGGAGTACAACAGGTAATGACTGTCAGAGATGTTGAGAATCTACATTGAATGGGTGGTGTCACTGGCTGCCCATATCTTTCTCATTATGGACTTTCACTTTTCATTTGCCACATGAAAGGCCACTGAGATAGGCTACATCTCATTTTTCTCTTGAGAATCTCTAGTACTGAGAAATTTTTGCATTCTGGGCTACACTGGGTTCATAATCTGACTATATATATATCATGCGTGTGTTTGTTCCTTCCCTAAAATGCTCAGTTCAGCTGCAGTTCTAGAGGTAAATACTACTAGGTTTCCATTTTAGAGAGTTGAAAATCTGAGGTCTGGAGAGGTTACTGTGTAGGAAGTTGTCTTTAACAAGTGGCAAGATCATGTGTCCAGGTCAGATAAGCTGCCTTCAGATTGTACTCTTGAACTTCTACTGGATAATGTCTTTTCATTACAGAAAAGAGTGAACTTAGATTTTTTTTTTTTCAAAATCATTGACAGTAGGATTTCTCTCAAGATATGATGAAAAGCAATAATTGTCTCAGTTTACATTACCTATACTTACTGCTCACCAGAAATTGATTATCGATGCAGCAATCTTTTACATTTCTCTCTGATTTACTATGCGTGAGGGGTCTTCACTGTAAATAAGAGGTCCAAGATTCAGAAATATCTTTAAAATGCAATGCTTGGTCACAGGTATCCATCTGAAAAATATTTTGCTCATTAGCCATGTGGACTCATATGGCAAACTACAGTCAGAGACACAAAATCTGGAAAGAAGAAAGGGCTATGAGAAGTCCTCTGTCCCCTTACATTTTGTATTTCTATTCATATGCACCTAGAATCACGAGGAATTTGAGCAAATGGGAAATGCAAAGTCCTAATCAAAGCATACCCACATTTCAGTTATCTGCATTATTGCACATTTAAATTTATAATGCATACATAGGATATAATTCAATAGGTATAAAAATGTTAAGTACCCTTTTCTCTTATGCATCCCAGTCATTCAGTAGCTCACTTTAGAGTCGACATTTTAATTTTGTTGTGCATACTTTCATAAATTTTTTTCTTTACCTTTTTTTTTTTTTGGTGATGGAGTATCAGTCTGTCACCCAGGCTGGAGTGCAATGGTGAGATCTCGGCTCACTGCAACATCCGCCTCCCGTGTTCAAGCAATTCAACTGTCTCAGCCCCCTGAGTAGCTGGGATTTCAGGCACAAGTCTCCACACTCGGCTAATTTTTTATCTTTAGTAGAGATGGGGTTTCAACATTTAGCCAGGCTGGTCTCGAACTCCTGACCTTGTGATTTGCCCACCCCAGCCTCCCAAAGTGCTGGGATTACAAGCATGAGACACCGCACCCAGCCTCTTTTTCTTTTTTTATAGAGACAGTGTCTCACTGTGTTGCCCAGACTGTAGGCTGTTCTTGAACCCTTGGGCTCAAGCAATCCTCCTGCCTCAGCCTCTGAAAGTGCTGGGATTACAGGTGTGAGCCACCACTCCTGGCAAAATGTTTTATGTATTTATTTATTTTTTTCTTGGGATGAACTGTCACCCAGGCTGGAGTGCAGTGGTGCAATCTCAGTTTACTGCAATCCTCGCATCCGAGGTTCAACTATGAGGAAGCTGCAAAGGATGACTGCAACAACTGTGATATAAGTTACAGGGTCTCTGCTTGTGGTTGGGGATTTATGCACCATTCCAGATACCAGCTTTTTCATGTAATGATATCAGCTAAAGGCATCTTTTATAATTCTTCCATTCCATTTTCATTATACATAAACTAAGAAAACAAAATACATCATGCTCAATAATAAAGATTCTGAGTAGAAACTCACTGGTTCACCTTAGCTATATTTTCCCTTTTGGCTTTCTTTTCTTTTACTTTCTTCTCTCTCTGTCCTTTTTCTTTAAACATTTTGGAGTGTAAACATATACATCATTTTAATTTGAGTCCTTATGTGTCGACAGTGTGCAGGGAAGAATGGGAAAGTCACTGTAAGTGGAGCTCAGTAAATGCTAACAAATTCACGAAAAAGTGAGATTATTGCTGATCTTGTTAGTTTTTTTTTTTTTTTTTACTTTCTGTTTCCCACACTCTCCCATATTAAATGAATTATTTCGAACCTTTTTTTTTTTTTGAGACGGAGTTTTGCTCTTGTTGCCCAGTCTGGTGCGATCTCGGCTCACCACAACCTCTGCCTCCTGAGTTCAAGTGATTCTCCTAACTCAGCCTCTGGAGTAGCTGGGAATACAGGCATGCACCACCACACTTGGCTAATTTTTTGTATTTTTAGTAGGGACAGGGTTTCTCCATGGTGGTTAGGCTGATGCTGAACTCCCGACCATAGGTGATACGCCGGCCTCAGCCTCCCAAAGTGCTGGGATTACAGGCATGAGCCACCATGCCTGGCCTATTTAGAACATTTAGGCCATGCCCGGCCTATTAAGAATGAGTTTGGCTGGAACAACCTATAAGTAGAATGGTACAGAAGTCTATTCAAAGCAAGTAAGATATATTAAAGACAGCATAATTAATAGAAGTGTTCAATACATAGGGCAGAAAAGAGGAAATTATTCAAAGCTGAAACATTAGCAATGACCTTACGGGATTAGGTTAGTCCAAAACTAGGAAGATGACTTATGAGGCTAGACACAATGAAGAATAGGAACAGGTCAGAACAAATGACACATGATGAGGTAGGTAAAGCATCTCTGGACTATATACATAAAACACTAGGAAGACAGGTGTTTATTTATTTATTTATTTATTGAGACAGAATTTTGCTCTTGTTGCCCAGGCTGGAGTGGCTTACCGCAACCTCCACCTCCCGGGTTCAAGCGATTCTGCTGCCTCAGCCTTCCCAGTAGCTGGGATTACAGGCATGCGCCACCAATCCCAGCTAATTTTGTATTTTTAGTAGAGACAGGGTTTCTCCATGTTGATCAGGCTGGTCAGGAACTCCTGACCTCAGGTGATCTGCCCACCTCAGCCTCCGAAAGTACTGGGATTACAGGCATGAGCCACTGTGCCTGGCCAACAGAGGTTTATTTTTATGAGTTACAGACTACGTGCTTTGAGAATGAAGTAACAGATTTAAGGATGTAAGGATAATTTAAGGATATTGAAAATGATATGGGAATAAACTTTGCTTAGTCATTCATGGATTTATTCATTCTTCAGATAACTATGTGTGTGAATATTTAAGAATTCTAAAAACCACATGGGGTTACTTGTAACTATATAGGAGCCTAATACCATAATGGATTCAGAATATACTTGGCTGAATGGAAGAGGCTTTTAAATGAAAATCTTCTCTCTACGTCTTTATGATTCTAACAAGAATCCACTGAAGGTCTACATTTTCTCAAAGGTTAACAGCCCTCTTCTCAATTTTCCTGGTAAAGTGTTTTTATATTGGTAGAACACCTTCTGTCACACTCTATATTTTTCTTATCTCAAGTAGAAAAAATTTTTGTCCTTTTGCTTGGGACTGTTAACAGCCCTGGTAGTGGACAAGTAGAAGGAAATGATTCTGTGAATTTTCTGTTATATAAATTTTAGCCAATTTAGGACTTTTGAATGAGGGGCCATGCAGCCAAGGACTTAGGAACTTCCGCTCAGGAAAGAAAACTACATAGGTGTTTAATCTTGTCCTAGCCTCTTATTAGCAGGGTAACTTTGAGCAAGTTTTATACATATCCTTCCCATGAGTTTTTCATTTCTAATATTGGCTTAGTAACGCAGTATGTTTCATAGATTTGCTGTAATGATTGATGGGGTGTATCTAATAGTGTTTGTTTTACTGTAATTGGGCCACAGTTAGGAAGTACTCAATTAAAATTAGCTGTCATTATTCCTATTATTAATATGATGATGGGCAGCTAAAAAGCATTTAAATAATTATGATTAATATTGATAAATATTAAGTCATTTGCAGAATTAGGAATTTTATATTCTAAATGATATTCTTATTTATATTGGTAATAAAATTCTGATCAAAGACTAATATATGTTTTATATGTATTTACCCTTAAAATTTTTACATATATAACTATACTGCTATAGTATATATATCAAAATATAAAAATATGGAATTTTTTATACTTTAACTTCTGGGATACATGTGCAGAACATGCAGGTTTGTTACATAGGTATACACGAGCCATGGTAGTTTGCTGCACCCATCAACTCATCATCTACATTAGGTACTTCTCTTAATATCCTAGCCCCCCAAACCCAACAGGCCACAGTGTATGATGTTTCCCTCCCTGTGTCCATGTGTTCTCATTGTTCAAGTCCCATTTATGAGTGAGAACATGTGGCATTTGGTTTTCTGTTCCTATGTTAGTCTGCTGAGAATGATGGATTCCAGCTTCATCCATGTCCCTGCAAAGGACATGAACCCATCCTTTTTTATGGCTTCATAATATTCCACGGTATATGTGCCAAGTTTTCTTTATCCATTATGAGATAAAATGAGATATAGAAGTTATAATTCACCATAATAGATCATCTTGCAGGGAAACAGGGATCTAAAATTCCTCTTTGGAGGCCATAGTCAACAAGATAGGAAATAAGATTCCCCAAAGGCTAAATATTCCCATATTCCTGCTTCTTTTGTAAGTGATTTTAGTTGAACATTGCATATTCAAGTGAGAGGAGAAGGAGATAAAATTATAAAACATTATTGTTATGGGCAAGAGTTCACAAATAAAATTATTATTAAAATCTTCTTATATTCTTTAAGATAATTTCCAAGATCCTACTAATTAAGCAAAAACTGTAATTCAGATTAGTTTTCATTATCTTTATATAGTCTTGAAACCTTACGAAATTTTGGCTACAGGAGGCTACTGGTAGCAAACAAATCTTAGAAATATATGTTGAGCAATTTTTAATAAAAAGCCCTGAAATTCTTGACTTTTGTATAACCCAGAACCCCTAAGAAAGTAAGAAAGACACATGTACATAGAAGTGTTTTTAGAAATTTTACATCAAAACTCTTATCAGGTATTAACTTTGAAAAGTACTCCCTGACCTCCAAGATTTGGCTAAATGTCTCCCTGTTTTAAACATTATGGTAACACTTCCTCTCCTGCATTACCATAACTAACTTTCCACTCATGCTTCTTTTAAGTGAGCTGCTGATTTCCATGAGCCCAAATAATTTCATCTTTCTTTCCCTGATACCTAGTGTAGTACTCTGCACTTGATAGGTGTTAGGAGACAGTCCTCCAAGTGTCTTTTGCATTTCTGCAAAACTGTTGTTCTGCACTAGGCTCCCTTTTAAAGGATCTTTGTGCAGAGAACAATTTTGAAAGACTAAGTATCTCCATTTAAAGCAAGAATATATTTTCTTACTTATTGGTAATAAAGATGTCTCCTTCCAAGGCAAATCCTGGGCAGGTTTTCTTATATCTCATGATAAAATGATTGGGCTCCTTCAGCCTAGAGTAACTCAGCTCTGATGTAAATCCACTGTGTGTAGTATCTACTCAGGTCCCTCTACTTTGTCTTGTTAGACTTTTGGGGTAAAAGGAACAATAAGAATGAGTAACTCATGCCCCTTGTGCCTTGAGAAATAAAGTCTTTGTCCATGAACCAGGGGTCCTGTATCTTCTCCCAGCATTCATGACACTGTGGCAGGCTAACACAGAAAGTAGTTAATAAATGTGTATACATGAATAGAATATATATATAAACAAGTATACCTGCATTCCCCATTCATATTGTATGGAGGAATTTTCAAAACTCCCACATGCTTAGAATATAGTATTCCTGATCACCTCAAGCCTTTATACAGAGCAGGTCAGTCAATTTCAAGACAGTCTAACACAACTCTATTTTGCATATAATAATCCAAAAGCTAGGGTTAGTGGATTTTTGTTAGTCTATTATTTACAAGTAACATTAAACATCTAAACTGATAAATGAAAAACAGATGATTTTGCTTTGGAAGTATAGTCGCTTCATCCACCAGTGCTCTTGTTAAATAGTTTTGATGTAGAATTCACTATTTTATAGGTAAGTGTGAAGCACAGTATGTAAATGTGTTAATAATGATAATGAGATATTAAGAAAATTATGAATAAATTGGCAAACTATAAATTTTAAAAAAGTACTTCATATAACAGTATCTAAAATAAAATCATGTTTGCCAGCAACTTGCAAAGACATTGAGCACAATAATAGGCTGCTGAAGCCACATTTTATTCATTGTGATCACTGGCAAAATGCCCAGTCAGTTGCAAAGTGTGAAATAATGGGTAATAAAGAACAATAAGCTTAAGACCTAGTAAAGCAAAATTCCTCTTTTAATTCTGAGATCAATTATGATTACTATCATAGTTGAGAGATAGTCTGTCTGTGGCTTCTCATCTCACCTCAGAAGTAGAATAAGCCTGTGAAACTCTCAAGTTTCAATCACCTATTTTTCTGTTATTATTGGAAAGCACTTAGAAACGTTAATGAATAACAAGACCTTTTAAAAGTCAATTGTAATGTAACTAAAGAGAAAAATTTTGTCAATATCATCCACATATAAAGATACTAAGACATTTTTATTATAAATAAATTTGTCACCAGCATGTATTATGTATTTTCCATATAGTTAACGTTTTAATAGGCTTTTGAATTTATAGGAAAACATAGAAGGAATAAATATCTTTTTCAAGGACATTCTTACTTAAAAAAAAAAACTAGAGAATATGAATTAAAATATACCACTCATTATAAGTAAATGTATATCAAATAATGGTAATAGGGCCTGAGTTAAAATAGTTCTGAGTAAGATACTGATAAATTGGGAAGGCTTTCTTGAAGAAAAAATGTTTCAAATAATCTAATAACAATAACAGTACAGGTTAGAGCAGACAAAAATAAAATTAAGGATAAAGTCAAGGGAATTCAAAAAGGTTTTGAAAGATAATGATAAGAGAATATTGTTTGGAGCTCTGAGGGTTACAAAGGTTAGTCGGAGTCCTAAAACGATTTGAACAAATACAGTTAATGAAATTAATATAATACAGCTGCTCACCATGGCTGTACAGAGAACTGTGTGTGAGTTACAGAAATGGCACTATAGGTTAATAGCAGGTGAGTGATATGAAGAAGGAACTTTTCTAATATAATAATAATTGTTAGAATTTATTGAACACATAGTATTTTGGTGACATATATCTATTAGCAATTTAATTATCATGAGAAACATACAAGACACTATTATTATTTTTATTATATGAAAGATGAAACTCAGGCAGAACATTTTAATAGTTACTATATGGATCCATTGTGTGATTTTATGTATTCAAATATAGGCACTCTGAAATCAGAGCTATGCTTATAATGGTCATACCATATTGCTTCTCTAGATAATTGTTATAAATGTTAGTATAATTTTGAAAAAAAATAGGTCAAGTATCATTTCACTGAATATAAATGAAAGGTAAAAGAAGTCATTTTCAATGGAGGACCAGCTTTAGGTAAGAGAAAAAAAGAAAAAAAAACCCTATAAGATAAAAGAAAAAAGAAAGAAAGAAACAAAAAAACAAACCCCAAACCTGATGTCCTTCTTTAGCCCACTGTGATAGTATCACCACCACAAAATTGCCACTGCTTATTGGCATGATAAATAATGGCTAGCATTAATCCATTCATACACAGAGCTGGCTATGGATCAAGAATAAGAAAAAGTATGACAACTATTTGCCAGCTAGACATTTTCTTTAAGTAACATCCATTTCATTCCACAACCCTAGGTGTATACAAGAAGATCAAGAGTTTCAAAAGAAAAAGCATTTTGGAAGGGGATTATTTTGGTTATTCTTGTGCCCTAAAGTGTGGTCTGTTAAACATTTATATTTTATGAAAGAAATATCTTATGAAACCCCATTAGATAACAAAGCAACTTAACCAAAACAAAGATTGTCACAAATACAACTCCCATTCAGTAATTGGGTACATTGTTTAAAATTAGGTAAAACATTATTGTCCTAGTTTACTTAGTCATGATTTTTATCTCATGAATACAATTAGCAATGAGAGTTGAAGATAGTAAAGTAGAACTGCAGTTTCAGTTTCCTTCACTCTGCCTGAAGTTGTCAATTTTTTTCTGATTATCTAAATAATATAGTTCATTTTTATGATTAGTACATAAATAAAATTTGAGTATTTCTTGGCATTCATTACTTTATCTTGAAAACAGAGAGTATTTACTTTTTGTGTGGCAAAGGAGGCCTAAAGGGGAACCTTGTCCTTCATCTCAACTTGACGGTAAAAATGTGCTCCTTCCTTTCCCTTTTGCTTGCCATGTGTCTGAAAAAGACTAGTATAAAGAATAAATAAAAAACTTTCAAAACTTAAGAGTGAACAAAGTCAAATTAGAAAGTGGGCAAAATACATGAATATACATTTCACTGAAGAGAATATATGTTTAGAAAATCAGAGCATGAAAAGATGTCAACATCATTAGCCATTAGGGAAATGAAAAATTAAAACCCCAATGGGATTTCAATATACACCCAATGGACTCATTAAAATAAAAAATAATGACAACACTGAGTGCTGGCAAGGCTGCAAAGAAACTACATAACCCCCTCATGGTTGATGAGAATGTAAAGTAACAAAGCCAATCTCTGTAACAACTTGATACTTTCTTTAAAAAGCAAACAAGCAATTTAACATGCAATGACACTATGACTCAGTAATTTCACTCCTGAGCATTTACAGCAGAGTAACTTTTAAAAAACCATGTTAATTCAAAAACTTACACAAATATTCAGAGCAGCTTTATTTTTTAATAACCCCAAACTGGAAACCACCCAGACATTTTTGAAAGAGTGAATAAGTTTAAACAAAATGTATTACATTCATGCAATGAAGCACTACATAGCATCAAAAATAAACAAGTTATTGATATAGGCAACAACCTCCATAAGTCTTCATAGAATTATGCTGAGTAAATAAATCTAATCACAAAAGATTATGTGATGTGGAATTTCCCTTATATAACATTACCAAAGTGACAAAATTATGAGAATGGAGGAAAGATTAATGGTTGTCAAGGGTTCAAGATGAGGTGAAAAAGAGAAAAATGGATATAGCTAGGAAAGAACAACATGAGGGATTCCATGGTAATGGAAATATTCTGTATGTTGACTATATCAATCTCCATATATTGGTTATGATATTGTGCTATAGTTTTGCAAGATGTTACCATTTGGGAGAATGAGATAAGGTTACAAGTGATCTCTCTATCTTATTTCTTACAACTGTAAGTAAATCTACAATTATATCAAAATTTAAAGGTTACTTTAAAAGGAGAGTTCATAAATTAATAATCTATTCTTCCAACTTTAGAAATTAGAAAAGGAAGACTAAAGTGAGCACAAAGCAAGAAAAATGAAGAAATAATACAGATTACAGCAAAAATCAATCAAATAGAAAATAAAACAAAAAACAAATAAATTTAATGATCCAAAATCTAAATCTTTGAAAAGTTAAATGAAATTGAGAAATATTTAGATGACGAATAATAAAAAAGGCCGAGCATGGTGGCTCACACCTATAATCCCAACACTTTGGGAGACCGTGGCAGATGATTCACTTGAGGCCAGCAGTTCGTGACTAGCCTGGCCAACATGGTGAAACCCGATCTCTAAAAAATAACAAAAATTAGCCGGGCATGGTGGTGGGCACCTGTAACCCCAGCTACTCAGGAGGCTGAGGCAGGAGAATCCACTTGAACCCAGGAGGCAGATGTTACAGTGAACCCAGATCCTTCCATTGCACTCCAGCCTGGGTGACAACGGCAAAACTCTGTCTCAAAAAAGAAAAGAAAAAAGAGATAATGTGTTGATTACCAAAATCAGGAACAATGGTTACTACCACCAATTCTCCCCCATCCTGTCCAAATATATGAATTATAAGGGAAATACTATAAATTACTTTATAACCACAAATTATACAACTTATATTTATGGTAGAAAGTCTTAAAAATGTGTAAATTACCACAGCTGAAACAAACATGAATAGAAAATCTGAATGAATATGTTGAATTAACAATTAAAAGTCTTCCATAAGAGAATATACAGGACCACATGACTTCACTGGTAAATTGTTTCACATAGTCAATGAAGAAATGATACCCATACTCAGAAAATAGAGAAAGAGAAAAACTTCCCAATTGATGTTATAAGGCCTATATTCAAAAGCAAAAATGAAAGAAGAAAGAAAAAGAAATTTTTAAAAAGAAAAACTAAAAATAAAATTAGAGATCAATATACCCTACAGATATAGACACAAAAATCTCAAATAAAATATTATCAAACTAAATTCAATCATGTATAAAAATGATTGCACTCCATGACTAAGTGAAATTAATCCCAGAAATGCAGGATTGTTTTAGTATTTAAAAAGTAAAGAATGTAATATACTATGTTGTAAAATAAAGAACTAAAATGAAACGATTATCTCAATGATGCAGGAAAATGATTTGACAGAATCTAACATGAATAAAAAAAATAGAATGGAATTTCTTCAACCTGATAGAGGACATCAGCAACAACCACCACCAAAAACATTGTATTTTATCGCACATCTAATGGTGAAAGACTGGATGTTTTCCCCTCAAAATTGGTGACATGCCAAAGATGTATATAATGTTCACTCTCACTAATTCTATCCAATATTGCACTGGAAGTTATAGTTAATACAATGAGGAACACATTGATAAAACCATCAGGAAATGGAAGTGGCTGGGCTCCACAGCTCAGGCCTGTAATCCCAGTGCATTGGGAGGTCAAGTCAGGAGGATTACTTGAGGCTAGGAGTTCAGAACAAGCCTGAGCAATAAAGAGAGATCTTCTTCTTTACAAATTTATTTATTTATTTTTAATTAGCTAGGCTTGGTGGCATTCACCTCAGTCCTAGGTACTCGGGAGATTGAGGCAGGAGGATTGCTTGAGCCCAGCAGTTCAAGGTTGCAGTGAGCTATGATTGCAAGATGCTGCACTCCAGCCTGGTAGATAATGCAAGACACTTTCTCTCTTAAAAAAAAAAGAAAAAAAGAAATAATTATATTCACAATACTATAAAAATAAACCCTTGGAAATTAATGTAGCAAAATGTGTGTAAGATTTGTATGCTGAAAACTAATAATCTAAGCAAATGGAAAATCATTCCATGATCATGGATTGGGAGACCTACTATCGTTTTTCTAGTAATTCTCCCATCATAGATCTATAGATTTAATACTATTGTTACCATACATTAGCCATATTATATGAACATAAATATTTCCTTTGTGAGCCTCATATCTAATTATTTGCTAATTACATATAAAGTAATTATTTTAATATGAGCTCTTTGAAAAGCACATTAAAAATTGTTCCCCAAGACCTTGGCTTTCAAGCTTAGATGGAACTATTCAATATGAACTAGAAAATTTAGTAAACAAGGTGTCATCTTCTGCCTCATTATATTTTTATTTGGAAAACTATGTTCGACTCTAAGGTATTGAGTTGATAGGGAGAGTTGAGGCAGAAATTTCCAGTCTCTCTTTACTTCAATGTAAGAGAAGTAACCAGTTTAATTGTTCAGAACTTGATGTTTATTTAGTCATGTCTTCTTAGTGTTCAGGTTTATTGTCTTCAATGATTAGATACCAATCTGCTTCTGTTTTTACTTTCCTAGGCTCGGATTCATCAGATTCTCTATTTGTGTCATTTGGAATGGAAAGACTTTCCCACAGAGTAGAGGTTATTAATTCTCTGTCTTCCTTCTCTCTCTCTCTTTCTCTCTCTCACTCCACCATAATTTTTGCCAAGAGCAAGTCAGGTTTTTGGTCAAGTTAGGTTTTTACTACATGCTTTCCTTCAACTAAGTATGAAAGAAATCTATTAAATAGTATTTAATTTGGTCTCAAATGTAAACCATACTCTCCAACCTAGTATTTCTACCAAATATCCATGAACTGAAATTTACTTCATAGTTTTGACCTTCATAAATTGTTTGTTTCCCCATTTATCTTCAATTTTTATATATTTTTAAATTATTGATATCAATTATGGAGAAAATAATAAATCTTACACCCTGCATAACAACAGGTACAATAAAAGAAGTATGTTCCTTAACATGAGAAGAATGTTAATCCATTTCAATTACAAGTGTTTGATTTTTCCCATGAGTGACACTATGCTATGCATTGTGGAGTTTACAGAAGAGTTAAGATATGATCCTGACTTCGTGGTATATAATTTCATTAGATAGGGCAAGGCATATGTGGTACTATAAAGATATAGATGTTACTGATGTACATGACAGCCTTGTGGGCTGAGTTCCCTTATAGAAGTGGACTTTGTGCAATCTTGAAAATCAGTAGCATCTGGATGAGAAAAAAGTCAATCAAGTAAGAGAAATGCCCCAAAATTGCTTCTACAATGGTAGAACAGCTTCCTTCAGAAAAAGCTACATACACTTTTAAATTTAAAATCATAGCATCTTACAAACAAATATATAAATACCATTTACTTTTATGTCTAATAGATTTCAGGAAAGTGTCTAAGTCAATGTTAAAAATTATATTTCAAATCCTCTAATTAAATAATAGCAAACTGTGTTTTGAAATCAGATACTTCAAAATTAGTTTGCTTTTCAAATAATGCAACTTAGTAAAATATGGACTTGCAGAGTTCTCATTTTACTGTAATTCTTCTATGAAAATAATATAAAACTGTTTAAAAATTTTGCTTACATTTTTCACAAGTGTAAAGTAAGTACAACATCACAAGCAATATTTGCTGAATTACGACAATGTATTATACGTCTTTTACTTAATATGAGTTATATATTGAGAACTTTTTTTCAAATAATAATTCTCCAAGATGAAGATAAAGTGCATGAAAACTTGAAGTAAAGATGTATTCTCCCAACAAGAATTAGTGGTGAGACTATAAAGAACTCAAGATTGCATTGGCCAAGGGATTAAGGAGGCAGAGCAGAAACTGTTTCCAATGTTGTTTCCCAATCAATAAATCAATAAATCAATAAATAAATACATAAATCTTGTCAGGTGTTTTCATCCAAGGAGAGAGTAACACTAACCTCTATCTTCATGCATACATTATTCCAGGCTTCTGGAGCTTGTCAATGATTCCTAAACTTGGCTTTATATTCACTCACCCAGAGACCCATTAAAATCCCAATGTCACCAGGCATGGTGGCTCAACACCTGTAATTCAAGCTATGTGAAAGGCTGAGGAAGAAGGATCCCTCAAGCCCAGGAGTTCGAGGCTGCAGTGGGATATGATCATGCCACTGTACACCAACCTAGGTGACAGAGTGAGACCCTGTCCCCTCCTCCTCCAAAAATCCTGATGTCCAGGTTATCAAATTAGAATTTTTGAAGGTATGATTGAGGCAGTGCTATTAAAAGCAAAGACAAAACAAAGCAAGGAAGCAAACCACTTGATTCTAATATGGAACAAAGTTTAAGAACCACCAGATAGATAAAGAAAACAAATTCATTAATACTGATTGTCTATTGCCTTTAAATAACCTAGATCTCAGCAGATCCTAATATACAAAACCTTTCGCTAGGACCTGAGAACCTATTATAATTAGCATTTTCATTAATCTTAATATCTCACTCATATCACCCACAAAATTCAATGTAAGATGGATCACACACCTAAACATGAATGTTAAGCTTCTAGAAGAACACTTTGAGGAACATCATAATGATCTTGGGTGAGATAAACAATGATTTTTTTTTTCTGGAGCACAGAATGTATTAAACATAAAAATAAAAATTGTATTAATGTTTTTACTATATTAAACTTATATTCATTTATTCTAAAAACCTCATTACATATATAAGGAACTCCTTCAACAACAGAAAAAATAACTTAAAAATGGGGGCAAAATGATTGAATAAACTTTCTTCAAAGACATACAAATAGCCAAAAGGTATATGAAAAGATGTTCAACAACCCTAATGATCAGAGAAATACGAATGAAACCCACAATATGATATCACTTCACACCCATTAGGAGAGCCATTATAAAACAAAACAAGACATAACAAGTGTTGGCAGTGATGCGGAGAAACTGGAATCCTTGTACACTCACTGTAAATTGGGATGTAAATTGGTTTAGTCACTGTGAATAACAGTATGGAGGGTCCTCAAAAACACTAAAATTAGAACTACTCTATGATCCCCCAAACTTACTCTTAGGCATATGTCCAAAAGAATGGAAATCAGGATGTGGTACAGGTACCTGCATACCCCTGTTCTTTGCAGCATTACTCACAAAAAACAAAATTTAAAAACTTAAATGTCCATTACTGCATGAATGGATAAAGACAATGTGGTGTATAAATACAATGGAATATTTTCAATTTTAAGAAGGAAGGACATTCTGCCATTTGCAACAACATGGATAAACCTGGAGGATATCATGTCAAGCATGATAAGTCAGTCACAGAAGAACAAATTCTGCATGATTTCACTTCTATGAGCTTTCTAAAATAGTCAAACTCGGCCGGGAGTGGTGGCTCAAGCCTGTAATCCCAGCACTTTGGGAGGCCGAGGCGGGCGGATCACGAGCTCAGGAGATCGAGACCATCCTGGCTAACATGGTGAAACCCCTGTCTCTACTAAAAATACACAAAATTAGCCAGGCGTGGTGGTGGGTGCCTGTAGTCCCAGCTACTCGGGAGGCTGAGGCAGGAGAATGGCGTGAACCTGGGAGGCAGAACTTGGAGTGAGCCGAGATCGCGCCATTGCACTCCAGCCTGGGCAACAGAGGGAGACTCTGTCTCAAAAAAAAATAAAATAAAGTCAAACTCATAGAAATAGAGAGTAGAATGGTTAGGGGAAGGAGGAAGAAGGGTTGCTGTTCAATGGGCATAAAATTTCAGTTGTGTAAGTTGCATAAGTTCCAGAGATTTTCTGTACAACATCATGCCTATACTTAACAGTACTATATTGTACATTTAAAACCTTATTAACAGGATAGATCACAAGTTATGTTTTTATCCCAATTAAAAATGAACAGAAATGTCACACTGAGACAACATATTTGAAATACATAGACCTGACAAAAGATTTCTTTGGAGAGTAAAGAAATCCTATAAATTGTTATGCAGATGATAAATCACTCAATTAAAAGTGGGCAAAAGACTTGAACAGTCAGTTCATAAAAGAAGACAGCCAAGTGGGTGATTGGGATAAAAAAACGTGCTGAACACAGTTGGTCATCAGAAAAATTAAAATAAAAACCTGAATGAGATGTCATTACATGTCCAAGAGAACTGGTAAAATTAAAATGGCTAAATACCTGGAGAACAATATGGGAGGAGAGCTTGAGCCCAGGAGTTCAAGGCTGCAGTGAGCTATGATTGTGCCACTCCACTCCAGCCTGTGTGACAGAGAAAGACCCCATCTCTTAAGAAAAAAAAATGGGAACTGAATATGCAATTTTGAAGAGGTTATGAAACAAAATCTCATACATTTGTGGTGGGAAAGTAAATTGTATAGCTACATTTTAAATAAGTTTGGCTATGTCTTATAAAGTTAAACTGCGCACATACCCAATGACATCATAATTCAATGTATAGGTATTTTCCAAAAATAAATGAGATTGTGTATTCACACAATAGAGACAGATATAAATTTATTCATAAAAGTTTTTTTTCTTTGTAGGCAAAAACTGGATGTAACATCTATAAAGAGGAGAAGAGATAAACAAATTATGATACTGACTTACAGAGTAATAATACACAGCAATAAAAAATAAAATATCAACACATAAGTCAGCATGGATATATCTCCAAAACATCATGTTGAGTAAAATAGGTCAGACACAAAAGCTTAAAATCTATATGACTCCAGACAAACTAAGTTTAGCGAGAGGCAAAAGAAAACTATGGTCATAGTAGAATATCCTTTGACCCGTGTTTGTTATTGACTGGAATAAAGAACCAGAAGATTTTCTGTGGAATAAAGCACCAGAAGATTTTCTGTTCTTCATCTTAATATGGGTGGTGTGAATATGAGTGCATAAATATATAAAGTTAAGGTATACAACTTAAATTTGTCCATTTTATAAAATATAAATTTAGTCTTGGTAATGTACCTCCAAAATTACTTCTCAGCAAACCTGCCTTCAAAACATTTAAATGATTTTTACTACTGCTGTTATCCACCAAGGCTAAGCCAACATCATGTCTCCTCTGAATTTTTATCTCCCTTCCTGCTTCTGCATTAGCCTTCACCTTCAGTTTATTCTCAATATCCAAGCAAGAATATAACATAATATAATAGAGATCATGCCACTCTGCTCACCCACTTTTAAGGACTTCTAATTCCACTCTGGGTCATTATTGTGCAGATTATACAGCTCTACTCATGCTCCCCACCAGGCACACCTCTTTGATCACAGCCCTGTTGCTCTTCCCCTCGTGGCTCTTTTCCAGCTTTCCTGTACCCAACACTTCCTGATGCTCTTTGGGCAGGCTGGGAATTGTCTCTGTGTTAGTCCATTTGAGCAGCTATAACAAAATATCACATACTAAGTAGCTTATAAATGACATAAACTTATTCTTCACAGTTCTGGAAGCTAAGTCCAAGATCAATGTGCTCACATATTCCATATATGATGAGGCCCTATTTCCTAGTTCATAGACCCATCTTCTTCTTCATATGGTGGAGTCATCATATGGTGGAAGGGACAAAACAACCCCTCGGGCATCTTTTATAAAGGCACCAATCTCCTTCATGAAGGCTCTGTATTCATGACATAATCCCCTTCCAAAGACCTTAGCTTTTAATAGTATCGTACTGTGAATTAGATTTCAACGTATGAATTTGGGGGGGTTGTCAACATTCAGATTATAGCACTCTCACATTAGATGCTTTTTACATGGTTTCTGTGACTGAAAACACCTGTCTTCAAATCCCCCCTGGATTGCTTTCTCACCTTCTGTATTAGTTCCTTCTCATGTTGTTAATAAAAAACATACCCTAGACTGGGTAATTTGTAAAGGAAAGAGGTTTAGTTGAGTCACAGTTCTGCACAGCTGGTGAGACCTCAGGAAACTTACAACCATGATAAGGGGAAGCAACACATCCTTCTTCACGTGGTGGCAGCAAGGAGAAGTGCCAAGCAAAATGAGGAAAAAAAACCCTGATAAAACCATCAGAGAGCATAAGAACTCACTCATATCACAAGAACAGCAGCATGGGGGTAACTGACCCCATGATTAAATTAACCCCCACCAGGTCCCTCCCATGACACAAGGGGATTACGGGAACTACAAGTCAAGCTTTAGATTTAGTGGGGGACCCAGTCAAACCATTTCACCTCTTTCAAGCCTTTCACTCTTATGCTACTGTCTCTGTCATGCCTTCCTTTTTTCCCTACTTAAAATCGTATCCCCTCCTCACGTTATTTGCTTTGTTTTTTGTTGTTGTTTCGTTTCTTTTAATTTTTTAAAATTATTTATTTATTTTTTATTATACTTTAAGTTCTAGGGTACATGTGCACAACATGCAGGTTTGGTACCTATGTATACATGTGTCATGTTGGTGTGCTGCACCCATTAACTCGTCATTTACATTAGGTATATCTCGTAATGCTATCCCTCCCCTCTCCCCTCACCCCACAACATGCCCCAGTGTGTGATGTTCCCCTTCCTGTGTCCAAGTGTTCTCATTGTTCAATTCCCACCTATGAGTGAGAACATGCAGTGTTTGTTTTTTCTGTCCTTGCGATAGTTTGCTGAGAATGATAGTTTCTAGCTTCATCCATGTCCCTACAAAGGACATGAACTCATCCTTTTTTATGACTGCATAGTATTCCATGGTGTATATGTGCCACATTTTCTTAATCCAGTCTATCATTGATGGACATTTGGGTTGCTTCCAAGTCTTTGCTATTGTGAATAGTGCTGCAATAAACATACATGTGCATGTGTCTTTATAGCAGCATGATTTATAATCATTTGGGTATATGCCCAGTAATGGGATGGCTGGGTCAAATGGTATTTCTAGTTCTAGATCCTTAAAGAATCATCACACTGTCTTCCACAATGGTTGAACTAGTTTCCAGTCCCACCAACAGTATAAAAGTGTTCCTATTTCTCCACATCCTCCCCAGTACCTGTGGTTTCCTGACTTTTTAATGATCGCTATTCTAACTGGTGTGAGATGATATCTCATTGTGGTTTTGATTTGCATTTCTCTAATGGCCAGTGATGATGAACATTTTTTCATGTGTCTGTTGGCTGTATAAATGTCTTCTTTAGAGCAGTGTCTGTTCATAACCTTTGCCCACTTTTTTATGGGGTTGTTTTTTCTTGTAAATTTGTTTAAGTTCTTTGTAGATTCTGGATATTAGCCATTTGTCAGATGAGTAGATTGCAAAAATTTGATAGCATTCTGTAGGTTGCCTGTTCACTCTGATGGTAGCTTCTTTTGCTGTGCAGAAGCTCTTCAGTTTAATTAGATCCCATTTGTCAATTTTGGCTTTTGTTGCCATTGCTTTTGGTGTTTTAGACATGAAGTCTTTGCCCATGCCTATGTCCTGAATGGTATTGCCTAGGTTTTCTTCTAGGGTTTTTATGGTTTTAGGCCTAACATGTAAGTCTTTAATCCATCTTGAATTAATTTTTGTATAAAGTATAAAGAAGGGATCCAGTTTCAGCTTTCTACATATGGCTAGCCGGTTTTCCTAGCACCATTTATTAAATAGGGAATCCTTTCCCCATTTCCTGTTTTTGTCAGGTTTGTCAAAGATCAGATGGTTGTAGATGTGTGGTATTATTTCTGAGGGCTCTGCTCTATTCCATTGTTCTATATCTCTGTTTTGGTACCAGTACCATGCTGTTTTGGTTACTGTAGCCTTGTAGTATAGTTTGAAGTCAGGTAGCGTGATGCCTCCAGTTTTGTTCTTCTGGCTTAGGATTGACGTGGCAATGTGGGCTCTTTTTTGGTTCCATATGAACTTTAAAGTAGTTTTTTCCAATTCTGTGAAGAAAGTCATTGGTAGCTTGATGGGGATGGCATTGAATCTATAAATTACCTTGGGCCGTATGGCCATTCTCATGATATTGATTCTTCCTATCCATAAGCATGGAATGTTCTTCCATTTGTTTGTGTCCTCTTTTATTTTGTTGAGCAGTGGTTTGTAGTTCTCCTTGAAGAGGTCCTTCACATCCCTTGTAAGTTGAATTCCTAGGTATTTTATTCTCTTTGAAGCAATTGTGAATGGGAGTTCACTCATGATTTGGCTCTCTGTTTTTCTGTTATTGGTGTATAAGAATGCTTGTGATTTTTGCACATTGATTTTTTATCCTGATACTTTGCTGAAATTGCTTATCAGCTTAAGGAGATTTTGGGCTGAGACGATCGGGTTTTCTAGATATACAATCATGTCATGTGCAAACAGGGCCAATTTGACTTCCTCTTTTCCTAATTGAATACCATTTCTTTCTTTCTCCTGCCTGATTGCTTTGTCTGCCTTACTTTCCTCCATAGCACTTATCAACACTTAACATATTATATAGCTTAATTACTTTTGTTATTATATATCTCCTTCCAAGAGAATATAAGCTCCAAAAAGGCATATATGTTTTTCTTTTTTTTCACTGCTATATCCATAATGTCTACCAGAGAATGTGTTACAACTTAGGAGCTTAATGTGAATGAATGAATGTTTGTCTTATTATCTTTTAAATTTATCTTATTTTTTTATTTTCTACATTTTCCAACTCCTGTGTCTTTTCCACCTTTCTAGATCCTTTGGGATGTGCATACAGAAACCAGCAACACTAAGGTAAGAAGTTTTAACCTTTGGATTAATATTACAATCTTGAGACAGTTTTGCTTTTCTATTGCTGTTAGCAGAACCACATTCCTGCTGCTGTCAGTTATGATGCACTGAGAAAACTTCAGAGACCTAAACTTTTTCCAGAGAAGAGAGGCTTTACTGGTGTTCCAGTCCTAAGATGAGACCACTTATGCATCCTGGCTTATATTTTATTTAGTTGCCTTTATTCTCTCTTTATTTTTCTTTTCTTCTTTCTTACATTTTATTTCTTTTTGGAAAAGACCATGTACAAACAGAGTAATATGTGGATCCATGCCCATCCATCTTAGCATAATCGTGTATTCATTGTACTTTGTTGTATACATTTGGTACATATTCTATATATGGACATACACTATGTATGCTATATATCATAATATACATAACTATTTCTCTATTGATGGACTGTTACAGTACTTTCAATTTCTGATAACAGCAAAAATGATCCTTAAGTTGTTATTATTAATATTTATTTGTACATATCAATGATCATTTTAGAGGATTAAAGACTTAGAAGAAGAATTTTTAGGGAAACCATATATTTACTTTTCACATTGTCATAGATAAAGAGCACCCATATTTTTTTCTCCACTAAGAACAACACAAGATGACTGGAGAAAAATAAATCACCAAATATCATAAAGATACTTGCATGTTTTATAAGTAATTAATAACTACTTTCTTATAACAGTAAAAACGATTTTGTTTTGTATGAGATGACTTTTCACTCTAACTTTTAAAAACTCATTACATACAAATATATCACATCAAACCCAAAAGCCATTGCTAGGACAATGTTTCCTGTCTTAATATTAAGTATGACATAAAAGGCCTTTACCTTCCAGAAAGTTGTTTATAACATGCCAAATATGTGAATACCCAATAGTCAAAGACATTATCTCTGTAATGCAATTTTGAAAGTTGGTAAAATATTTTTTTATCAATTTCATCCTGCAAGCACAGAATTTAAACCATTCTTTTAAAGTGGATTTTAGAAGATTGGAATAGGAAGTTTTAGAAGTCAATCCCTCCACAAAAACTGCTGTTAAACTGGAAAAAATAAGAATTAACATTTTTGGAACTCTGGATCCTAATCAGATAAATAACAACCATTAGTAGAGTGCTTGATGCTATTGGTCTTTAGTAAGAAAGTGGCTGCATGCACATGCCAGATACCATCACTCATTCTTACTCACAAGAGTCAAAAAGTGAAAACAAACCTGTCTGTGTGGATAAACCAAATGTGGCATGTACATACAAGGGAATAGTATTTAGCCATAAAAAGGGAATGATGTTCTGATACATGTTTACAACATGGATAAATCTTGAAAACATTATGCTAAATAAAATAAGCCAGATACAAGACGACAAATAGTACATGATTCTACTTATATGAAAGATCATGTATAGTCAAATTCATGCAGAGGGAATGCAGATTGCATGTTTCTAGGGCAGGGAGGCTGTGGCAAGAGCAATGGAGAATTATTGCTTAATGGTACAGAATTTCTGTTTGAAGTGATATAAAAGTTATGAAAACAGTGTTATTACACAACACTGTGAATGTATTCAATATCACTGAGTTTTAGAATTTAAAATGATTAAATTATACCTTTTATGTTATGTATATTTACCACAGGGTGACAACATTGTGTTAATGTAGGCAAGTCAATTTTGACAGTTGTACCACTCTGGGGGAGGATACTGATAATGAGGGAGGCCATGCATGTGAAGGCAGGGTGTATATAATATATACATACATATATATATATATATACACATACACAATATACATACATAATATATATACATATTATATTATATACACCCTGCCTCCACATGCATGTAATATATATATATATATGCATATATTCATATCTATGACTCACTCTAAATTCAGGATGATCTCACCCTGAGGTCTTTAACTTTATTATATCTGTAAAGCTCCTATTTCAAAATAAGGTGACATTTACAAGTACTTGGATGGGAGACGGTCTAGGACTCAGACACTCCTTCTCTCCAGCATGTTCCATGAGCAAATCACTAGTAGATGATTGCTAGCAAGGTGTTACTATTACAATGAACCCCTAAATGTCAGAGACAGAGTTAGTTTGGGGAATATCCTCTCCACCACAATCTCAGTCATTTAAGCTACAGTCTTAGTCATTTAATTCAATTTAACAATATATTGAAATATCTTTCTTAGAAGTTTAAAGTTGCATTAAAGAGTAACAATTACAGAAATTATAGGTAGCCTTTAGTTATACAAGTGACATCTCAAAAGGAAGATGATTGATCAATTTCAAACTTTCCCTGCAAGTAATACTGGATGAAAATTAAATTGGCAAACATAATTAATAATCATGGGTTATTAATCACTTCTGCAAAGTGGGTGTGCTGATTTTAAAAGGCTTGAATAAAACATAAATTTCCTTAATTTGATACTGCAAATGGAGTAATTTGGTTAATGTAAATGGTAATATTTAACTGATTTTTGCCTCAGATCTTACAACTTAAAATACTTTTCTAAAATTAGATTTCATACCATATCTCCAGCATGTTCCAGCCTATAACAGTCAGTCCAGGCTTCTATAACAAAATATCATGGACTGGATGGCTTACACAGCAGACATTTATTTCTCACAATTTTAGAAGCTGGAAAGTGCAAGATTAAGGTGCTGGCAAATTTGTTTCCTGGTGAGATCTTCTTCCCGGCTTGCTTTTTCCTCATATAGCAGATAGAGAGAGAGAGGGAAAGCACTCTACAGACTCTCTTCCTGTTCTTGTAAGGACACTAATTCCATTGATGAGTGTCCTAAGCTCATGACTTTGTCTAAACCTAATTAATTCTCAAAGACCTCACTTCCCAATACTGTCACATTGTGGGGTAGGGCTTTAACATATGAAATTTGAGGGAAAAGAAATATTCAGTCTAGAACAAAACCCCATAAATTTCTAAAAGTTGTGGGACAGGAGGGAATGGGGATGGTTATCAATGGTACCACATCCAAGTAAGTCTTGTATGGTTAAAACAAAACAAAGTCAATATAATAACATGAAATTTTACATAGAAACTGATCTGATTATAAACTGCTTACCATAATCAACATTGATATACATTGTTTTAAAAATACTTAATAGTGCTCTTTGTTTAACCAAATAATACAGGCATTAACTAGTTTCCTAGTGCTGTCAAAAGAAATTGCTGCAAAATGTGTGGCTTAAAATAATAATAATAATAATAATAATAATATCTCTCAATTATAGAGGCCAAAAGACCAAAATCCAGGTGTACACAGGACCATACTTCCTCTGATGGCTTTAGGGAAGAATCCTTCCTTGCCTCTTCTAGTTCTGGGTGGCTCCTGGTACTCCTTGGCTTGTGACAGCGTAACTCTAACCTTTGTCTCTATCTTCACATGACCTTGCTTGTGTTTCTGTGTCCCAATATCCATGACTCACCCTAAATTCAGGATGATCTCACCCTGAGATCTTTAACTTTATTATATCTGTAAAGCTCCTATTTCAAAATAAGGTGACATTTACTGGTACTGGGATGGAAGAGGGTCTAGGACTCAACACATCTTTTTGAGGATACTGTGTGACCCATTTCAAGGCACAGAGTAATTCCCATAAGCGAACTGCTTGTGAGAGCTCCCTCCAGTTTGGAATATATTCATGTTTCCATGTAAGAGAAAAATTCATCCCTGCTTCAGTTCATCTTGGCATCAGCACAAGGGTGGGATTCAGAGACATGTAAGTGTGGAATACCAGACCCCACCACACTTAAAAAGCTGGCATACTAAGTTCATAAACAATGTGGAGTGTAAAGTTGAGTTGAGAATGCTTGCATCATACAGTTTAGGTATCTTATAATAGCCTTAATCACACTTTTAGTAATTTTCTCCTCCATTGGGTGCAAAAAATAAAATTAGTTAAAAATTAGATAGAATAAAAAATATATATATCTCTTTGAGTGGAAAAATGCTGTCATCATATTTTGTTATTTTATTCCAATGTATAAAGTCTCAGTAGTGCTCTCTTTATAAATGTATTGAAGGCTTGGCTAAATTGTATCAAATTTGTGATTAAATACAAATGTGAATACTATAAAATATTACAAAGGACAATTATAATACTATGCTATACCAATTGTACAATGGCTTACAGATGCCATAAATATTTACTTTAAGGGAGTAAAATAAGTTATAAAATAATATTTAAGAACACCTAAAATCCTTGAAGAAGTTTAAAATGGTATTATTATTTGCAAAAAGTCACATATGAAGTCAGCTGACTATTGAAAACTTTTCAATAACAGAAATATATACATTATCTACAACACATATTCCAGTATTTTCAAGAAACAAAACACTGAATTAAATCATCTGTTTCTAAATGTTTATTTATTTTGGTTATAAAGGTCCACAAAAATGCTTAAAATTGGCTTATTTGATCTAAAAAATTAATATGCAATTTTTATTTTTAATGTATCATTTTTCCCATTTATTCTTTTCTAAATAACACTTTCATCCAAAGTAGATGACTGAAGAAACAAAATTCTGTTTTCTTTATGAACTTGTAATACACTTCAATAATGATTAAGATACTGTTCATGGTGTTGAAGTGTACAATAAAACAAATTGCAGTTGAATAGTAGCGGAGTAGATGCTGAAAAAATAATGTATAAAAGTAGCTTAAAACAGATGATAGCAGAGCAAAGAGTTTCCTGCCAATGCCCTCTAAAAATCTGTCCTTTCAGGGTTTTGTGCTGGTATTAGATTTAAGTTATAGACAAGACATATATATCTGACCCTTCCCTTTCCCTTTCTACACACTGGGGTCAAAGTCTCCTACAAAAAGACATTTGCAGCAAGTATTTTCAGCAGGGGTAGGAGGAAAGGGCAGGAGTAGGAAGCAGAGCAGTATGATCACCTCTTGCTCACTTGATTTGCAACTAGTGTGTAGTAAAGAATTTTGCTATACAAAAATAGTGCCTTAAATGGATTATTGTAAGTATGCATTTTTCATGTCGTGTTAGTATTTTGTTAATAATTCAGTCCATGATATTTTGTTAATAAGGCTAGGGAAACCTACTAAATCCCTATACTAAAGTGAATTTGATTCTCCCATGGAAACTTAAATCCTCAGGGTGATACAACTCAGTCCTTCTACTACAGCAGCTCTTTTATAAATGCCCCCCAAAGCTGCAAGAAGGAACAAAGAATGTGACCCAGTAAGCTCACACCATGAGTCCATATTGCAGAAACCTTTGTTCAACAAAACTTCAGATGCTCTATTGAATCCACTGGAGAAGGTCCTGATACTAAGGACAAGTATATAAGTTAATGATTTTATTAATTTTAACATTTTTAAATGTTTTCCTTTGGGGAATTCTAATTTATATATCAATATTCAGGTAATATTTGCTGAAAACACAAACTCTGAGAGTCAAAATGATCTGCATTCACATTCTCATTTTCTATTATAACATAAAGACAACTACTTTATTATCTTTTTAGAAACTTTCACAACTACTTTAGTTTCTTCCTAATTTTATAAATCAATCTATCTCAAAAAACTTTGCCCAAAAGAGTTAGTAATAGCTATCAACTTCAGAAAAACTAAAACTTTAAAAATAACTTTTAGAAGGAAAATGAAATACAGAAATAATACATCCCATTTACACTTAAAAATAATATGAATTGTCACTATTTCCTATGAAAACATCTCATGCCAAGTTCTTTTATTAAGCTTGGATTTAAAATGTTATATTTCAGTTGAAACTGGTAGAATCTTAGTAAAATTATAACAATAAGAATTTGTTTATATTATATTTAATATAGAATAATTACATTTAATTCCACTTGTTAGCCTATTCTGATTATTTAGCTGGTTGATTCATAATTTACCAACTTAGGTCAGAAATATTTTCTATTCTTAGCTTTTGCTGTCAGCAGAGATAATAATAATATAGAGCCTGAATAACAAAGGATTCTGTATCGTTTCAATTTAATTAAAGTTGATTCCCTGCTTTAAGAGAGACTCACATTTTATATTTTATATTTTTTCAATTAAAAAGAGAACCTAGATATTTGCTTTTCCAAATTTCCCATAAGATAAGAAAGACTTGTTTTTTCTTAATTACACCCTTGCTAAGTCACACTAGCTGCCTGACCTTAGACAAAATTCTTAACCTCTTTGTGTCTCATTTTCAGTAACTGTGAATTAAAGATAATAATTATATATTTCTCAAGGGATTATTGTGTGAATTAAATAAAATAATCCTCTAAAATGCTTAGTACAGATTCTGGAGCATAATAAGCAGAAAAAATTAATAACTTATTATTTTTATTTAAGATATTATATGACATACTTTATTATCTTCAGAAGAATTTCTACTCATCTTAAAACCATATTTGATTAAACAAAATCTTAAAACAAAAATAAAAATATTGCAGCTGTGTTGGTTTTAACCATTCTAAACTGATGAAATTTGCTTTCTCTTTGGTTTGTGACTAGGAAGCTAAACATTATTAGGACTAAAAATTTCTTGTGTCTAAAAAAATTCAAGAGGAAAACTGTTAGATTCTATTACAAATGGGTATATTTGAACTGTTAAGAATTAATTGCGAGTATGTAGATAATGCAAATATATCTTAGGATACAACTTTTGTTCTCATTAAGTTACCCATTTTACATTTTGAGAACACTAACATAAATTCTTGTCAAAGAGGAGATCTAAGATGGTTTAAAGAAAATACTAAATGAAATCAAACTTAACTTGTCAAGCTCCACAGCACAACTTACAAGTCATAAATTACACTCTGTATGACAGCTACAGGAGGGATCTGGGTAGCAAAACAAAATGATGGATTTTATCTTTCCTGTTTTTGAATTATTAAGAACTAGTTGAACTACAGAATGACGTGAAAGATTCACATCAGGGATGGGAGGTTATTTGCAGAAACTCTCCTTTATCACATTAATGACAATATTTGACATTTCTGTATGACTAATTGTTGAACTAATTTTTGATTTCTTATGCCAACTATTAATAATCCTCCTTTCATCTAGAAAACAATCATTTTTTGTCTCTCTGTAAATTGATATTTGTTATGTTAATTTATTTGTGCTTATTAAAAGGATTCTTTTATTTACAACAAAGCATTCATAGATTTGTCTTCAATGAAATTTCATAAAAGTTAATTGAATTATTGAAAGAAATTAGTAAATTATTGTGTTTTTTCTAAAATAATAACAGCACATATATTACATTAATTTTGTTTACTCTTTTTTGCTTCACATTAACTATATTTAACTGATTTTAACAGTCTTAGATAATTCCAAAACATCAATTATTTTACTTAGATTTATTAGTTCATTCAAAAAAAATACATAATGAGAATCTATTATTTGCCAGGCACTGGGCTAGGCAAAAGAAAGAGTGCATGGCAAAATCATGTACTCCCTGTTTTCCTGTAATATATTGCCTGGCTAAAGGCTGTGAAGGAAGAGTAATATGAAGGAAGAGTAATGTGAAGGAAGAGAATTTGAAGGATATAAGAAAAGGGCTCACAGAATTAACAGTATATAGGCTGTTCTTAGGGAAGGCTTCTAGAGGTGGTACTTGGGTTTCAGTAAGAAGTATGATTTGATATTTGATGTTAACTAGGTAATTGAGGGGATAAGGTGCTTTCTCAGCAAAAAGGACATAGTAGGCAAAGTCTTTAAGATAAAAGCATAGTGAAAGCTCAAAACTAAAAGGAGGCTTGTGTGTCTGGACTCCAGAGACAGGAAGAGAGTTTAGAGAGTCTAGAGGAGATAGCAGAGAAGACTTTATCTTTTTTTTCTTTTTTTTTTTTCAGTAGCAACCATTTTTCCTGTGAAAAAGCCCCTCTCCTAGTACTTTAGTTCTGTTGATCCAAAAATTATAGCATTTTTCTACCACCATGGGGGTGAGTATATAATAAAAACTGTCAGTTATTCGAGCATGTAAGAAACTTGGAAGTCATCACTCCCATCCTTACAACAACAAAAATGCTGTACAAACAGACTATCAACAACTCATTTAGATCCTTTAGAAGACTGAGGCCATAGAACAAAGTGCTGCCCCCACCCTAAATCCCCACTTAATTAGAGAGATGGGGAAATGCAAAGAATTGTAGCTTAGTGGAGCAAAAGCCCAGGAGTCCCCATAGGAGTTAGTAATGGAGTAGAAAACTTTAACATGTAGTTGATTAATTTCTGGAAGGGCATTGTGGACAAGCTTGAGAGTTAACTTTGAAAAATATATAACATGATAATACTAATTAAAAGAAAAGTGGATTAATAATTTCCAACAAAAAGACTTCAGAGCAAGAACAGTTATAGGGGGATACAAAGCCATATTACATAGTAACAAAGGGTTTAATTTTCCAAGAAAACATAACAATCCTTAATGTGTTTGCATGTAACAGGCTGTCAAAAACACTTGAGGTGAAAACAGAACTGCAAGAACAGACAGATAAATCTACTATTATAATTGGAGATGTTAACATCTCCCTATCCATAATGAATAGAACCAGCAGGTGGAAAATCAGGAGGGCTATAGTTCAACTGAATAGCACCAAAATCAGTGAGTCCCAGTCTCTCTTCCTGGAAGTTGATTCTTGAGCAGGGACATCAGGAGTAGAGTGATGTCCAGGCCATATCTAATAACAAATATACTAGAATCTAGACATGATATTTAGGCATTTGTTTCTTTAAAAAATTGCCCCAGGTGATTCCATTGTGAATCTAATGTTGAGAAATAATATGCACAGTCATTTTCTTTGAATTAATTCTGCCTGAGATATCTAGAGTTGTTTTGGTTCTTGACATTGTTTTGTTTAGCAATTCATTCAATTTTGTGAATTAACTTTCAAGAAATGCCTTTTCCTTGCTGTAAAATTATATTGTTTTATGTTATTATAATTTTTAAATTGTTATAAAAGTTGCTATCTCAATGTTGGTCAAAGGAAACAAAATTTAAATTGACAGAAGTAAGTTTCAGAGATCTATTGTACATTATGTAATAGATCTATAGTGACTGTAGTTATAGCGACTATGGAAATAGTGACTATAGTTAATAACAATAGTATATAATTTAAAATAACTTAAAAATTATTGAGAGTAGAGTTTAAGTATTCTACATGTTATTTTCTTTGTGACATGTGCATCTTCTGTCAGCTTCCATTGAAAATTTGACATTGCAACCTCATCTGAGGCCATCACTTTTTCCTTGATGCTACAAACCGTCCTATCATGTGTTTGTACCCTATCAATAGTGACACTGACAGTGCTCTGATAAGGGTATACTCTTTTATCCCAATCTACATCCCAATACCCAATAGCCCAGTATTCTTAGAATCCAGTTGTATTCATACTCCCCTGGATCATTTCTGTTCCTTTGTAATATAGTCCCTTTCTTCCCTTATAGGCTTATAACAACGTTAACAGACACTTTTCAGAAAGGCAGGTAAACAATCTGTTCAAATCTTACTACTGTTGTTTAATAGAAGCATATATATGCATGTATATGTGTGCACTGTATGAAAAAAGTGGAATTTGAGTTTATCTAGAAAATAAAAAGTTACCTCATCTAAGTGCAGAAATGAATAATCCTTAAACCAAATCATACAATTGTCTCTATATTTCCACAGATAAGTCAAACATTTAAAAAATCTTATTGTTCTTGCATAAATGCAGAAAACAATACATCTAGGATATGTTTGTATTCTATTGTACTTTCACAGAAACTGTTTGATTCTTAATACTATGGTTATTAAGAAAATAATAAATCTTTGCAATGGTTTTGGAACTAAATTTTCATGTAAAAATGATTATGAAGATCAAAAAAAGTTGCAATTTTCTGGACTCCTGATATTTTAAATAAAAGTAGTTTCCAAAGGTGATTTATTTATTATTTTAATTTTTAATGTAAATTTTCACAATATAATCATGCTATAAAATTGTAAACTATTATTTTTGTCAACTCATTATTTATTAAGAAACAATTACTTATAAATATTAATTTATAATTATGTTATAATTTAAAAATCACAGTTTGTTGAGTGAAATATCTGATTTCTTAATCCCTAAGTCAACATTAAATTATTGTATTGCTATATCATGTATTTTGATGGTCATAACTCTAGGTTTATATAGTAATTTCACTCCACTTTCATTTACATACCTAGGAAAGTTGCAGTTAATTCCAATTTGAGTAATATCATTTTAACTAAATGTATCACGAAGCTCAACATGGCAATTTAGTATAGTTATTCTCCATTTCATTTTACTTCTGCGTAACTTTTCCAATGAAGTGATCCTCTGAGATTAGGACTAGTTGAAACCTTAGGGCAAATATATAAACTGCTTAAAAGGAAGTCTTAAGATGCTTTAACTCATGCATTGAATTTGAACATAGAAATGAGAGGAAAGCTTGGATAATTTTATAATGAAATGCTAAGCATGCTTTCCCCTCAAGGAAACATTTAGTCAGCTTTCAAACTGAATATTACTCAAACATCGATCATTTAACTGTACAGCATAGGACATTTGGGGCATGGCAAATTCTAATGGAGGAGACTGCTAGAAATTCTCAGCCACATAGAAATCTGACTGCTTAATTTTGAAAGCTGCAGTGTTGTTAGTAAATTTTTTATCTTGTTTTTACATGTAACTCAGAAACTACTTTGAAAAACTCTCTTAATAGTTTTTGTGGCTGGGTGCGATAGTTCACGCCTGTAATCCAAGCACTTTGGGAAGTCGAGGTGGGTGGATCACCTGAGATCTGGAGTTTGAGACCAGCCTGGCCAACAAGGTGAAACCCCACCTCTATTAAAAATACAAAAATTAGCTGGGCATGTTGGCACAAGCCTGTATTCCCAGCTACTCGGGAGGCTGAGGCAGGAGAATCACCTGAACCAGGGGGACGGAGGTTGCAGTGAGCCAAGATCACGCCATTGCACTCCAGCCTGGGCAGCAAGAGAGAAACTCAATCTCAAATAAATAAATAAATAAATAAATAAATAAATAAATAAATAAAAGAAAAAAATAGTTTTTACTTTATTCCTGCCAAAATATGTCAAAAATGACATAATGGCACACTTGCTTTTTCTGTAGTCAAAACCATTTGTAAATAAACTTGAAATTTACAGTGTAGAATCCAAGGGCAGAAAATAAAGGCTGAACGTAGAACTAAGAACCTGTCCAACATCAAGGGAGTGGCTTTTTATCAATTTCTCTCACTCCAGGGCAGCATATGTTCCCTTACTCTTGTACTCTTTGTATCCCCATTGCTTGCCTGTGGCTCAATATTATTCTTTATAACATTATGGAGGCTATTTGGTGTTGTGTAACCAGTATGCATACCTATTACACTCTTCATCTCAATTGGAATTCTCAAGTGAAAGAGGCTTACTGATTTCCAATCAATAAATGGATAACTTCCACCTAAATCAAGTGTTCATTCGTTATCCAATCCACTGGATCAGGTGAGTCTGAATCATACATGGAAGGAAACTTCCTAACATGCTGGATGAATTGGCTCTCACAGAAGATGTTCCTGAGTGACCAGGTTTCCTTACAAAATATAATATACTAAGACTGTGGTATTCAGACAGCTCTTCAATCTTTAAGGGAACTGTGGAAGTAAATGAGGGGTGACATGGATTATCAAATATTGTGGACCAGGTGAGCTCTAGGTTTCTCAATGTTACTTAAGGTAATTACCTGCACTTTCATCTATTTTATAATATTGCCTTTATTTTTTTTCCATGAAAGAGTTAGGTTTGGAAAACAAGAAAACAAGCTTAAAATTCTTTCTCTAGTTAATTGGTTGTGTTTATAAATCTTTAGCTTAGCTTGAGTCCCCGATTGTGAAATGTATAAATCCTTTTGATACATTAACAGACACTTGGAAAATGACTTAACTTATTAAGTTGAATTATCTAATATAAGGGTTATAAGTGAAGGCTGAATTACTCAGCATTACTGAATTCAATATACATGCCTTTTGAGTTTGCCTAGGGTGACAAATACATTTCCCATTACAGCTTGCAAATGTAACACAGCCTTATTTCATTTTTGCTGTAAATAAACACACATTCTAATATGTTTTAGCTGAATACAGCAATGTATATATTCAACTACTTCCCAATAGGGAAAATTTAAAAAAGTTATTTATTTAGCCCAGAGCTTTATTTTCCTTTTACATAACCAAAAAATACTTCGTGTTAAATAAAACTTTTTACAGGTAGTGAGACCCCATAGAATTTTAATGAAAGACAATTGACGACCCATTTTTAAATAAGCCATTTGGAAGAATTAATATAATTAAGAATAGAAAGAACTAGATAAAGATATAAAAACAATTAACCTAGGAATATTTCTGTAATTCTTCCTCATTTTCTTGAGTTTTAAAAGATGTTGAAACATTTTGACAGCTATAGAAAATGACCTAGGAACCAATATACTATTTCTGACATAAAATGATATGCTTTCTGTATTTCTCATGAAACTCAGCATAAAACTATACACCTAATAGTCATCTAAAAGGAGTTCCTAAAAATAAATATATACATTATTAATATGTGACATGTGAGTTACTTTTGAAAAACTACAAAATTATTCAATATATTTTAACATATGATTTAGTGAGTATCAATCTGGTATCCATTTCTTGATTCTGTGTTTTCATATTGCACTTAAATATATATGTTAATACTTTGGAATAAGTGATTTATTCTACGAAATGTTTTAATGAGAAAAATGAATCTATATAAAGCAACTTCATTTATATTTTGTTCCTGTCATGTTACATTGCTGAAATTTTGTATTATACTGGACATGACTCATTTTTAAATATGTAATAGTATATAAAGTTCTCAATGTTAATGTCTGGAGGATACAGAATAAAAATAGAAGAAAAGTTAAAAAAATTAAATGTAAACTGTCTTTGCATATGAATAAGAATATTACAAATACCATATTTATATACTATGTTTATATATCTTTACACTGCCAAAAGGTATATATGGCAAATAGAGAATAATAATATCTCTGAATAAATATAAAATCAAGATACATAATATTTTTAAATGTTTTTCATTGAAGTGTAATTGACATAAACTGAACATAATCCAGTGTATATTATTTTTAAAGTTTTGGCATATTGGTACATAAGAAAACACCATGGCGATCAAGATAATGAGCATATTCATTTCCCCAAAGTTGCTTTGTGTCTTTAGTAATGGCTTCTTCCGCTCTTCCCTAGTTAATCTCCATGCAACTACTAATCTATTTCTGATACTACAGAATGGTTTACACTTGGTAGAATTTTATGTAAATGTAATCACACAAAATCTATTCTTTTTTGTCTGTCTTTTGCATTCAACATAACTACTCTGACTTTCACCTATGTTGATACTGGTAACAATAGTTCATTCTTTTTTAAATTAATAGATTTTATTTTTAGAACAATTTTAGGTTTATAGAAGAAACTAACAAAGCACAGAGAATTTCCAAACACTTCCTTCTACATTCCATATTCTTTATTATTAATATCCTGCATTAGTGTGGTGCCTTTGTTATAACTGATACATCCGTATTGACATATTATTATAAATGAAAGTGCATATATTAGTTTTATATTAGGGTTCACTCTTGGCATTATATATTTCATGGGCTGGGACAAATGCATATGTCATGTACCCACTCCTATGGTATTATAAGAATAGTTTTACTTTCTTAAAAATGTCTGTGCTTGATTTATTCATCCCTTCCCTTGGAGACTACTGGAAATTCTGATCTTTTTATAGATTTTCCCCTTTTTAAGAATGTTACATCATTGGAATGATACAGTGTACAGCCTCTTCAGATTAGCTTCTTTCACTAAGTTATATGTATTCTTGATTCTTGCATGTTTTGTATGGCTTGATAGCTTATTCTTTTATCACTGAATATCCCATTTTATAGATATGCCAGTTTATTGAGCTATCACTCACCTGTTGGGGGCATCTTAGTAGCTACCAAGTTTTGTTATGAGAAAAGTTGTTTTAAGGAGTCATGTGACATTTTTGTGTAGAAATATTTTTGACTTATTTGGACAGGGGTGAAATTACTGGTCCATGTGGTAAGACTACATTTAACTTTGTAAGAAATGCAAAGCTATCTTCTAACGTGGTTGTGCCATTGTGCATTCCCACAAAGAATAAACGAGTTTCCCTTGCTCTTTATCCTCAACACAATTTAGTGTTGTCAGTGTTTTGGATTTTAGCCACTTTAGTAGGCATGCG
Source organism: Pongo pygmaeus (assembly GCF_028885625.2). NCBI lineage: Eukaryota > Metazoa > Chordata > Mammalia > Primates > Hominidae > Pongo > Pongo pygmaeus. The sequence goes on along the minus strand of NC_072392.2, from coordinate 29,102,740 downwards.
GTGGTATCTTGTTCTAATGAGCAACTCTCTGATAATATATGATGTTGAGCATATTTCATTTACTTATTTGCCATTAATATGTTTCCCTTGGTGAAATGTCTGTTCAGATCTCCTGCCCACTTTTTAACTGGATTATTTATCTTTTTTTTCTTTTTGAGTTTTAAGAGTTCTGTGGTGTGCTCATACCAGTTCTTCATTGGATACACGTTTTGTAAATATTGTCTCCCAGTCTTGGCTTGTTTTGTAAATATAAACTATGTCTTTCTTAGAGCAGAAGTACTAACATAAAAAATTCAATTTATAACATTCTTCTACAGTCTCGCATTTTTATATTTAAATCTATTATACATTCTTGTACACTGTGTAAACACAGTGTCTAGATTTTTTTTAATGTGGATGTCCAATTGTTCCAGCACCATTTGCTGAAAATATGGTTTTATGAGTGTGAAGTTATATCTCACGTTATGAGCATACCGTGTTGGATTTATTTATTCACCCACTGATAAACTTTGGATTGTTTACAGTTTAGTGTTATTATAAATAAGTTTGCCATGGACACTTGTAAACACATTCTTATATGTATATATGCTCTAATGTTTTCTGCTTAAAGAACAACAGTAGAGTAAGTAGGTAAAATGGTGGGTGTCTATTTAACTTTGTGAGAAACAGTCCATTTTTTTCCCCCGAGTGGCTGTATCATTTACTTTCCTACCATCAGTATTTGAGAGTTACAGATTTTTTAAATCATCACCAACACACAAGATGATGAGTATTTTTAATTGTATTTATTCTAGTAGGTGTGGAATGGCATCTCATTTAATTTGTATTTCTCCTATGGCTAAAGATATTAAACATCTTTCGATGTGATTATTTGCTGTCTCTGAATTTCCTCTGGCAAAGTATGTGTTCAAATATATTCTTTTCCTTATTGTTTATTATTGGACAGTAATTTGCCTTATAATTGAGTTTCCATATTTTGGATACACATCCTTTATCAGACATAATTTGGCAATGTCTATTCCAAGTTTGAGTCATTTTGGCTAGAAATATAGAATTTTTTGTTTTTATGAAGTCATATTTACTGTTGCAATTGGTTTTTTTGCTTGTTCTCTAGGTTGTTCTTTGGGCCACATCTAAAAAATCTTTGTCTAACCAAAAGCCACAGATAATTTCTCATTTTTTGGTTTCTGGGAGATGTACAGTTAAATTTTATATTTAGAACTGTCATCTAATTTGATTAAATTGCTCTCTATGATATGATATTTGAATTGATGGAAAATTAGTAAATATTAATATTTTTTAAAGTGGCCAAATCTTGCAATTTATATCTAATAGAGAGGACTAGAAAATCCCCCATATTTATTTCCTCTTACTTCATACTATTAAAATTTGTATTTAGGCATTTAGTTTCTCAGATAAACATTACATTCCCCAGTGTATGGTTCCATCTGGCTTGGTGACAACATGATGAACATTGAGATGTGAGTAGAAGTCATACATACACATTCTTTTCAATGTCTTTAATTGAATGGCATATTGGCCCATTTTTTCTTCCAGTTTATTACACTGAATATTGACATGTTATTTTCCAATATTGAGACAATCAGACAATGACAAGACTTTAAGAGTAACAATGTAAAAATTATAGAAGTTGTCTGAGTTTATCAACAATCCCCTGGATTAGAGACCCCTACCAGTCCTAGGCCATCTAATATATGGACATTTTGTTCAGTAGAAATAAATATTTTTTTTTTTGTACTTTAAGTTCTAGGGAACATGTGCACAATGTGCAGGTTTGTTACATAGGTATACATGTGCCATGTTGGTTTGCTGCACCCATTAACTGCTCATTTGCATTAGGTATTTCTCCTAATGCTATCCCTCCCTCTGCCCCCACCCCACGAAAGGCCCAGGGGTGTGATGTTCCCTGCCCTGTGTCCAAGTTTTCTCACTGTTCAATTCCCACCTACAGGAATAACTTTTTAAATCATTTTTAAATGGTTTTATTACATTCTGATTGAACATTTTCAGAAAGAATAATTTAATACAAGAAGTGGGCCACATCATGTAACAAAACAAACCACCAATACAAACGACAAAAAACACTAATGAATGTGGCTTTATCTTTGCAACAGCATGACAGACTAGCAAGTTAATGACATTTGTTATGCGATAGAAAATATTTGCTGAATTGCCACTCTAATGACTTTATATCAACCAACTCGTTATCAACATTAGAAAAGATGATTGAAAAATACTTCAGTACATTCACATGTTGGCTTGTTAACATTTTTAAGAGTCTATAAGAGAAAAATGCATACAATGTCGACAAAAATATTTTTCAAGTATATTGTATGTACCTACAACTACTTTGTGAACAAAAGTCACTATATAAGTATATAATTTCTGACACTTAAAAAAGCTTCTTGTGCAAAACAATATATATGTTCTAATACTAAATCCACTTATAAAATAATTGACTTATTTAAATAATTTAAGATGCTCTTATATATTTATAGTAAAAACATGACAGCGAATAAAAAGACATTATACAGTATACAGGCTACTTACGGTTTTTTTTTTTTTTTTTTTTTTTGAGACGGAGTCTCGCTTTGTCACCCAGGCTGGAGTGCAGTGGCGCGATCTCCCCTGACTGCAAGCTCCGCCTCCCGGGTTCACGACATTCACCTTCCTCAGCCTCCTGATTAGCTGGGACTACAGGCGCCCGCCACGACACCCGGCTAATTTTTTTGTATTTTTCGTAGCAACGGGGTTTCACCATCTTAGCCACGATGGTCTCAATCTCCTGACCTCATGATCTGCCTGCCTTGGCCAAAGTGTTGGGATTACGGGCTTGAACCACCGCGCCCAGCCCTACTTATGGTTTTTGATGTTTTGGTCTACAATACATGTAGCAAAGATTGTGGAAATAAATCAAACAATATATTTAATTGGACTCAATTGCATTATTGCACGCCAAGTGTCGTATACCATCTGTTTGCACATAACACTTTTTAAGTAAATTATCAAAGTTATACGAATTTATTTTATTCCATGTTATTATTTATGCATTGTTAGGAACATTTGCTTAAAAATTGTATTTGGACATAGTAAGTATCAGATACTTTACATCTTTGGAATCAGTTATTTTATAACAGTATATACTAAACATCATTACTCCTTTTCAAACTTAAATAATGCAATGCAAATTGGACAAAAAATTCAGGGAAGATCTGGGATCAAAAAGGAGGAAACATCACATGTACTCCATAATTATATACAAATATTTTGTACCCATAAATATTTAAAATACAAAAAATTAAAAGATACATTTTCCTCAAAGTGCATGTTTCTTTTGCTATGCAAAACTGCAGGATATGGAAAGAAGTGTTTTAAACCACTGAATCATTTTATGTGGAGGATAAAAGGGATGGTAACTTTCACCCATGTCCCTGTGAAGAGACCACAAAACAGGCTCTGTGTAAGCAATAAAGCTTTTTAATCACCTGGGTGCAGGCAGGCTGAGTCCAAAAAGAGAATCAGCGAAGGGAGATAGGGGTGGGGCTGTTTTATAAGATTTGGGTAGGTAAAGGAAAATTACAGTCAAAGGCGGGTTGTTCTTTGGTGGGCAGGCTTGGGGCGGGTCACAAGGTGCTCAGTGGGGGAGCTTTTTGAGTCAGGATGAGCCTGGAAAGGGGATTTCACAAGGTAATGTCATCAGTTAAGGCAAGGACCAGCCATTTTCACTTATTCTGTGGTGGAATGTCATCACTTAAGGCAACAACTGGCCATTTTCACTTCTTTTGTGGTGGAATGACATCAGTTAAGGCAGGAACAGGCCATTTGGATGTGTGCATGCAGGTCACAGGGGATATGATGGCTTAGCTTGGGCTCAGAGGCCTGACAGTACCAAATGTCCCATTTCATGTAATGCACTGATATATTCAATATGAACAATGTATTAACTTCAAGATAACATGAGAAAATTAAATTATTTAACTTATTTCAAACTAGGAGATAGTATGTTCTCATTATTATAAGCCAGAATTCTGCTTATCCATTTCTATTATTAGAACAAAAACATATTTTTTATTCTTGTCTTAAAAATAGACACCTTAATATAATTCTCCGTAAATGTAGCATGATAGTCTGTTTACAGCGTTTATATCATTCCAAGACTGCATTTCTAAAGTGAGAAAATATTAAAGGATATAAATTCACTCCTCTCCACAAAATTCCATATTTGTTATGCAATGGCTTGAAAATGTATGGAAGGGGAGTATGGAAACACTCCATAGCTGGAAAGCATTCTATCTATGCCTTTTGAAATAATGGTTATTTAGTACTAGATTCTCATCAGTGCCTAGCTATGTAATGTGTATAGCTTAAGATTTTTAAGAAAGAAGGATAACTTGCTCAATATAAATTATTTCAAGCACTTTTATTGCAATATTGAGTCATATATTTGCTTTCTGTAAGTCCTTTTATCTATAAAGTAGTAGTTGAGAAAGGCAAATTGTAGGGTGGTAAATGAAAACCAAATTTTTCATTCACCACATTAAATGTAAACGGATATATACTCTAAGCAGCAAAGTTGCGTCTTTATTTTATTTTATTTTATTTTATTTTTGAGACAGAGTCTCACAGTCTCGCCTGGGCTGGAGTGCAATGGCACGATCTTGCCTCACTGCAACCCCTGCCTCCCAGGTTCAAGCCATTCTCCTGCCTTAGCCTCCCGTGTAGCTTCTTAAGATGTAAAGATTTTTAAATTAAGATGATTCTTGTGATGAACCATGTTGTGTTGGTTGAAGATTTTTATTTACGTATTTTCATCATTTTTTTAACTTTTATTTTCAGTTCAATGGCACATGTGTAGGTTCGTCATGTGGGTAAACTAGTGTCACAGAGGTTTGTTGTGCACATTATTTCACCACCGAGCTATTAAGCCTAGTACCAATTAGTTGTTTTTCCTGATCTTCTACTTCCTCCCACCTTCCACCCTCCCAGACACCCCAGTGCCTGTTGTTTCCCTCTATGTGTTCATGTGTTCTCATAATTTAGCTCCCACTTGTAAATGAGAACATGCAGTATTTGGTTTTCTGTTCTTGCATTAGTTTGCTAAGGATGAAGACCTCCATCCAGCTCCCTCCATGTTCCTGCAAATGACTTGATCTCACTCTTTTTTATGGCTACCTAGTATTCCATGGTGTATATGAACCACAAAATAAAGATGGTTCCTAACTTTTAAATTAAAATGAATCTTGATGTTTAAATTAGGATCGTTTTAAGATAGTTTCATAAATATATTAGATAATCTATCTAGAGCTAGATAGGTAGAGATATCAATTGATAGACATCTATCTAGATATAGATAGATGATTCTCTGTATAGACCTATCTATATATCTGTACATGTTTACACATAACTCTAATCACAGATATGTATTTATATCTACATCTATATTTCTACATGTGTAGATATATATACACAGTTATCTATGTATGTATATACATGCATATCTATATGTATATAGATATCATATACACACATAGATATATATTGGTATGTAGATATACATGTAGATATACATATATAGATATCTACATATATACATTTATAGAGACATAGATATAAATATTAATATATCTATATATATACATATACATATCTGTATCTGTAGAAGACATATACTGTCTTCTATCTATATGTCTTCTATCTATAGAACCATCTAAATTTTAAAATTTCATATATGTATGTAAAAGATAATCAAACACAAGCCAAATGAAAATTTGTTTAGCTATGTTAATATCAGACAATAGAGATTTTAAGGCAGAAATTATTACCTGAGAGGAAGATGTATACATCATCCACATAAAAGAATCAATTACTGAGGAAGTTGTCAAACTTGTGTATTTATATTCATGCACACACAGTTAACGCACATGCATAATTTATAGAACTAAAAGGAGCAATAGGCACATCTTCAATCATAAATACTCTAATATACATTTTTTTATACATGATAGCAAAAAGGATACAAAATACCAATAATACAAACATTTAAAGCAGGAGGATTAAATACTTTGACATAAAAACTGCACTCAAATATAGCAAAACATACAATTTATTATAGTGTATTTGGAACATGTTTCAAAATTTACCATAGATATCTATAGATTATCTAGGTAAATAGATGATAGATGATAGATAGCTAGATAGCTAGATAGCTAGATAGCTAGATAGATAGATAGATAGATAGATAGGAAAATAGGTAGATAGATGGATAGATAGATAATCTGATAGATAGATATAGGCTGAGGTTAGGCACCAAGCAAGAATCAATAAATACCAAAAATTTGAAATCTTGGACAGTGTTTTTTGTACAACAATGTTATTAAGCTGGAAATCTATAGCAAGACTTTGAAAGTTAACAAATGTTTGGAAATTAAGCATCACATTTCTAAGTTATTCATGGATCAAGAAAGTAATTACAGTGAACATTAAAATATATTTTGAATTTAATAAAAATGAAAGTAAAAATACTGCTTGTTAAAAGTTGGGAGACTTAGGCAAACCTCAGGTTTGAGATAAATGTATGTGGTTACATAAATATGTTAAAAAAAATTAAAGCTTGAAAATTAATAATGTAATCATCAATCTCAAAAATTTTTAATGTAATGTCAAATTAAATCCAAAGAATTAAAAAAGAGAAGATACATAAGAAGCAGGAGAAAAAGAAACAATCATAAAATAAATGAAATCAGCAAAAGCCAAAGTTACTATGAAAAGACTGATAAAAATATCCCATGATTGTGCATGAAATTAAAAAAGAGTATCCACAAATTCTAAATGTCATGAATAATAATGAGGAAATCATTATAGATTTTATAGTCATGAGAGAAAAAGAGAATGTAATAAGTAACTTTAAGTAAAAAATTTTGAAATAATTTGATGAAATAGATAACATTTCTAGAAAATCGTAAATAGTGACACAAGAATAGCCAATCTGAGTAACTCTATATCTGTTAAAAGTAAAATTATAATTGAAGCTTTCCAAATGTAGTGAGTCTAAATCAAGTAAAATATTATAAATCTGAAATGTTTCCAGGAAGAAACATTGAATTCCTAATATAAAATATAACATATTGTATGCAATCCCTTTACTGAAAATTGTGAAATATTAAGAGAAATTAAAGACATTCAACAGAAATAAAGATGTAACATGTTTCTATGTTACTCCTAGTATTAGAAGAAAGATTCAGTATTTTAAATACATCTATATTTGCAATACACTGAAAATCACAATACTGTGATTAGTAATAGTGTAATTTGTCTGCGTTATATTTGGCGGCAACTGAAAAACTGACTGTAAAATGCAAATAAAAACGCAGTGCATAAATAACTTTGAAGAAAAAATATAATGTGAAGACTTACACTATTAAAGTTTTTATAAATGTATATTAATTATGACATTATGGAAAAGGTGCAAGTATAGATATTTCAATGAAACAGAAAGGAGAACTCATAAAGAGAACCACACAGCAATATATTTAGCTGATTTGTGAAAAAAGTAGTGCTTCAGTACAGCAAGGAAAAGATGTATTTTCAATAAATTGTGCTGTCTTTCATAAATGCATAGAGAAAAATGAATATTAACATCCAACTTCACAACATACACAAAAATTATTTCATATAGAAGCCAATGTGTAACATAAAACAGTACAGATTTTAAAAAGTAATATAGAGGATACTTCTATGACCTTAAGATTTAAAAAAAGACTCAAAAACTAACCACTGAAGGCTAATAAATAAGATAAATAAGTTAATAGTAATAAAATAACATAAACAAGGATTTGTAATGATAAAATAACTCACTGAGAGTGAAAAGGCAAGCAACAGAATGGGTAATGAAATTTGCAACATAAATACAGTAAGAACTCTTAAAAGATACTTTTTAAACTCTACAAATGAATTTTTTGAAAAAATAAAAACATGGTCAGGTATGGTGGCTCACAACATTAATCCCAGCACTTTGGGAGGGCAAAGTAGGAGGACCACTTGAGCCCAAGAATTTGAGACCTGTCTGGGCAACATAGTGAAAGAACTCTGCCTATACAAAAAATTTAATAAATTAGCCAGGCATAGTGGCTCTGGCCTGTAGTCCCAGCTACTCCTGAGTAGCTAGGCTCTTTTGAGTCAGAGAGGTCAAGGATGCAGTGAGCTCTAATCAACCACCGCACTCCAGCCTGGGTGACAGAGTTAGAACCATCTCCAAAAAAAAAAATTTTTAATAAATAACAAAAGTACAACCAAGTGAAACATAAAGAAAGGCCTTTTCAAAGCACTTTACCACACAGAATTTTAAAAAATTAAAGAAAGAAAAAAATAAAAGGAAATCAAGCTACTTATTATTTACTAGATAAATACAAATTAAAAATAAAAATAAATTCTACTCTATAATTACTAAAAAGCTAAACTTTAAAAAATAAAGTGTATTTAGGGTTTCTAGAGAAGCTGTACAAATGAAATTTGCATGCACTGATGAAGAGAATGTAAATCACTATGACTCTGAAAAATATTCAACTTAAGCTTGTAATGAACATAATGAACGTATCCTTTCGACCTCATTGCCCAAATCCATCCTGACTATATATTCATACAGGTGTTTGCATGTTTGTGTGTATGTTTTCATACATATAGTGTGTATATAGAAATACATACATAAATGTGTACATATACTTCCTCCTAACGATATGTATAATAATCTTTCCAGAAACATAATTTATATTAGATCCAAACTGGAAAAATAGATATCAAATATGGAATAAATAAGTACAATGTGTTACGTTTACACACAAACTGCATGTTGAGTGAAAGAAGTAGCTGTAAAGTATCAACAGATGTGAGGATAATGGTGAGAGGGAGAGTTACTACTGTGTCAGGGAAAGAAGGGATTTCCTAGGATTCGGCTCAGATTTTATTACTTCACATGAGTCATCTTTATAATGCTGTGCTCACTTTTGGATAATTTTTCAGGCTGTACATTTGATGTTGGTACATATGTCAGTGTTATACTACAATAAATATTTTAAAAATCAACATTCCAGAGTGTTATGAAGTGGATAAATTCCTTTAATTTGAAATCATGTTTCTTATATTTTAATTAGAGCTGCCTTTCTAACTGCCTGAAATTAGGCAAGTTAGTAACTTGTCTGTTGAGTTTATTCACCTGAAAACAAGGAATTAATAAGAGTAGCACCTTTACAGGTTAATAATGAGACTGAATCAGTTTAATACTAATAAAAAGCTTACAATTGTACAGACCTACATTAAGTTTCACATAAGTATAATAAACAAAAATTATCAATTATTAAATTAATACTAATTGTCCATCCCTATAACAGGTGCTAGGACAATAAATGTTATCCATTCCTTCCCTTAAGGAAAACAAAGACTGTTAGAAAATATTAATGTGAAAAGTGATAATAGCTATGGAACAGTGTTCTCAGAGTAAGATACTCAAACTATTTGTATAAGAATCTTTAGTGTATTTTTGAATTTATTCTAAAAATTTTTGTGAGCAAATTTAGCATTGGGGCTAGAAAGTCCATTTAAAAAATAATGGCAATTTTTTTAAATGCTAAAGGTGAAGAGCCAAGGCTGTATATTATGAAAAAAAGACACAAGAAGAAGTAACAACACAGGTTTGCTTATGAAGGTCAAGAGAAGCTTTCAAAAATACTGAGATCCAGGAACGGGATCTTAGAAAAGAATAGGAATTTTCCAAATGGTCAAGTAAGGTAAAACTATTCCAGGAAAATTAAACCATATGAGCCAAGGCCAAGAAAACTAAAATTATATGTAGTATTTCAAACATTTAAAGTTTGATACAGCAGGAATCTAGGTGCTAATGAGAAGCATTTAGAAATAAAGCAAAAGCCAAATCTCTGTCATAAGATGTTTGGACACAATCAAAGCAGCAATGAGAAAATGAGTGAAAAGATTTAATCCCAGAAGAAAGGCACATATTTATTTAATCCTAGAAACACACACACACACACACGCAGCATCATTGGAAATAAGGCTTAGAATAAATTACCAGTGAAAATGAATGTTGATTTTTTATTATATTTTTATGGAAAGGCTTCATCCCTTTCATATCATTTGCATATATCCATATATGCAACCTTCAATAATGTAATTTTTATAATGATCATGATATTGTACTGCTCAATATTTTGACATTTCCCTCTCAGTCTTCCTTTTATATAAACTCCATGAAACTTGTTCAAGTCTCTCCAGACTTTATCTTTTGAATTGCTGCCTTGATCAGCCAAGATCTTTTTGAAATTGAGGTAAAAATGCATTTTATCAGTCACCATCCAGTCAGATCAATTTGTTTGTGCCAAAGTTTAGATCTCTTTTTATGTCCGTTTGATTTACGTGGAGTCACAAATACCAAGGCATTCATTCCTCAGGGGACTCACCCGCCAAACATTCATAAAAAATGTTTTCTTTTTTTTCTTTTCAAGCATTTTGTTGCTTATTATTTTCCAGTTTCTCAGTTGATACTCACTTCATTCACTCGTGCACTGCTACAGTAAGGATTGCTCAAAGAGTTTGTGATAATAACAACTTTTATCTTGGAACACGGAAACTAATTTTTAACAACCCAACTACTCTAAACCACTAGACATCAGCGTTGCCATCAGAAAATTAGTTTTACAAACACTTTCAAATAAGATGAAAGCAGAAACTAAGACAGTGGCAGAAGATGGTTAAGTATAGGGTTGTTAATTAAGTAGGATTTACACATTTCATTACCAAATGAGAAGAAAAAGGCAATATTTTAAGTAGCTCTACTGTGTGTCTTGTACACATTAATCTAAGAAGGTAATATAGGAAGGAAAATTAAAGAAGAAAAATAATTAAATATTAGGTACTGGAAGTACCTGTTAAAAGTTCAGAAGTTCTCAGTAGACAGATGTATTTGTAGAAATTTTAAAGAAATAAATAGTAACAAAAGTGATGTGTGATCACCAAAGAGTACCAATTTCAGAACACTGGTGAAAATAATATTTAATGAGTGAATCAAACAACAGAACTGTATAATATGTTCTCCAAAGACTTGTACATAATGTTCATAACAGTTTTCATTATAATACAGTAATATTTGGGAAACAACTCAAGTGTTCATCAAAAGTAGAATGGATAATTTGTGTTTA